>NC_088398.1:52314647-52914647 GCF_034236695.1 Oncorhynchus nerka | reverse complement strand
CTTCTCTGCATTCTGTTTCCCAGAAGTTAATTTAATAAAGGTTCAACTCTGTGGGATGTAGCTAGACTAAAGCACAACATTCCCTCACATGCACATGCACACACAAACACGCATACACACGTGCACAAGAAAGACACACAAACACAGTGCTGAAGAGTAAATGACAATAACCATTCAATTGCAAATGCCTAGAAAACATTCAAAATGCAAAAACTCCTCACCCACTCACACACATACTGACACAGACACTCATACACATACTGACACACAGACACTCATATACATACTGACACGTGGAACTCATACACATACTGACACACATACACTCATACATATACTGACACACATACTGACACACAGACACTCATACACATACTGAAACACAGACACTCAAACACATACTGACACACAGACACTCATACACATACTGAAACACAGACACTCATACACATATTGACACACATACTGACACACAGACACTCATACACATACTGAAACACAGACACTCATACACATACTGACACACATACGGACACACAGACACTCATATACATACTGATACACAGCCACTCATACACATACTGACACACATACGGACACACATACACTCATATACATACTGACACACATACTGATACACAGACACTCATATAAATACTGATACACAGCCACTCATATACATACTGACACACATACTGACACACAGACACTCATATACATACTGATACACAGCCACTCATATACATACTGACACACATACGGACACACATACACTCATATTCATACTGATACACAGCCACTCATATACATACTGACACACATACTGATACACAGCCACTCATATACATACGGACACATGGAACTCATACACATACTGACACACATACACTCATACATATACTGACACACATACTGACACACAGACACTCATACACATACTGAAACACAGACACTCAAACACATACTGACACACATACTGACACACAGACACTCATACACATACTGAAAAACAGACACTCATACACATACTGACACACATACTGACACACAGACACTCATACACATACTGAAACACAGACACTCATACACATACTGACACACATACTGACACACAGAAACTCATACAAATACTGAAACACAGACACTCATACACATATTGACACACATACTGACACACAGACACTCATACACATACACATACTGATACACAGACACTCATATACATACTGATACACAGCCACTCATACACATACTGACACACATACTGACACACATACACTCATATACATACTGACACACATACTGACACACATACTGACACACAGACACTCATACACATACACATACTGATACACAGACACTCATACACATACTGATACACAGCCACTCATATACATACTGACACACATACGGACACACATACACTCATATACATACTGATACACAGCCACTCATATACATACTGACACACATACTGACACACATACTGATACACAGCCACTCATATACATACTGACACACATACTGACACACAGACACTCATACACATACTGACACACATACTGACACACATACACTCATACACATACTGACACACAGACACTCATATACATACTGACACACATACACTCATATACATACTGATACACAGCCACTCATATACATACTGACACACATACTGATACACAGACACTCATATACATACTGACACACATACTGACACATACATTCATATACATACTGATACACAGCCACTCATATACATACTGACACACAGACACTCATATACATACTGACACACATACACTCATATACATACTGATACACAGCCACTCATACACATACTGACACACAGACACTCATATACATACTGACACACATACACTCATATACATACTGATACACAGCCACTCATACACATACTGATACACAGCCACTCACACAGACACTCATATACATACTGACACACATACACTCATATACATACTGATACACAGCCACTCATATACATACTGACACACATACTGACACACAGACACTCATATACATACTGACACACATACTGACACACATACACTCATATACATACTGATACACAGCCACTCATATACATACTGACACGCATACTGACACACAGACACTCATATACATACTGACACACAGACACTCATACACATACTGACACACATACACTCATATACATACTGACACACATACACTCATACACATACTGACACACAGACACTCATATACATACTGACACACATACACTCATATACATACTGATACACAGCCACTCATATACATACTGACACACATACTGACACACATACTGACACACAGACACTCATATACATACTGACACACATACTGACACACATACTGACACACAGACACTCATATACATACTGACACACATACTGACACACATACTGACACACAGACACTCATATACATACTGACACACATACACTCATATACATACTGATACACAGCCACTCATACACATACTGACACACAGACACTCATATACATACTGACACACATACACTCATATACATACTGATACACAGCCACTCATATACATACTGACACACATACTGACACACAGACACTCATATACATACTGACACACATACTGACACACATACACTCATATACATACTGATACACAGCCACTCATATACATACTGACACACATACTGACACACAGACACTCATATACATACTGACACACAGACACTCATACACATACTGACACACATACACTCATATACATACTGACACACATACACTCATACACATACTGACACACAGACACTCATATACATACTGACACACATACACTCATATACATACTGATACACAGCCACTCATACACATACTGACACACAGACACTCATATACATACTGACACACATACACTCATATACATACTGATACACAGCCACTCATATACATACTGACACACATACTGACACACAGACACTCATATACATACTGACACACATACTGACACACATACACTCATATACATACTGATACACAGCCACTCATATACATACTGACACACATACTGACACACAGACACTCATATACATACTGACACACAGACACTCATACACATACTGACACACATACACTCATATACATACTGACACACATACACTCATACACATACTGACACACAGACACTCATATACATACTGACACACATACACTCATATACATACTGATACACAGCCACTCATATACATACTGACACACATACTGACACACATACTGACACACAGACACTCATATACATACTGACACACATACTGACACACATACTGACACACAGACACTCATATACATACTGACACACATACTGACACACATACTGACACACAGACACTCATATACATACTGACACACATACACTCATATACATACTGATACACAGCCACTCATACACATACTGACACACAGACACTCATATACATACTGACACACATACACTCATATACATACTGATACACAGCCACTCATATACATACTGACACACATACTGACACACAGACACTCATATACATACTGACACACATACTGACACACATACACTCATATACATACTGATACACAGCCACTCATATACATACTGACACACATACTGACACACAGACACTCATATACATACTGACACACAGACACTCATACACATACTGACACACATACACTCATATACATACTGACACACATACACTCATACACATACTGACACACAGACACTCATATACATACTGACACACATACACTCATATACATACTGATACACAGCCACTCATATACATACTGACACACATACTGACACACATACTGACACACAGACACTCATATACATACTGACACACATACTGACACACATACTGACACACAGACACTCATATACATACTGACACACATACTGACACACATACTGACACACAGACACTCATACACATACTGACACACATACTGACACACAGAAACTCATACAAATACTGAAACACAGACACTCATACACATATTGACACACATACTGACACACAGACACTCATACACATACTGATACACAGACACTCATATACATACTGATACACAGCCACTCATACACATACTGACACACATACTGACACACATACACTCATATACATACTGACACACATACTGACACACAGACACTCATACACATACTGATACACAGCCACTCATATACATACTGACACACATACGGACACACATACACTCATATACATACTGATACACAGCCACTCATATACATACTGACACACATACTGACACACATACTGATACACAGCCACTCATATACATACTGACACACATACTGACACACAGACACTCATACACATACTGACACACATACTGACACACATACACTCATACACATACTGACACACAGACACTCATATACATACTGACACACATACACTCATATACATACTGATACACAGCCACTCATATACATACTGACACACATACTGATACACAGACACTCATATACATACTGACACACATACTGACACACATACACTCATATACATACTGATACACAGCCACTCATATACATACTGACACACAGACACTCATATACATACTGACACACATACACTCATATACATACTGATACACAGCCACTCATACACATACTGACACACAGACACTCATATACATACTGACACACATACACTCATATACATACTGATACACAGCCACTCATACACATACTGACACACAGACACTCATATACATACTGACACACATACACTCATATACATACTGATACACAGCCACTCATATACATACTGACACACATACTGACACACAGACACTCATATACATACTGACACACATACTGACACACATACACTCATATACATACTGATACACAGCCACTCATATACATACTGACACACATACTGACACACAGACACTCATATACATACTGACACACAGACACTCATACACATACTGACACACATACACTCATATACATACTGACACACATACACTCATATACATACTGATACACAGCCACTCATATACATACTGACACACATACTGACACACAGACACTCATACACATACTGACACACATACTTACACACAGACACTCATATACATACTGATACACAGCCACTCATATACATACTGACACACATACTGACACACAGACACTCATATACATACTGACACACATACGGACACACATACACTCACATACATACTGACACACATACTGACACACATACTGACACACAGACACTCATATACATACTGACACACATACTGACACACATACACTCATATACATACTGATACACAGCCACTCATATACATACTGACACACATACTGACACACAGACACTCATATACATACTGACACACAGACACTCATATACATACTGATACACAGACACTCATACACATACTGACACACAGACACTCATATACATACTGATACACAGACACTCATACACATACTGACACACAGACACTCATATACATACTGATACACAGCCACTCATATACATACTGACACACATACTGACACACAGCCACTCATATACATACTGATACACAGCCACTCATATACATACTGATACACAGACACTCATATACATACTGACACACAGACACTCATATACATACTGACACACAGACACTCATATACATACTGATACACAGCCACTCATATACATACTGACACACATACTGACACACAGCCACTCATATACATACGGATACACAGACACTCATACACATACTGACACACAGACACTCATACACATACTGACACACATACGGACACACAGACACTCATATACATACTGACACACAGACACTCATACACATACTGACACACATACGGACACACATACACTCATATACATACTGATACACAGCCACTCATATACATACTGACACACATACTGACACACAGCCACTCATATACATACTGACACACAGCCACTCATATACATACTGACACACAGCCACTCATATACATACTGATACACAGCCACTCATATACATACTGATACACATACTGATACACAGACACTCATATACATACTGACACACATACTGACACACATACACTCATATACATACTGACACTCATACTGACACACAGACACTCATATACATACTGATACACAGCCACTCATATACATACTGACACACATACACTCATATACATACTGCCACACATACTGACACACAGACACTCATACACATACTGACACACATACACTCATATACATACTGACACACAGACACTCATACACATACTGACACACAGACACTCATATACATACTGACACACAGACACTCATATACATACTGACACACAGACACTCATACACATACTGACACACAGACACTCATATACATACTGACACACAGACACTCATACACATACTGACACACATACACTCATACACATACTGACACACATACTGACACACATACTGACACACAGACACTCATACACATACTGACACACATACTGACACACAGACACTCATATACATACTGACACACAGCCACTCATATACATACTGACACACAGACACTCATACACATACTGACACACAGACACTCATACACATACTGACACACAGACACTCATACACATACTGACACACAGACACTCATACACATACTGACACACAGACACTCATATACATACTGACACACAGACACTCATACACATACTGACACACAGCCACTCATATACATACTGACACACAGACACTCATACACATACTGACACACAGACACTCATGCAAAACAAAAAGTCGTAAAACACAGTGCTGTGAGCTTAGTGCAAATAGCAAGCAAGGCAGATCGTTTAAAGGTAAGTCATGACCTGACAGCTTAAAAGCACCGTTAATCAGTGTGCCTGAGGCAAACAAACATTGCTTGACATTTGATGATATTGATTTTTCATTGACCTGAAAAGGGCCAGGAATGCCAGACTGTAATTAGGCTAGTAGTAGGAGTAGTAGTAGGAGTAGTAGTAGGAGTAGTAGTAGGAGTAGTAGTAGGAGTAGTAGTAGGAGCCATGACAGTTCACTGTTGCGGTGTTCAGGAGTCAGAAATGCAGATGGGGCAACACCACTGATAAGATGCAATGGACATAGTCTCATGTCAGTTGACGTCACATTGAGTGTGTGAACAGGAGTTGTTAGCATCCCCGCCTTTTGTTTCATATGGATTGATTTGAGACTGGTTCAGACACTTAGTTAGATCATTTTCATGCACATTTCAAATTTCATAAATACTGATTCTACCATCACAAAACACCTTAGCTAAATGTAGAATTAGGTAATGAATACTTTCTCATTAAAAACCGTTCATATTAGATACAGGTTTATAGTTTTTTGGTGAGATTAACTCTGACACTTTTTTTGACTGAGGATGAAAGAGGGTTCAGTGGACGATGGCACCTTTGTGACATTTTTGAATGTTAGGACAGGATATTGTATGAGTGTTTGCGAGTTATCAGGCAGATCAGTGTAGACGGCTATCTGACATGAGACAATGATGTTATGGAACTTCACAAGTTACAAAACAGACTATTTGAGAATGAAATTAAAGAATGAAATGTCTTCATGTCTCAGTTAACTGGTCAATTACCAAAGTTATTGCCAAAACACGTTCACACCATAGTCCACAAAACACGTTCACACCATAGTCCACAAAACACGTTCACACCATAGTCCACAAAACACGTTCACACCATAGTCCACAAAACACGTTCACACCATAGTCCACAAAACACGTTCACACCATAGTCCACAAAACACGTTCACACCATAGTCCACAAAACAACAACAAAAGCTACTGTGCTCACAGCCAATATGACATTGTGTGAGATGCATTGATGTACACTCTGTTTGTGTGTATGCATCTGAGAGGGGACAGGAGGGGACAGGGTTGTCACTCAGTAATCTCTTGAGAGAGAGAGAGAGAGAGAGAGAGAGGCTGGGGCGTTGGCCTCGGAGGGAGCGTGTTTAGGTGGTCAGGTGAGAGGCCGGGGGGGAGGGTGACAACGTGAGAGCGTACTGTACAGTATGTTACAGTACGGTAGTGCTGAAGGGCAGGTCATAGAGGCTCAACTGTTGCTAAGGCAGCAAGCAGTTGAGCCCGGTGAAGGCTGCCTGGAGGGCAGTTAAAGATTAATGATATGAGTCACACAGCTGGCAGCAGCCTCCTTGTTTGCTCTCTCTCTCTCTCTCTCTCTCTCTTATTCACTTACTCTTTCTCACTTCTCTCTAGCTTACTCTCTCTCTCTCTCTCTCTCTCTCTCTCTCTCTCTCTCTCTCTTATTCACTTACTCTGTCTCCCTTCTCTCTAGCTTACTCTCTCTTCCTCTCTCTAGCTTTCTGTCTTTCCCTCTCTCCACCCCTCTCTCATTTCTCTCTCAGTCTCTGGCTTCCCCTCTCTCTCCAGCTTTCTCTGTCTTTCCCTCTCTCCACCCCTTTCTCATTTCTCTCTGTCTCTTTCTGCCTCTCTCTCTGGTTCAGTGGAGCCGAGGGTCTCCATGGAAACAGGATTCAAACTAGTTCAGTCAGGAACGAGAAGCACAGATGCGGGGTGGTTAAGGAAGAGAGAGATAGAGGATGAATGAAAGAGGAAGAGCGAGGAGGAAGAGTGAGAGTGTCATAGACAGGAAGTGATGTAACAAATAGAGGACAAAGAATCTGCCTTTTCACTGCAAGGAATCTGCCATCATCATCATCATCATCCTCACTGCCATCGTCATCATCATCATCATCACTGCCATTATTATCATCATCATCATCACTGCCATTATCATCATCATCATCCTTAATACCATCATCATCCTCCTCACTGCCAACCTCATCATCATCATAACCACTACCATCATCATCATCATCATCCTTAATACCATCATCATCCTCCTCACTGCCAACCTCATCATCATCATAACCACTACCATCATCATCCTCACTGCCATCGTCATCATCATCATAACCACTACCATCATCATCATCCTCACTGCCATCGTCGTCATCATCATCACTGCCATTATCATGATCCTTAATACCACCATCATCATCATCATCATCCTCTCTGTCATCGTCATCATCATCATAATCACTACCATCATCATCATCCTCACTACCATCGTCCTCACTACCATATGTCTGTCTGCTTACACACAGGGCATGTTTTGGGACAGTAATAATGAGGCCAGAGAAGACTGTAGGCACAAGAGAAAGAGAGATGGACAGATAGAGGGGGTGCGGGGCAGTTAAATAAGGGGAAAGGGAGCTTCTGTTTCCCTCTCTCCTTCCTTCCCTCCTCTCCTCCCCTCTTTCCTTTCCTCTTCTCCCCTCCTCTCCTCTTTCCTCCTCTCCCCTTCTCTCCTCTCTCTCCTATTTCCTCCCCTTCTCTATCTTTCCCTCCCCTCCTCTCCTCTTTCCTCCTCTCCCCTTCTCTCCTCTATCTTTCCCTCTCCTCCCCTCCTCTCCCCTCTTATCCTCTCCTCTCCTCCTCTCAGCAGAGTGAAACAGACCCGCTAGCCCAGCATCCAGCAGCCCAGCCTCTGAGGAAGTGTTCAGTGTTCTAGGTTAATTCATGGCATCCGAAAACAGCTGCTTGTCACCGACTTTGGCCAGTGTGCGCCAGGTCCTGCAAGCACAGCTCGTCCCCAATGTGTGTGTGTGTTAGCGGCTCGGTGCAGCTCGTACCCAATGTCCTCTGGGACAGATGTTCATGGGGGCCACAGCATCACGCGGGTGGCGCAGCGGTCTAAGGCACTGCATCTCAGTGCAAGAGGTGTCACTACAGTCCCTGGTTCAAATCCAGGCTGTATCACATCCGGACGTGATTGGGAGTCCCATAGGGCGGCACACAATTGGCTCAGCGTTGTCCAGGTTTGACCGGGGTAGGCCGTCATTGTAAATAGTAATTAGTTCTTAACTGACTTAAATAAAGGTCAAATTAAAAAGTAAATTAAAAAAGAGCTGACATTCTACTGGTTGCTGGCTGGTGGGTGAAATTGTGACAGTATGAACACTTACAAAATGACACTAGAACTGTTTAGTGATCCCTCCCAGTCTCTCACAGACAAACTTCAACAGAAAGTGCAGGCTAACTCGTTCCATATGACAAGCCTGGGCTACGGAGCAGAGGGAAGGGAATACAACACTTCCCTAAGTGTGGAAATGACATAGTGTTTGTCAAACAACTACGAGGCTTATGTGGTCAAGAAATGGCAGGCCAATCAGACACAATGGATCCTTTGACACCCATTGAACCACATTACACTAAATCCTAATGGCTGAAATCAAGAACATTATATAGTGGTATGAAGAGGCCAGAACTGGTCCCACTTCCCAACTTAGGCCTTTTCCCACTACTGAGCCGAGGCAAGCCAAGCTGAACCAAACTGTAGTGAGCTGGCCTGGTTATGCATCCACATTAGTTACTGGAACTGTTCTGAAAAGGACACGGAAAAGATCAGGATAGTGTGAAAAGGGTACATCACACTGGTGTTGCTGAGGGCGAGTTTAGTTGACTCACCCTGAACACAGAATTTGAGCTCCTTTATATCGGTGACGGTACTGGTGGGCATCCTGTCTGGAACCTTCTTGCTCATGCGGCTGTAGTTCCTCCTCTTCTTGGTCTCGCCCCACAGGTTGGAGCCGCCATGCATGCTGGGTATGTTGAGGACGGCGATTCCTTCCAACGACGTGCTGCTGAGGTCCAGGATGATACCATCACACTGAGGGAGAAAGAGAGAGGGGAAGTGATGGAGGATGGTAGAGTGAGGGAGAGAGGGGGAGGGAAGGAGAGAAAGAGAGAAATAAATAAATAGAGGAGGAGAGGGAGATAAAGAGAGAGAGAGGGAGAACGAGAGAAAGAGAGAGGGAGAGATAAAGAGAGAGGTAGAAAGAGTGAAAGAGACAGAGGGGAGATGAGAGAGAGAGATCATGAACAAATACTTGAAACAATGGCTGAGACAGAACTGTGGACCCTAATAGATAGCCTAGAATATCTTCAAGGAGGCTTCGCAGCGCTGCTACTTGCTAATTACAGGCGCAGCGGTCTAAGGCACTGCATCTCAGTGCTAGAGGCGTCACTACAGACAACCTGGTTCGAATCCAGGCTGTATCCCAACCGGCCGTGATTGGGAGTCCCATAAGGCGGCGCACAATTGGCCCAGCGTCGTCCGGGTTTGGCCAGTTTAGGCCGTCATTCTAAATAAGAATTTGATCTTAATTGACTACCTAGTTCAATTTAAAAAACAGTGTCAAAAAGGGCTCCTCTTCAAAAGGTACTTAGAGATAATTGTCTTTTCTGCACATCCATTCAAGGCAAGAACTATAGAGATTACATCCTTGTGTTTTCATTGAAGCTATGCTAACGATTGGTGTCACCTGACAGTATGTTTCATGTGAACCACAGACAGTATAAGGCTATCTGATACATATTGAAAATCAAAGAGGCCTTCCACTGTGATGGAGAATAATAGAATATTGTTTATAACAGTATCCATGTGTGGATATTGGGAGGAGCAATGGTATACAATGAATCATTTTTACAGTAGCATCACAGTGCATGTTTGTATCAATACATTACATAATGTTGCCTTTGAGCGTTCTACCAGACTGTGTGTCAAAATTCTAGAAGAAAACAACCTCTGTGTCCCAGCTAGTGATTAACTAGAAAATGTACACATTCTTTGTGTACACTTCGATATTGTCGGTCCAAGTGTGCACTTTTCCATAAAGTCCCTATCAACAAATGTGTTCAAATAAGCTAAAAAAAAGAAAACACATTCACAATATTCAGCGACCACCCTCGGTGAAAGCAAATGATGTTTGAATGTACCTCAACCCACAAGTGCTGTCAGAGCAAAGAAATATTTAGGTTTGAGTGCCCATGAAAAACAGTTTCAGGAACACACACAGAATATGACTCACACATACTCTCACGCGCATACGCACGCACGCACACACGCACACACGCACACACAGTCTAGAAAGTGCTTTCATTGTCAGTCTACTCTGTGAAGCTTTTAATAGCCCAGTTTAATTACATCTTGCAGGGCGATATAACTTCAGTGGTGAATCCTGCTACACCACATTTCACCACCCATCACTCTGTTCTCTGCTTCAAGGCATTAAACCGGTGATTTGACTGCTTGGCAGACTGTCTGTCTGTCTGTCGGGTCTGTCTGTGTGTGTGTCTGTTACACACTGAAAATAGTGGAGGCTCCTCAGTGAATTTCATAAAAATAAAAAGTGAAACATTAAAGGTATCCTTTTTGAATGCAACTATACTAAATATATTCACATCACCAAATAATTGATTAAAACACACTGTTTTGGAATGAAGGTCTACAGTAGCCTCACAGCACTCTGTAGGGTAGCACCAAGGTGTAGCCGGAGGACAGCTAGCTTCCGTCCTCCTCTGGGTACATTAACTTCAATGCAAAACCTAGGAGGCTCATGGTTCACACCCCCTTCCATAGACTTATATAGTAATTTTTACAACTTCCAGAGGATGTCCTCCAACCTATCAGAGCTCTTGCAGCATGAACTGACATGTTGCCTACCCAATCAAAAGATCAGAGAATTAATCTAATACTAAAAGTGTAAGCTACAGCTAGTTAGCACTGCAGTGCATAAAATGTGGTGAGTAGTTGACTTAAGGAGAGAGAAAGACAATAGTTAAACAGTTTTGAACAATTTAATTTATTCCAAAATTAAGGAGAAGCGAGAGAGAGAGAGAGCTAGCTATATTTGGTTGTATTGTTTTTGCCTACTCAAACACCTGGCTCAAACAGAGAGGGATGCTATGTTAGCTAGCAGGCTATCCAACACCGGAACTCTTCCAATTCAAGGTAATCTTTTGATTTTTATTAATTTATTGCCACTGGGGCCCGCCGGTGTAATTGCTAAACTACTTTCTGACTGTACACGGTACTTGTGTTAGTTCTAGTAGATACAGTATGTTGACTATGACGTGACAACGATGTAGGCTGTGTGTAGTGGTTAGCGGTCATTATATGAACGTTTTTTCACCTGGTCACAAACAGCTGATGTGTTGTGCACTGAAGTCCACAAGCGAAGGAAAAAAGTGAGAGGAGGAGAGCGTGTAGATAGTGGCTGCTATGAAAGTGAACTGTGTTTGCGTGTGATCAGGGGTGTATAGATGCAGTGTGCAAGGCGGTATTGAATGTGTCACTGTCTGTCACCTTGATTACAAAACATTATATCGACCTGTGCACCTACGTTGTAGCAACCTCATGATGGGTACAGGGAAAATTTGAGTATAATGTAGTAGCCTAAACCTATAGATGTCACATTAAGCTGGGTGAATGGAATATGAATGACAGTCATCCAATTTGCTGCAATAGAAATAAGGCCATGCTCACAAAAACAGGATCATCCTCCCTAATCTTACTGTTGTGTGTGAGTGTCTCATGCAGTACAGAGTCAGTTACCTGACAGACTGGCATGATGAAGCTTTCGCTGAGAGATAAGAATAGCTAGCTACCTTCCCCATGGGATTAAAATAATTTGTTTTAATTTCACTTTGATGTCTTTTAAGATGTCTTTTTTTGTTTGCAGGTTAAAGTCTGTCATTTAAAAGAAAATTAAAACAACAGCGGTGAACTGTTTAAAGAGAGAGACAGAGAGAGAGAGAGAAAGAGAGAGAGACAGAGAGCGTGAGAGAGAGAGAGCGTGAGAGAGAGAGCGTGAGAGAGAGAGAGAGCGTGAGAGAGAGAGAGAGAGAGAGAGAGAGAGAGAGAGAGAGAGAGACAGAGCGTGAGAGAGAGAGAGAGAGAGAGCGTGAGAGAGAGAGAGAGAGAGCGAGAGAGAGAGAGAGCGAGAGAGAGAGAGAGAGAGAGAGAGAGAGAGAGAGAGAGAGAGAGAGAGACAGAGCGTGAGAGAGAGAGAGAGAGAGAGCGTGAGAGAGAGAGAGAGAGAGCGAGAGAGAGAGAGAGAGAGAGAGAAAATAACATTTTGGTGCTGTCAAAAAAAGTCCAGCTAAAGGGAATACCGGTGACTCACCTCCACTTCGATACACTCGTTGAGTTTCTTGCAAGTGGCGGAGATGGTCTCTGTGGTGCCAAACTCAAAGTACCACAACTTGTTCTTCATTCTGTCAATCAAACAGGAAGGAACATCAAGAGAAAGAGAGGAAGTGTCATCAGGGGTACTACAGTTGCACTGGTTTTTACTGTATTTCCATTATTCATTGATTCTTTGGCAGAATATGTCAACGCATAGGAAGCCTACGGTACATGGAATAAACTGTGTTAATATTCAGCAAACTTAACATGTGTAAATATTTGTATGAACATAACAAGATTCAACAACTGAGACATAAACTGAACAAGTTCCACAGACATGTCACTAACAGAAATGGAATAATGTGTCCCTGAACAAAAGTAACAGTCAGTATCTGGTGTGGCCACCAGCTGCATTAAGTACTGCAGTGCATCTTCTCCTCATGGACTGTACCAGATTTGCCAGATCTTGCTGTGAGATGTTACCCCACTCTTCCACCAAGGCACCTGCAAGTTCCTGGACATTTCTGGGGGGGAATGGCCCTAGCCTTCACTCTCCGATCCAACAGGTCCCAGACGTGCTCAATGGGATTGAGATCCGGGCTCTTCGCTGGCCATGGCAGAACACTGACATTCCTGTTTTGCGGGAAATCACGCACAGAACGAGCAATATGGCTGGTGGCATTGTCATGCTGGAGGGTCATGTCAGGATGAGCCTGCAGGAAGGGTACCACATAAGGGAGGAGGATGTCTTCCCTGTAACGCACAGCATTGGGATTGCCTGCAATGACAACAATCTCATTCCGTTGATGCTGTGACACACTTTCCCAGACCATGACGGAGCCTCCACCTCCACCTCCACCTCCACATCGATCCAGCTTCAGAGTACAGGTCTCGGTGTAACGCTCATTCCTTCAGCGATAAACGCGAATCCGGTCATCACCCCTGGTGAGACAAATCCGTGACTCATCAATGAAGAGCACTTTTTGCCAGTTCTGTCTGGTCCAGCGACAGTGGGTTTGTGCCCATACGCGACGTTGTTGCCGGTGATGTCTGGTGAGGACCTGCCTTACAACAGGCCTACAAGCCCTCAGTCCAGCCTCTCTCAGGCTACTGCGGACAGTCTGAGCACTGATGGAGAGATTGTGCGTTCCTGGTGCAACTCGGGCAGTTGTTGTTGCCATCCTGCACCTGTCCCGTAGGTGTGATGTTTGGATGTACCGATCCTGTGCAGGTGTTGTTACACGTGGTCTGTCACTGCGAGGACAATCAGCTGTCCGTCCTGTCTCCCTCTAGCACTGTCTTAGGCGTCTCATAGTACGGACGTTGCAATGTATTGCCCTGGCCACATCTGCAGTCCTCATGCCTCCTTGCAGCATGCCTAAGGCACATTTACGCAGATGAGCAGGGACCCTGGGTATCTTTCTTTTGGTGTTTGTCAGAGTCAGTAGAAAGTCCTCTTTAGTGTCCTACGTTTTCATAGCTGTGATCTTAATTGCCTACTGTCTGTAAGCTTAACGACCGTTCCACTGGTGCATGTTCATTAATTGTGTATGGTTCACTGAACAAGCATGGGAAACAGTGTTGAAACCCTTTACAAAGAAGATGTGTGAAATTATTTGGATTTTTACGAATTATCTTTGAAAGACAGGGTCCTGAAAAAGCAACGTGTCTTTTTTTGCTGAGTTTAGTTGTCTGCTATCCAAGTCCTGTCAGGGTAGGGAAATTAAACACAACAACTTTTGACAGTTTTCTGTCATGTTTGCTGTCGTGAGGATCAGTTCGAAGCACTGCTAATGCAGCCCAACACTTAAACTCAACTAGGGGACAGCATTTCATTTTCAGAGCAATGAAGCACACAGGACACCTCCACACGGTCATTTTCGCTTCAGCCAAGGCTGGCATGACAACAATGACTTTGGGTGTGGAACAGCGACCAAGCCTACCATAAGATCATGTTTAATGACCCCCCCCCCCCCACCACCCCATTTCAAAAACATACAACAACCTTTAGCCCTACAAAGTTGAAGTTCATGTTTAGTTCTGCCCTGGAGTTTGGCTTGCCAGAGGAGACCTGTGTGGCCTTTTTGTAAATGTAGATGTATCACTTTTTCTGTGATTTACACTAGTAACAAAGATGCATACAGAGGTGATATGCACATCCCAAACTTCAGAAAACCTGTACTGGGCAAAACATACGGTAGATTAAGAAAGGGAAGCCCTACACACTGTCCAATGATTCTCCCTAGTGCTTTAGTCCTGCATCATGATACAACAAAGAATCATGTAACAAAAGACAAAGGATTAATGCTTCTGACTGTCAACACAGCCTGGATTCAAGAGAGAGAGAGAGGAACTGAACAGAGAGGTAAGGAAATTAACTTAACTGCAATTACATTTAACTATAATGAATCATTTTGATTTCCTCCATTTTATGATCAGATTACAACATCCTTGTCCCCAGGGGAAAGAATTGCCTATCTAAATGGATCTGGATTGTAAAGACATGGACTCTACTGTCCTACTGAGCCCTGCTATTTCATCTCTTCTACTGTACCTCCCCAGTCCTGGTGAAAGGTTGATGGGCTACACAAAGAAACCTCAGTGAGACAGCTGTTAGGTGTGGGAACGGAACATCACTGGCTGTGAAGAGAGATTCAAATCCCCAAGGGCAACATGAACCAGTATTGGGAGTGTGTGTGCTGTGTGTGTGCTGTGTGTGTGTGTGTGCTGTGTGTGTGTGTGTGTGTGTGTGTGTGTGTGTGTGTGTGTGTGTGTGTGTGTGTGTGTGTGTGTGTGTGTGTGTGTGTGTGTGACAGACAAACAGACAGACAGACAGACAGTCAGTGTCTCGATACTGATCAATCAGACAGACAAGGCTGTACATCTCAGACTGCAAGAATCAGCCTTCAGTCGTTCACTGCATGGTCCTACACAACACCTCTGTCTGCACCTCATCCTGTACCAGGCCTCAGAACATTTACTGCTTCCCTGAGGACTTGTTCTACTCAACGACTACAGTGAAAGGCACAAGTATTTCACGGTCAGTCTGGTCAAAACAAAAAGTAATGTGTTTGTACTTCTTCTATGCTAACAAGAAATCAGGTCCGTTTTACAGTGTGTTCCAGAAACATGGAAAACACAGGTCTAGCTGTCTTGCTGATATTGACAACATGGTTATTGGGAAAGCGAGCTCTGTTGCCATGTGGGCAAAGCCATGTTACTGTTACACAGTGGTGCAGCAGGGCTCTCTAGACTAGACATCAGTGTATTTCAGTACAGTGGGAATAAACCAAACAAACACAAAGTGTCAATAAGCTTTAGAGGGAGATATACACTACCGGTCCAAAATGTTCTAACACCTACTCATTCAAGGGTTTTTCTTTATTTGGACTATTTTCTACGTTGTAGAATAATAGTGAAGACATCACAACTATGAAATAACACATATGAAATCATGTAATAACCAAAAAAGTGTTAAACAAATCTAAATATATTTTATATTTGAGATTCTTCAAAGTAGCCACCCTTTGCCTTGATGACAGCTTTGCACACTCTTGGCATTCTCTCAACCAGCTTCATGAGGTAGTCACCTGGAATGCATTTCAATTAACAGGTGTTTCTTGTTAAAAGTTCATTTGTTGAATTTCTTTCCTTCTTAGTGTGTTTGAGCCAATCAGTTGTGTTGTGACAAGGTAGGGGTGGTTTACAGAAGACAGCCCTATTTAGTTAAAGACCAAGTCCATAGTATGAGAAGAACAGCTCAAATGAACAAAGAGAAATGACAGTCCATCATTACTTTAAGTCGTGAAGGTCAGTCAATACTGAAAATTTCAAGAACTTTGAAAGTTTCCTCAAGTGCAGTCGCAAAAACCATCAAGCGCTATGATGAAACTGGCTGTCATGAGGACCGGCACAGGAATGGAAGACTCAGAGTTACCTCTGAGGATAAGTTAATTAGAGTTACCAGCCTCAGAAATTGCAGCCCAAAAAATGCTTCACAGAGTTCAAGTAACATACACAACATCAACATCATCACATCAACTATTCTAAGGAGACTGTGTGAATCATGCTTTCATGGTCGAATTGCTGCAAAGAAACCACTACTAAAGGACACCAATAAGAGGAAGAGACTTGCTTGGGCCAAGAAGCAAGAGCAATGGACATTAGACTAGACATTAGAATTCAAGGCACACTTATCCAGCATGGCTACCACAGCATTCTGCAGTGATACGCCATCCCATCTGGTTTGAACTTAGTGGGAATTTCATTTGTTTTTCAACAGGACAATGACCCAACACACCTCCAGGCTGTGTACGGGCTATTTTACCAAGAAGGAGAGTGATGGAGTGCTGCATCAGATGACCTGGCCTCCACAATCCCCCGACCTCAACCAAATTGAGATGGTTTGGGATGATTTGGACTGCAGAGTGAAGGGAAAGCAGTCAACAAATGCTCAGCATATGTGGGAACTCCTTCAAGACTGTTGGAAAAGAATTCCACTTGAAGCTGGTTGAGAGAATGGCAAGAGTGTACAAAGCTGTCATCAAAGCAAAGGGTGCTATTTGAAGAATCTCAAATATAAAAATACACTATTATCCTGCAATGTAGAAAATAGTAAAAATAAAGAAAAACCCTTGAATGAGTAGGTGTTCTAAAACTTTTGACCGGTAGTGTATGCTTTTTACTACATTAGCTAGGTACTTGTAATATACATGTATATCCCTCCAGAGTCTCAAACTGTAAATATAGTTCAAAGCAGCTTGCCACCTCAATAACTACCCCATAATCATCCAGTGTTACTTGAAGACATAGTTCAATGTTCAGTCTTCCTCACACTCACCTCACGGTTCACTAGAAACCTCTGCTCTGTCAATTATAGGATTATGAGCATATTTGAGATCACAATTAGACACGGTTTCAATTCTCAATGAGCCAAACTGCCTAACCTCATTTGCTAGCTTCCACTTGAGAAGCCCTGTAAAAATGCAATTAACTGAAATGTTTTTTTCTCTCTTTTGTACAGAGGAGAGCGCCAGGGAGAGAAAGGTACCTCCACAAGCCCTGCTTGTATCCCCCTGAGTGCTGAGAAAAACCTTCAGAAAATGTACTGAATAAAAGCTGCATTTGGCCTAGGCTCACAGCCTTCTGGCACTAGTGTTTCAGACTCAGAGACCATTTTGTATACTGATGAGAAAAGGGTTTTTCATTCATATGCTTTGAGAGTTCCAGCTCAACATGCAAGGCTGTGCCTGTCTGTATGTAGGGCTGGTGAATGGAAAGGAATGGGTTCACAGGTTCAAACTGGGCTAACTGTGGCCTCAGGAGGCAAAGACTGATCAGTCTTCCTGATTGGAGCTCAGCCAAAAGACACTAGAGAGAGAACCAACGTTGATGGATGGATTGATATTTAATTACGGGAGGGAGGACATTGTGGCTAGCAGCATCTTAAGGATGGGAAAGGGAGGGGGATACAAACGTAGACCTAGATACAGGTGGTATGAAATGACAGTGTTGTGGTTAAAACAGTGGCTTCAGATTCACAGAAGTCCTTGGGGCACTAAACCCCTACGCCCACTCATCCTTCAACCCGCCCCTCCCCCCACCCCCATCCCCACCCCCATCAGAGTGATAACCATCTCTCCTAATCCCCAGTGAGAGCAGTGACCAACTGACCTCCCCTCTGCTTCCTCATCACTCCCTCCCTCCCTTCCTGTATCTCTGGTACAGATCAGTCAAAGCTTACCTCGGCTTGCATGGGCAGCAACAGTAGGGTTGTTCCACGAAAATAAGACATTGTGCACCAATATTTCATTTTCAAATCCTGTTATATTAAATGAAGTGCCCTTTAATATAGACCACATGGCAAATTCAATTAATCTGATTTTTAATATGAATAAAGACATCCGCATTTTGACGTTCCTCTGTTTTAACCCCAACATTTCTCCAAGTTTTCACCATCATTGTAAAGCCCTGGTTATTTTGGTGCTTTGACAGTCATTTCTGAAGATGATGATTTATTTAATGTGATTAGTGATGAATCTAATCATACGAAATGTCTATCCCTCACTTTAAGGTCAACCCTGTTACGTGAACTGAAGTTTCATATAAATGGTGAAACTATTCCTTTTGAAAAAAAATATATCAAAAGAAACATTGAACAACTAACAGTCAAATCGTAGTGGAAAAGCAGGTGACCTGGTTCTGCTCTTTTTGGCCATTTTGTGGGCCTCATTTATCAACCGTGCTACATTTCTTATTAAATTCTGGCATACAATGAGATTCTAGGTCTAGGAGTTTTGTGGGCCACAAATGATTGGGATTTATCAAACTGTCGCACGCAACATACAGTATATACATATTTTCATTGATAAACTAGAGCCATATTATATTTGTGCGGTGGTGAACGAGTGCTACAATACCTCCTGGAAAACGCCCTCCATTCACATTTTATGGTAACAAAAACGCCCTCCACTCACATTTTATGGTAACAAAAACGCCCTCCACTCACATTTTATGGTAACAAAAACGCCCTCCACTCACATTTTATGGTAACAAAAACGCCCTCCATTCACATTTTATGGTAACAAAAACGCCCTCCACTCACATTTTATGGTAACAAAAACGCCCTCCACTCACATTTGATGTTTGCTGTATTATTTTGAGATGTTGGAACTGGGCCATGATAGTTCCTAAAAGAAAGTGCAATGGCAAATTTGATCACATTTCTGTAGAGGTGTGGGCAGAATGTTACAGTGACCCTTCCAAACAACAAAATGCACGCTGCCTAGCGAATGCCAAGCACTGGCCGTGCATTCTGCAGGATTGATTGTCCTTTCAAGCAATTTAAAAGTAAATGCTACACTCCACACTTCCATGCAAATTATGAATGGTTGTTCAATATTTTGTATATAAACACAATCCTATATTGATATCTCCTGGCTTAGTATAGGCTCTGAAATTAAATAGGTTAGGCTACGATTTCACGCTCCTAATCCTATTGCACAGCAATACTGGAGCCTACCCATACTGTCACATAGGATTAGGTCTACTGTCAAGGCTACCTGTCTATTTACTTTCCAGCATGCTTGGCTATTGAATGAGCGATTGATAAATGGTAGCCTGCAATATGATTATGATTTAAGCCTATATAATACAAGTAAAATAAACTTATTAGAGGACATGCAGCTATGCGATCTCCTTACCAATGGAAAATGCATCTGTTTTATCAATAGGCCTACATTTTAATGCTCTTTTTAGCATACCATGATTATGGGAGGTGCATCAAACACCTCCCATTTCCCCCAAACTAACAATAAGCCTATTTGCTTGCAATACAGTTGATCAACCTTCTAGAAGTTGTGTTCAAGCAGGGTTTGAGATTTGCGCGGAGATATGCACACTTTCCCGTCAAGGTCAACATTTAAAAATACCAACCATTGCGAGGAAACAATGATGCATGCAAGGTTACTTTATAGGCACTTACTATGCTTTTATTTAACCTCTAGAGATGGAATTTTTTTATTTTATTAACTTGAACAATTTATGACAGAAAGTTAAAATTAGGTGAAATAAAACTTTGTTGACTGAGGTACACAACCCAAAAGGTACTTATTTGATGGAAGGACCCAGCAGCCTTTATCTGGTTGATCCTGACTGAGATACAGACAGAGGGAGGCTTTGTGTGTATGGCTGTGCCATGGCTTGCACTGTTACACCCAGAGATAGGAGGGGGTGGGAGGCAGAGAGAGGGAGGTGCTGATGATAAAATGGGCATGGGGTGTTTGGTTTGGAAGTGGGAGATGAGGCGAGAGTAGGGTGGGGCTGTGCGTGTGTGAATGCTGGGGAATACTAATCCCAGTAACTAACCCTGTTCTGGGATTTCAGTTAATCCAATCAGAAGACCAGTTTACATCAACCTAAAGACCTGCAGTTGATAAAGGTGCTTATTAAGTAAGAGTGATACAATGGTTATCCCAGTTCCAGATCAACTATACTGATTCGTTGGGAGGAGATTAAGTTATAACTCAGGGAAGCCATGTATGAATAACCATTTAAAATGTTGTGTTGACACAACCCCACCCATGGTTTTATAACCTCTGACCCTGGCTCCTGGCTGTAGACAAGCCCTGATGACCCTCTCCTTTCCCCACTACACTGACAGGTTCTGCCAATGACTGACGAGGTAGCTTGCAGCAGCAGACAGAGAGTCTGTGGGGTGAGGAGAGGAGCCACAGGGTTCATACAGATCTGAGAATAGAAAAGACAGATAGAGTAAGTGACCTGGCTCACCTATTGTATAAAGCTCCCAAACTCAACTCTGTACCTTGAAGCCAGTTCCACTGTATTTTTTCATTGTTCCCCTCTAGTCAAAGACTGAGTTATACCTGGGACACCAGGGGTGTGCAATTAGTTATCAGGTAGAACAATAAACCAGCAGCCTCTGGACCTTGTAGGGTAACAGTTGATATGAAGGGACACACACACACACCAAGAAATCTGACACAGATCCACTAGTTATAAAGGCACATGGTGTATGATCTTTCTTAAGAGTCCTAAAAATAAAAACACCATATGAAACATGCCATATGATCTGAGGAAGCATGTCAGTGGAGAGCTAATGTCTGGCAGCGAGTCAGAGAGTCAGGCAACAGAGAGGACTAGGTATATTTATCCTTTACACCACAGGAACACAACAGCACGACATGACCGGTTTAAACGGTTAAAAGAAACTCTAACACACAGTGTGCTGTACTTATCTGGACACTCAAAACCATACTGTAGGCCAACACATGACCACACACTACATAAACAGAGAGCTGGAGCGCTACCATGGGAGGCAGACAGTAGCAACACGCATGCCCTGCCCACGTGAGGATCTGTCTTTTGCAGCAATCTATTTATTTCCTGTGTTTGAGACATGACAAATCCACTTGTCACTTAAATCTCACTGGATTGATTGCTTTGTTTTAACCCGTTAATGTTACGACCACGGAAATATTTGAAATGACCTGTCAAACACATCCTGGTAATGGCTGAAATGGGCTCAGTGCAATACAGTACATTGTCATTCGGAAAGTATCCAGACCCCTTGACTTTTTCCACATTTTGTTAGGTCACAGCGTTATTCTAATATTGATTAAATAGTTTTTTCCTCTCATCAATCTACACACAATATCCCATAATGACAAAGCAAAAGCACGTTTTTAGAAACGTTAGCAACTTTGAAAAAAACTGAAATATCACATTTACATACAGTTGATGTCGGAAGTTTACAAACACCTTGCCAAATACATTTAAACTCAGTTTTTCACAATTCCTGACATTTAATCCAAGGAAATATTCCCTGTTTTAGGTCAGTTAAGATCACCATTTTATTTTAAGAATGTGAAATGGCTGGGGTGTTTGGTTTGGAAGTGGGAGATCAGGCGAGACTAGGGAGGGGCTGTGCGTGTGTGAATGCTGGGGAATACTAATCCCAGTAACTAACCCTGTTCTGGGATCTCAGTTAATCCAATCAGATGACCAGTTTCCATCAACCTAAAGACCTGCAGTTGATAAAGGTGCTTATTAAGTAAGAGTGATACAATGGTTATCCCAGTTCCAGATCAACTATACTGATTCGTTGGGAGGAGATTATGTTATAACTCAGGGAAGCCATGTATGAATAATAGTGGAGAGAATGATTTATTTCAGCTTTTATTTCTTTCATCACATTCCCAGTGGGTCAGAAGTTTACATACACTCAGTATTTGGTAGCATTGCCTTTAAATTGTTTAGGGTAGCCCTCCACAACCTTCCCACAATAAGTTGGGTGAATTTTGGCCCATTCCTCCTTGCGCGCACACGCTTTTTCAGTTCTTCCCACACATTTTCTATGGGATTGAGGTCAGGGTTTTGTGATGGGCACTCCATTACCTTGACTTTGTTGCCCTTAAGTCATTTTGCCACAACTTTGGACGTATGCTTGGGGTCATTGTCCATTTGGAAGACCCATTTGTGACCGAGCTTCAACTTCCTGACTGATGTCTTGAGATGTTGCTTCAATATATCCACATAATTTTCTCCCTCATGATGCCATCTATTTCTGAAGTGCACCAGTCCCTCCTCCAGCAAAGCACCCCAACAACATGATGCTGCCACCCCCGTGCTTCACGGTTTGGATGGTGTTCTTCGGCTTGCAAGCCTCCCCCTTTCTCCTTCAAACATAACAATGGTCATTATGGCCAAACAGTTCTATTTTTGTTTCATCAGACCAGAGGACATTTCTCCAAAAAGTACGATCTTTGTCCCCATGTGCAGTTGCAAACCGTAGTCTGGCTTTTTTTTAATGGTGGTTTTGGAGCAGTGGCTTCTTCCTTGCTTGAGCGGCCTTTCAGGTTATGTTGATATAGGACTCGTTTTACTGTGGTTATAGGTACTTTTGTACCCGTTTCCTCCAGTATCTTCACAAGGTCCTTTGCTGTTGTTCTGGGATTGATTTGCACTTTTCGCACAAAAGTACATTCATCTCTAGGAGATAGAGCTTCCTGAGTGGTATGACGGCTGCGTGGTCCCATGGTGTTTATACTTGAGTACTATTGTTTGTACAGACATTCAGGGGTTTGAAAATTGCTCCTAAGGATGAACCAAACTTGTGGAGGTCTGCAATTGTTTTCCTGAGGTCTTGGCTGATTTCTTTTCCATTGATGTCATGCAAAGAGGCACTGAGTTTGAAAGTAGGCCTTGAAATACATCCACATGTACACCTTCAATTGACTCAAACAATGTCAATTAGCCTATCAGAAGCTTCTAAAGCAATGACATTATTTTCTGGAATTTTCCAAGCTGTTTAAAGGCACAGTCAACTTAGTGTATGTAAACTTCTGACCCACTGGAATTGTGATACAGTGAGTTATAAGTGAAATAATCTGTAAACAATTGTTGGAAAAATTACTTGTGTCATACACAAAGTAGATGTCCTAACTGACTTGCCAAAACTATAGTTTGTTAACAAGAAATTTGTGGAGTGGTTGAAAAACAAGTTTTAATGACTCCAATCTAAGTGTATGTAAACTTCCGACTTCAACTGTAAGTATTCAGACCTGTAGATTGATGAGGAAAATGTTTTATTTAATCAATTTTAGAATAAGGCTATAACGTCACAAAATGTGGAAAAGGGGAAGGGGTCTGAATACACTGAATGAGTGTCTTCTAAGAAATGTTAGAATAAATTGAATACCTTAATTCTCACAAAAATCCCTGAACTCCATTAATTATTTGTCTGTGCCAGTAAAATGTTTTATGTGCAACAATTCAGTCAATATCTGATGGATATCTGATGGAGTATCTTCATATATTGTCCAAGCATTACATTAATTATATATATATATATTATATTTATATATATAAAACCTATATATATATATGTTGTAAATGTAACAATTTTGATGACCTTGCTATAGACAGTCTCTTTCTGCTCATCACACACAAAGCAAAGCAGATTGCATTGATTGAACTTGATTAATCAATGTGAAAATAATGAAGCAATGCCCCAATTAGCTTGAGAATAATTCATATTGACAGCAGCTGGCACAGCAGCACAGATCCAGGTCAGTGCTCTGTGCTTAGACTGTGAATGCTCTTGGTAGTGCCCAACAAAAGTCTATTGTAGTCTACTACATATTGACTGTAAAGGGATGAATAAAGGAATAAAGATCTTCTCCCCTAGAGAAGGAGGAGCCCCATTAGCCCATTCTGGCCAGGAGTGTTCCATTCTCACATCTAGGTGGGTGTCATTCCCAATTCCTGTCAAAGCCCGTGCCCCCTCCTCTTTCTGTGGTGGCTGAATTGTAAGAGTGAAATATAATATATCATAATGTCAAAGGTGAGGCTCGGTCTTTTGTTACTTTACTTTCTTTGACTAAATACAGCCTAGACGCCCTGCCTCTCTTCTAATCTGCATTGTTACCGCTGGGAAACCATTGGGAAACCGATTGTCCATTGGACTTAACCAAGACCCTACAGTGTCATTGTAATGAGACCAACAAAAGCATCAAGAGATGTTTTACTTTTTTCTCACAGGGCAATCTGACACTGATCTAAAACTTCCTCTCCACCCCTTCCCCCTGGGGCCCGACACACACACGCAAGCACGCACACACGCACACACACGCACGCACGCACGCACCCCATTGCATTGTGCTATGTCTCTGTGGTCATTAGCACCAAGGTTCCATGCTCCCTGTGGTCTGACTATTGGGGCTACTGGAACTACTGGGGCTACTAGGGCTTACACATGCTGATGGCTCCTCCGTTGGCTAAGGTGTCAAATCTCACACAGTGGCGAGAGGGGTCGTGTGTGTGTGTGTGTGTGTGTGTGTGTGTGTGTGTGTGTGTGTGTGTGTGTGTGTGTGTGTGTGTGTGTGTGTGTGTGTGTGTGTGTGTGTGTGTGTGTGTGTGTGTGTGTGTGTGTGTCACATGGAGCACAACAAAGCACTCAGGCATATAGTCCATTAGGCCACTCACTCTCTGAATTCAGCCATGTCAAAGGTCACTCATTGAGTGATATTTTCTCACCAGTCCCCTCTCTCTCTCTGGCTCTCACAGTAATGGGAGACCAAAGTGCCTGGTAGTCTAATCATCTCTAGATATAGAGCCACTGTCCCGCACCAAAAAAGCCCCAGATGTTTTACAAACCAAAGTTGATGTGTTACAGCCTTGTTGCAAACATCCTTGGCCAGCAGTGCTACCATTGTCTCTGTGTCCGGAACACCAGCCAAATGGCACAGACAGAGAGTCAGTCAGTCACAGAGTCAACAGCATCACAGTGTTGATATTCTGGGGAATACTTTCAGAACCCTATGGTCCAAGTAGTGCCCTAGAATAGGGTAGTGCACTAGAATAGGGTGCCAATTGGGATGCCCAGACAGTGTCTATCTTCTGTTAAATAGTTTTACAATGTGACAAAATAACAATCATGATAACCAGCCATTCTGTCAGCAGGTTATCTCCATGGCAACCTCTCTCCTTTTCGTAGGTCCAGTGGCATTTGGGAACAGCATAAATATAATGATTGACTTGGTAACCCACTGACTGGAATTGTAGCAATAATCAAGCCACATGAAATAAAACACAACTCCCCATGCAGAAGTAGATTTTATTTTATTTCTAAAATTAGAATAGAACTGAAATAAAGACTAGAATGTGTCCTCCACATATCTCTTTATCCACTGCTCGTCTCTAGCTCTTGGTCTCAATCTGGAAGGCACCTAAGTGCCAAGACAGCACAACCAGATCTGGGTCCAGGCTATCAATCTGTGGCAGTTCACAACAGTTTTACGACAACATCCTGATTAACCTGAGGTATGCTGTTATATCTCTGCCTGTCTGTTTCAACCATCCTTCTACCTCCTGTTGTTCTGCCACGTGTCTTTGGATGAATGGGGAGAGGAAATCTAGGTCTGAGACTTAAGTCTTGTCTTGCGCATGAATTATTAAGTTTCAAACTGTTAACAAGCTTCCCCCCTCCTTCTTTAGAACTTCCATACATGGACTAGCCTACATATGGCTAATTAGACACAGTGGTAAACAACAACAGAGGCACCCATGTGTGTATGTGTGTGTCATAGATACAACATGAAGAGCTGCAACAGGGAGATAGGACTCTAAATCAGTCACTGTCCCTCTCAGTCACAGACCACCTGCTGACACAGACTTCACTGAACATCACAACAAAGACAAAGTAAAAGAACATCCCCTAGTCACCAAGGTAAAGGTTCAGTGTTGGCCTAGATTAATGGTCCCACATACTGTACCTACCAACTCACCGACAGACACACACACAGGTACACATTAGCACGCACCCACACCCACACACGTTCACTTCCGGTTGTGTAAAGCACCCCACCGAGTGCCTTGTAGATCAGTTCCAAACAGTCTGCCAGGCTCACTGGCAGCAGCAGCAGTAGCAGGCAATAGTTCTCCACTCATCTCTCCTGAACCAGCCACTACACGCAGCCCTCTTTGAACCAGCCGCTGCACGCACGCACGCACGCACGCACGCACGCACGCACGCACGCACGCACACGCACACACACACACACACACACACACACACACACACACACACACACACACACACACAGCGACTGCCATCAAAGAGGAAAGACAGACAGGCCATACACTTCCAACTGCATTCTCAAAAGCCCATCCAGCTTTGGGCTATGTTATGTGTGCTTTTTACTGCGCATCTCAATGGAAGTCATCAGTGAGCAGAGGAGGCATCGGGGGGGGTTAAAGACAAGCAAAGACTGGAAATGAAAGAGATGAACATCAAAGGACTTACGATGCACTGTAAAAGACCACTGGGACGGGGTGGGGGACAATCCAGTTCTGAGAAACATCTTTATTTTAAAAATCCACAAGGTATTTAGTACATACAGTACAGTTCAGTCACACATTGAGACATCATGACATCACTGTTGCTGCCCATTAAGCCCGTCAACCTCCCAAATGATGTTCCTCTTTCCCTCAATTGCTGCAATTTGACACAATGGGACATAATTGAGCTGAGAACTGTGATTTGGTTCTTACACTTTGTTCCCTTTCCTTAAATAGAGATGACAGCTTCAACCTCAGTCAGTCAGGGAGTCTCTCTCTCTCTCTAAGGGGCTTTATTGGCATGGAAAACATGTTTACATTGCCTTTTCTCCCAATAGATATGGGATTTCATAGAAATTGGATTTGTTTTTGAATTCTTTGTGGATCTGTGTAATCTGAGGGAAATATGTGTCTCTAATATGGTCATACACTTGGCAGGAGGTTAGGAAGCGCAGCTCAGTTTCCATCTCATTTTGTGGGCAGTGTGCACATAGCCTGTCTTCTCTTGAGAGCCAGGTCTGCCTATGGCGACCTTTCTCAATAGCAAAGCTATGCTCACTGAGTCTGTACATAATCAAAGCTTTCCTTAATTTTGGGTCAGTCACAGTGGTCTCTCTCATTCTGACGGTTTGGTGCCAGATAAACAACCTCTCCCTCAACGTTAGCAAAACAAAGGAGCTGATTATGGACTTTAGGAGGAACCAGGCTGAACACGCCCCCATCCTCATCAACGGGGCCACCGTGGGAGATGGTCAATCACTTCAAATTCCTCTGCATACACATCTCAGAGAGGCTGAAATGATCTAACCACACGGACACCGTAGTGATAGTCAACTACATTCTTTCTCCTGCTGCTCCCCCCCCCCCCCCCATTCATCACTGTTGCAGTTGTTAATATGTATATCATTACTTTTTTATTACAATTAAAAAAAAAAAATTATGGTCATGCTGCTCCCCCTATGGCCATTCCCCCCACCTCTTCAACAGTCTTTACTCTGTCTCCACCAAATAGACATTAATTTATTCATCACTGCCACAGTTGTTATTTAAATGATAATGCCTGAGAAGCCGGTGTTTGGAGGATATATCGGTATGGGTGTTGTTATTTAAATGATAATGCCTGAGAAGCCGGTGTTTGGAGGATATATCGGTATGGGTGTTGTTATTTAAATGATAATGCCTGAGAAGCCGGTGTTTGGAGGATATATCGGTATGGGTGTTGTTATTTAAATGATAATGCCTGAGAAGCCGGTGTTTGGAGGATATATCGGTATGGGTGTTGTTATTTAAATGATAATGCCTGAGAAGCCGGTGTTTGGAGGATATATCGGTATGGGTGTTGTTAGGCCCGAGACGAAATGGAGGGCTGGCAAACCGTACCAATATATCCCCAAACACCGGTTTTGAGTGCATTATCACTTTTAAACAACTGGTTACCAACATATTCGAATAATGATTGACATGTTTTCATTAAAAACATAATTTTTCTGAATTTATTCATACTATTTCATCCTTCCAAAATATATAGTCCCGACCCAAATCTAGGGTTGCTACCCAAGCAGATCGGTTCGGTTGCCAGAGACGTGTCCCAGTCGTTCATTCTCAATGTTCCACTGTCATACTGGCTGGCAACGTTCTTATCCCTTGCTTGCTAGCTAGCCAACTAAGGGTAACTTACAGTCACATCAAATTGCAGCCAGAATAACAGCAAAGTAGCAGCATTTGCATTTGTTTCAGCTGTTTTCTAGTGACATGTATTTGGATAATGAGCTAATGTGGAGCAATTTCACCTGGAAATCGAAAATGTTTTGTTTGACCTTTTTTCAATTTTCATTTCGTTGTATATATCCATAAAAATTATGTCAGCTGATTCATGATTTCAACTGGCTGATTTCTCAAGGATGATCAAATGGAAACAGGATGCACCTGAGCTCAATTTCAAGTCTCATAGCAAAGGGTCTGAATACTTATGCAAATAAGGTTTATCTGTTTTTTATTTTTAATACATTTGAAAAAAATTCTAAAAACTTGTTTCCACTTTGTCCTTAAGGGGTATTGTGTAAAGATTGATGAGGAATAACATTTATTTAATACATTGTACAATAAAGCTGTAACATAACAAAATGTGGAAAAAGTGAAGGGGTCGGAATACTTTCTGAATGCATTGTATATAGTAATATTTCTATTGTTATTTTTTACGACCATTTTCAATATTTTATTTCACTTAGTCCTGCATATTGGAGCTCAAAGCCTAAGATGTTCACTGTACCCTACAATCACACCTGCAACCCTGTACATGTGACTATTAAACGCTCGGAATCTGAATCTACCTCCGTCATGTGAAGCAAGCCTCCATTGTGTGAACTGACATTGACAGGCAGCATTTAGTCATAATGTCTGTCTGTCGTAAGGAAAATAACCCTTTGATTAAATATAGTATAATGTGAGGTAATCATAAAAAGTTTAAAAAAAACATTATGCAAGGAAAGTTGAAGGCCAGAGCTGGAGCCGGTGTTCTAAATGATTCATGTCATTCATTTGACTGGTAGTAAGAGTTGCGTGGATTCCGGCTGCTTCTAATATAAGCATTTCTATTACACAAGGACTGACTGGCAAGGAATTCAATGGACAATATTCAGTCCCGTCAGGATTTTGTGATTCTGTGAGGACTTGTAAATTTGTCCAATCACTGCACTATTACTGCATAAAACAGTTAAATCAGCAACAAGCTCTCACACTGCAGAATGAGACATTTATCCACATTCCTCCAAATGTCAAACTTCTAAGTGTTTCTGACACCCTGGGTTGACTCCTCCTACTCAGTATTATTCCGTTTCTCCAAAAGTCAAATTTCTAAGTTGCTTCAAACGTCAAATTTAGAAGGTTGAGGGTTAATGTTTTTGGATAGGGTTAAAACATGAAGTTTAGGCACTCATTCCAAATGGTTAAGGTAACGGTTAAGGTTTGGGATAGGGTTAAAACATGAAGTTTAGGCACTCATTCCAAATGGTTAAGGTAACGGTTAAGGTTTGGGATAGGGTTAAAACATGAAGTTTAGGCACTCATTCCAAATGGTTAAGGTAACGGTTAAGGTTTGGGATAGGGTTAAAACATGAAGTTTAGGCACTCATTCCAAATGGTTAAGGTAACGGTTAAGGTTTGGGATAGGGTTAAAACATGAAGTTTAGGCACTCATTCCAAATGGTTAAGGTAACGGTTAAGGTTTGGGATAGGGTTAAAACATGAAGTTTAGGCACTCATTCCAAATGGTTAAGGTAACGGTTAAGGTTTGGGATAGGGTTAAAACATGAAGTTTAGGCACTCATTCCAAATGGTTAAGGTAACGGTTAAGGTTTGGGATAGGGTTAAAACATGAAGTTTAGGCACTCATTCCAAATGGTTAAGGTAACGGTTAAGGTTTGGGATAGGGTTAAAACATGAAGTTTAGGCACTCATTCCAAATGGTTAAGGTAACGGTTAAGGTTTGGGATAAGGTTAAAACATGAAGTTTAAGGCACTCATTCCAAATGGTTAAGGTAACGGTTAAGGTTTGGGATAGGGTTAAAACATGAAGTTTAGGCACTCATTCCAAATGGTTAAGGTAACGGTTAAGGTTTGGGATAGGGTTAAAACATGAAGTTTAGGCACTCATTCCAAATGGTTAAGGTAACGGTTAAGGTTTGGGATAGGGTTAAAACATGAAGTTTAGGCACTCATTCCAAATGGTTAAGGTAACGGTTAAGGTTTGGGATAGGGTTAAAACATGAAGTTTAGGCACTCATTCCAAATGGGGACGGTTAAGGTTTGGGATAAGGTTAAAACATGAAGTTTAAGGCACTCATTCCAAATGGTTAAGGTAACGGTTAAGGTTTGGGATAGGGTTAAAACATGAAGTTTAGGCACTCATTCCAAATGGTTAAGGTAACGGTTAAGGTTTGGGATAGGGTTAAAACATGAAGTTTAGGCACTCATTCCAAATGGTTAAGGTAACGGTTAAGGTTTGGGATAGGGTTAAAACATGAAGTTTAGGCACTCATTCCAAATGGTTATGGTAACGGTTAAGGTTTGGGATAGGGTTAAAACATGAAGTTTAAGGCACTCATTCCAAATGGTTAAGGTAACGGTTAAGGTTTGGGATAGGGTTAAAACATGAAGTTTAGGCACTCATTCCAAATGGTTAAGGTAACGGTTAAGGTTTGGGATAGGGTTAAAACATGAAGTTTAGGCACTCATTCCAAATGGTTAAGGTAACGGTTAAGGTTTGGGATAGGGTTAAAACAAATCACAACAAAAATCTTCCGATCCACATCGCCCTAACAAAACCCAAGCCTACTTGATGGTTATAGAGCTCACTGTTGCCCCTAGTGTCCGGTTTTGAAGGCACTTCCCGCTGAAGCCACTCTTGTGCGATCTGCCTGCAATATTATTGTAAAAATCTGACTGATCACTATAGTACAAACAAAGGGCTTGCCATTTCAACCTATCATCACACATTTAATAAAAAAAACATTTTTAACTAGGCAAGTCAGTTAAGAACCAATTATTATTTAGAATGATGGCCTACCGGGGAACAGTGGAACCGGCCTTGTTCAGGGGCAGAACGACAGATATCTTTGACCTTGTCAGCTCAGCACCGTTCGGGTACTGGCTCAACGCTCTAACCACTAGGCTACCTGGCTCCCCACATTTACTGCATAATATTGTTCAATCAAGCCACAAGTTAACAAATGTTTTCCTTCGTCAGCGAATTTGTGACAAATTGGACAATATCTTTGCATATTACCATATTACCATATTACCAGTAAAATAAAATATTTTTACAAATTGTGTACAAACCGGTGTGCATAACTACTTCCATAAATGTTTGACCCATGTACAAAATTTCACAGCCATTGCATCAGAACAGGACTCAAAATGGTAGTAAGGCCCGGCCAGCCAGCCAGCTTGTCAGTTAGCATAGACACTGTACTTTGGCTGCATGGATCTCTTCTTTATGTCACAAAATCAGTTAGCTAGTTTCCATTACCATCATAGACAGAAGCCAGGCAATGCCAATCTATTGACGTCACTAAGCAGGCAGGGTTTTTCCTGACCATTGATGATTCATTTCTTCTAATATGCTATAGGTTTTCCCAGCATGGAGGGACTCTATCTGGTTGATGGAAGTTGAGAGCAGCTAATGAGTAGTGACCATTCACTGTGTCAGTAGCAGCTTGAGACAATACAGTGACACCAATATACCTTAAGTTAAGTGAAACAAAGTCTATATCAATCTCTCACCTGCTGTTGAATTTCTCTGGGTGCTTCTCTCTCATCAAGTGGAAGCGATGAGCGATAGACGCATCCTATAGTGGGAGACATAGAGCAGTTTTAAGCTACTACTGGGGCATCACCTTTGTGCTTGTGATCCTGTGCCTATGTGATCCTAGGACTGCGCTAGGGATGATAACAGGGTTAAAAAGTCACCACCTATCCCCCTGCCCTGCCTACCCCCTGTGTTGTGTGTTTGACCCCAGCCCTGGATGACCTCTGGGGGTAGGGGGTCAACGTAATCAGTCAAATGGCTCCAACACTAGGAATGACCCCACTTATAAATATGGGGAATGGGTGTGTGTGTTCTCCAGAGCCCGTCTTAGCTCTGCCATGACCTGAGGCCTGAGGGCAGGGTGATCTCACTCAAATTAGTCTTGTGTGGTGGACAGAGCACAGAATGAGAGATGGTGACTTTGTACTGTAGGATAAAAAGCATCACTCTGGATGAATAAGTGATTTTACTAGATGGGGAGGAGAGGTTATCCGATAATGGACAGGCTTAGAAGATGGGGTATGGAGGAAATGGTCAATGCGGCGATGGACGTCATGTCCTGAAAGATTGACAGCTGGCTTCCTACCAGTTGTGGTGATGGTGATGAGGGTGGCTATGAGAATAGTTACTAGACTGCAATGAAGATGGCAATTACTTTTGGCATTTTGATCTGCTCATAGAAATAAATGGACAACGAACCTTTGGAAAGGCCATCAGGTCAAACCTATTCTCAACAATAGAAAAAAGTCTTGGCGACATTGCTGAAATTGAAACTAGAGCACATTCTGCTAACACAAAGAATGATTAAAGCAAAGACAGAATGTCAAAAGAGAGAGAGAGAAGTGGAAGAAGAGAGAGATAGAGAGAGAATGAGATATTGCCAGAGAAAAGACGAGGGAGAGATCCAGAGAGCAATAGAGAGAGAGAGAGCGAGAGAGAAAGCCATAGAGAATGAAGGAGGGAATAATTGACAAATCAGACCTGTCATTGTAACAGATCTGCTCCTATATTTAGACTGGAGGCAGGCAGGCAGTCGAATGCTGACTGGCAGGCAGCTCAACACTACCACATCCTGCAGTCAGCAGGTCTCTCTCTCTCACTCTCCCCTCTCTCCTTCCTTCCCTTTCCTTTCCCACCACATGGGACAGAAGGAGGAAGTGGGACCAGACCCCTGCGTGCCAGCCACTGCCCTAGGGACCAGAGTTCAGGTCGCCATTCAGCCTGGCACAGGTCATGGCACTAATAGGAAACGGACCTGGAGCCCTACAGAGAGACCAACCATCGGTTGTTGGGGCATTGGTTGGTTTCCTGCCCGCCTGTGCAGGTGTTTCAGCGGTCGCCAGAGAGGAGACCGGAAAAGATTGGAAGGTTGGGGGTAAGGCACGCCGCATCACCCTCACCCCGTCACCCTCCCCCCACTATCCTTTGGAGCCTGTGTCATCTCCAGGGCTCTCCCTCCATCAAACTTAACACATGTCCCACAACATCATCAACTAGTGGGTCCCAAAATAGCTCTGCACCTGCCCACTTGGTCAGGCTCTTTGGCTGTGAATATGTGATGCATTTAAACTGGAACCTGGGGGGACAGGTGTTATTGGAGGTCTGGATGAAAACCACACACCATACGCCAAATACTAGGCATAGTGATTAGAACATAGGTGGATGCAGGGAGTTGGTTTGTTGTTAACCTCTGGGCCTTGAGCCATGTCTAAAAAAGGGAGGGAGAGAGGTGGGAAAGAAATCATGACATTTGTTTTTATTGAAGGACTGCATGTCTTGTATCTAGGGCAATACCTTAATGTGACTCGCAGGGTCACAGTATCACAACAGCCTCCGAAAAAACACAACAAATAGCAACTATATGTGACACTGGATTGTGTCCAGTGCTCCTAGAGCAAGCACCGGCCAGTAGCCTATACTGTCCCCAAATACTGTTACTGTAAATATGTGACATTTGCTATCCACCATAGTTGACTCTGTGTGACGAAGGTTGTTTTGATCTTGCCATTTGATGTTTGGCACATGGTGGGGGCGGGGGTGAGGATGGGGACAAACAAACAAATCACTCGCTGGAAAATAAATGTCACCTCAGAACCATTTCTATCACAGCCCCCAGATAGAGGTAGAAATAGGTTGCTTTTTCAACCCATTTTGGTTGGTGCCCTTTCGGGAACATCAAAGTGTGATCTGGGGAAAAGTGGGTGTCACCCCTATCTCCCCCCTCTCAACCCTCACCTCTATCCCCCCTCTCAACCTCTCACCCCTCATCTCCCCCTCTCAACCCTCACCTCTATCCCCCCCTCTCAACCCTCACCCCATCTCCCCCTCTCCCCTATCTCCCCCTCTCAACCCTCACCCCTATCCCCCTCTCAACCCTCACCTCTATCCCCCTCTCAACCCTCACCCCTATCTCCAACCCTCACCTCTATCCCCCCCTGTCAACCCTCACCCCTACCTCCCCCCCTCACCCCTACCCTCACCCCTACCTATCCCCCCGTCAACCCTCACCTCCCCCCTCAATCTCCCCCCTCTCAACCCTCACCCCTATCTCCCCCTGTCAACCCTCACCCCTACCCCTATCTCCCCCTCAACCCTCACCCCTATCTCCCCCTGTCAACCCTCACCCCTACCTCCCCCTGTCAACCCTCACCCCTACCTCCCCCCGTCAACACTCACCCCTACCTCCCCCTGTCAACCCTCACCCCTATCTCCCCCCTGTCAACCCTCACCCCTATCTCCCCCTGTCAACCCTCACCAACCTCACCCCCTCAACCCTCCCACCTCACCCCCCCCGTCAACCCTCACCCCTACCTCCCCCGTCAACCCTCACCCCCCTATCTCCCCCTCTCAACCCTCACCTCTATCCCCCCCTCTCAACCCTCACCTCTACCCCCCCCTCTCAACCCTCACCCCTACCTCCCCCTGTCAACCCTCACCCCTACCTCCCCCGTCAACCCTCACCCCTATCTCCCCCTCTCAACCCTCACCTCTATCCCCCTCTCAACCCTCACCCCTACATCCCCCCGTCAACTCTCACCTCTATCCCCCCCTCTCAACCCTCACCCCTACCTCCCCCGTCAACCCTCACCCCTACCTCCCCCCGTCAACCCTCACCCCATTCTGCAGCACTGGGACATACTTCAAAGCCATCCATCCAGTCCAGTCACCCATTGGTTAGGGGCATCACACTCTGCAATTTGACAAATACAGCTCTACAAAACTGTTATTGGTTGGTTTCCTGGACACAGATTAAGCCAAGGCCTGGACTAAATTCTAAATTGAGATTGAAAATGGCTTTGAATAAGATAAATTAGGATGGTCAAACGGAACCGGAGCTCTAGATCTGAATGCCCATACAGGGTCATAGTGAGCCTATTGTAGCAAGCTGCTGTGCCACTGTGCCTGTGTAGAGTCCATCTGTGCCCCTGTCATCATAGCTGTAGGTAGCAGGTGCTAACGCTAACGCTGGGGACCTGTTCCTGAGAGAATTGTGTTTTTATGTAAGCAATGCATTCTGCTTATATACAGTATCTTTGTGTGTTTGTGTGTGTGTGTGTGTGTGTGTGTGTGTGTGTGTGTGTGTGTGTGTGTGTGTGTGTGTGTGTGTGTGTGTGTGTGTGTGTGTGTGTGTGTGTGTGTGTGTGTGTGTGTGTGCATGTGTGGGTTCATTTTGTAAAAGGGTTTATACTGTATCTTTGTGTATGATGTGGACAGTACCTATGATGTGTATCTGTGTGAGTGCATGTGTGTTCCGACAGACATAGAGAAGAGTACTGGGTGGGGGGGTTGTTTCCCTCTCTATCTTTAAGACCCAGCCAGGTGTCACTCAGCACTGTCATTCATTACCGCGGTAACCTGGTCTGAACCTGGCAGACGCTAACTTCCTGTCACTGATACTTCCCCTGACCTTTGGTGTTGCCAGCACTACTCCTCCCCCTGCACCTCTCTCTATCCCATCTTTATCCCCTCAGTCTAACCTTCACTTCCCTCTACCCTCCCTAGAGGCCTGGCCTGGCTGTCCCCTGAGCAAGCACTACACACCCTGCTGTCAACACACAGGACAGGTCACTGTGGATTGGATCCACAGACCACAGAGTAACACGGTGGGTAAGTAGCAATAGCTAACACATAGCTAGAGAGCCAGAGAGCATTACATGGTAGAAGGGTCAGAGCCAGTCCCATGCAATCTCAACTTCTCATAGCTAGGCATAGAGCCACGCTCGGAGAGCAGCTTGTTGATAGCTCTCATTCTCTCTCCCTGGAGAGATCGGCTTCCTCAAGCTAAGGGGCTGGGGTGAGGAAGGGGTGAGGTGGCTTCTTTAATGGCTGCTGACATGGTGTGATTTCCCTCTCACTAATTCCTCACACAGATTATTTTCAGGGTGAGGGTTGGGAACGGGATCACTCAGGGTGCAGGGATGCAATACATTATAGGAGTATATGGAGTGCCTAATACATACAGTACTGTAAAGGCACGGCAGGGAGGGAAGTCTTGGGGATTTCCGTGGGGATGTGAGACTGAAGTGGGGCTGAATTGTTTGAATTACAGGGGTTTTAAGAGGGCAAGGCAAGGTAGGGAAGGAAGGAAGGAAGTCTTGGAATGCAATATGGGGATGTGGGATTGAAGTGAGGCTCAGGATTTGGGGTTGAAACCAAAGGCGCCTGCCATATGTACATGTAGACTCCTCTCCCATCTGATCAGTGTGTTAGGGTTACAGTAATGACTGAGGGTTAATGTTAATGTAGTGTCTATATGGTGAAATAGATCCAGAATGGCTGACATGAAGCCGTCTTGTCAAAGAGTTGGTTTCCTGTAGACAAGCTTCAGTCATTGTATCCAGACTAAAGTTTGACAGTGACCAGAGAAGGATTTTATATGAAACTCTTCTCAACATGGATTTATGGTTGACTCTTCTTAGGATGTATGTTGTATGATTTTGTTAGATTTGATTTGTTATTTAATATGATCAAGTTTTAGTGTTTTTAGTGCAGAGCACTGATGCCCAAAAGCAATACAAAGTCATCTGAGGCAGGGAACAAATTAGCAATACCACAAAACACATCTTTATCTCTAGCCTAGAGCATTCTCTTAGTGACAGTCAATATGGCTACCACGTCATCCTCAATTAACTCACTGCAACAAGAAACAGATGACAGTTGAGATTCGAAAATTGGCCTTGAGAGCGCCAACGCCATGGCAACCCAATCCCTGTCCCGGGAGGGGAAGGTCTGTGACTGTGATGGCAGGAAGTGATGCCCCAATATGGATATGGACATTGAACCTGATTCGGGGCTGCTAATGATTACATCATGATACGGCGTGAGTCATCGCGCTAGCGCTCGTTTGCTCAGGTGTCATTGGTGCACAGATATGCAGCCATCTGTCCCTGGCAACTGAAGCCATGGAGATGAGATCTGTTGCCCTGTTACAGGGCCATGCCATGCCGCATTAGATCAGGGCAGAGAGCTAGGACTAGCCTACAGCAGACCAAAAGCGCCATCAACAACATGGGAATGGCATTGGGCATAGTGGATTACGTAAACACAGAATCCTTCGAAGGGATCAGTTTGAGCTTAAAAGGTCCTCTCAGGAACACAGAATTGAGATATATTTGAATGTAAATGGACTGTAAATCACTGTTATATCATCAATAACAGTTTTAAATGTAGCCAGCACTTCTTTAGAAATGGTGTACAGCCAGGGTAAATGCTTGACAGTGGCTGCAACCAAAGTTTGGACCATCCTGGCACTGGCACTACCACCCACCCGGCCCACATCTGAATCCCACAGAGAGGGCATTGTCCCCTGGCCACCCCCTAGCCTGCATCCTCTGGCCCTTCTGACACAGGCATTACACAGTGGAGAAAGACCCATTGTCTAGATAGAAAGGTCAGAGGGTTGGTCGTTTGCTAATAACATCCACATTCTAATTAAACCATTTTGTCTTTCCATTCGATCAGCAATATGCTGAAAATTATGAGACAAAGTACTGATCCCAGTCAACTGCTTTCAATATTGTCATTGTTGGCAATACAGGACAAACATACAGTATATGGGTCCAGCAGGCTAGGGTGTACTCATAGCACAGCAGTAACAGGATGGTAGATTCATGTGTTTGGCAGAAACCTGCTGAATATGTGGCAGGCTTGGGACCAGTGGGAGGCCGGGTTGCATAACATCACAATAGTGCCTCATATCCCTGCCAAGTTCGCCCCTTCCTCCCTCATCCTTGTCCTACCTGTGATTGGTACATAATATGTCTGGACCAATCAAACTTCGGCAAAGTCTCACTGTCTACTCCTGGCTGTTTGTGTATTTTTAGGCTTCCCTGCAAAGGAAAATAAAGAGAGGAAAGACCATAAAAGGGATTGCTTTCTCAAATGAGGTGCTGCAGGCACCTTACTGTTAAGCAACCATAGATTTGATAACAGAGATATAAAACATCCATCTGAAGTGTCAGGGGTTGATTGAGAGCGACATCAAGACAACAACTGAGACAGCACCCATTTGACCTTGTCCTTCTGGTCCCTCTAGTCTAATACGTTTGAGGCATGCCCATGGTAATTTGTTTTGAACAGTGGGACCGTGAGGAGAGCGATAAATGGTTGCTAAGCAACAGGGACCAGGCGATGCTGGTTCCTTCCCATTAAAAGGGGAAATACAGTAATTAACCTGCCTGGGAGGCTTAAAAACCTCAGGCGATTCTGCAAATTGTTTAACTCCTGCTGGGATAGGCTATCCCGTACTGTGGCATAGTACTGAGACTATGTCCCAAAAGTGAAATTGCCACGGGGGATGGGGGGACATGTGGACTGGGCATAAGGTAGTCGAAGTCCGACTATAACACAACTCAGTCTTCATCTTTTATGGATTCCTAATACTTGCCTTGAAATACCTTCATAAAAGATGGTGAAGAATTGTCCTTCCACGTATCCTTCCACTTATACTGTGTTTTCAAAATACCCATGTACCCCTCAAAATACCCATGTACCCCTCAAAATACCCCCCCTCAAAATACCCATGTACCCCTCAAAATACCCATGTACCCCTCAAAATAGGCATAATAAGTCATGTCGTACTGTGTAGAATTGTAGGAAATTTGTTTTAAAATGTCAAAGCAATTCTGGGGAAGGACCCACGGAACCCTGTCTACTGTTCCCCCCCGCCCCAATATCTACACCACAATTTGACCATTTCTATGTCCTGCTTATGGTTTGAACTGATTATGGAGAGCCAGGCATGTAGGATTGTGTGTCTGTTTTAAGGATAAGAATTTGAGGGTGAAAATTGGTTCTGCATGTCAACGAACATTTCCTGGTGAAAGAAATAACTAGAGTGTGTGTGTGTGTGTGTGTGTGTGTGTGTGTGTGTGTGTGTGTGTGTGTGTGTGTGTGAGTGTGTGTGTGCATGCATGTATGGATGTCTGTTTATGTGTGTAGCGTGTCTATGTGTAGAGGTGTGTGCTGTTCTCGCACCACTCCGATGGAGAAGTAGTTGTTGACGATGCTGTTGGGGACAGGGTCTCCCTTCTCCTCCTTGTCAACAGGGACGATGTCGATGTTCCATCGGTCCAGAACCATCTCTGTGCTGTGCTCTATGTCCCGCAGGAACTTCAGAAGACTGCCTCCTTCATAACCTACAGGAAAGAGGAGAGAGAGACACTGAGAAGTCAGACATAGGACACAATGAGATAAAGCCATCAAAGCCATCACACACACTAAGGTCACCCACACTCTCAGACCCGGGCTCTCAGACCAACTTTTATAAATGCAAGTAGGTCTAGTATTCATCAAGTTGCATAGTGCTTTCGGTATTCAATTTAATGTGAGGTCAGAGGCCTTCGATTCCTAGAAACAAGCAAAGAGAAAAAGGAAATGGTTTCAAGGGAGTAGATCTGAAAAGACCCACAGCCCTCTCCTCCTGCGTGTCTCCAGAGGACTAAGAAGTCGTCACACAGTGAATGTCAAAACAGCCTAATGGTATAAGTTTACACAGTAAAGTCCTCATTGTGGCCTTATGTCCCAGAGGGGATGAAGAGGAGCAAGTAAGTGAGTCCAATGCCAGGAAATAGATCTCCAACCAACTGACGGGCTTCTCTGAGAGAGTGTTGGTAAACAGTATGAGCCTACACAATAGAGCCATCATTACACTGTGCCATGGGATAGAACCCCACCTCGGGCTCCGGTAACCAGGTCCTCTGTGTCTGAGACCCAGTGGGTCTGAACCACAATGACTCTGATGATGATTGTGCTCAGTGCTGCTGAGAGGTGGGCCGTTAGTGTTATATCACTGGCTGTCATGGGGGTGTGAGCGTATAATGAGGACCCATCACACTGAGAACACCAGGGGGACTCTGGCACTTACGTCCTGAGAGCCGGGGCCAATGTGTGATGACACATGTTCCCCCCTCCTGTGCTACTAACACATGATGACGGAAGGGAAAGGAAAACTATTGCTACCTCCCTCTCTAAACAAGGCGCATGGGGAGCTCCAGGGTTTTGAAGAGGGCGTCACGCTGAAACACGTTCCTTGTAATAATAAAGAAACATCTGAAATCTACTTCTACTATTTGTCCTCCAGGAGAGGCTGAATACTCTCCTATCTCCTATCACCTAGCCAGGGGCCATGTGTGATGACACTTGTTCCCCCTCATGTGATCTCCAACAGTCTGAGCTCACACTTATACCAAATCACAGAGGGAGAAAGCAATGAGGATGTAATGTAAGAAGTCAATTAGCATACTTCATACTCTGAATATTAAACAAACAATTCACAGACTACTTATACTCATTCATGTTTGCAAAAGCATACAAGTATATTCCAATACCCATGACACACACAGGCTAACATACAGCCCAATCCTGCCTCATATAATTACAATAGGCCTATACCATCTGTCAAATAACATCTACCACTTAATAGGAGACCAATAGGAAATTGTATCACCAAACACAATTTAGATGATTGGTTTACTGTGCTAGGAATTAAAAAGCATGTGCAATATGTTTCCACAAAGACCGCTCTCACACACAGCTACCGCTCTCACACACAGTCACTCACAGCTACTGTCTAATACTGTACAGCTGTACATCTGGTCAGAAAAATTCAAAGAATCCAGCTGCTTTTTAAATGATTTTTCCGAGAACATAATGTATTCAACTTGTGCTTGGTCAAAAAGCCCCTGGGAACTATCTGTCTATTTAGTTTACAAGCATCATAACATCATATGCCTGCCGCCCTGGCTAAAGTGCTCTGCTGGCCTCTACAAGCCAGGGTCAGGTCAAGCAGTCAGTCATAATCAGGGTCACAACTATTGGCCCCAAAACAGGCCCAGCCAATAAGCAAACAGGGATTATATAAGAACTCTGCTTTGCATTATATAGCACTTTCATATATGGTCTATGAGGATGGGTTAGGGACCACAAGGACACAACAGGAGCATTGTGAGAATATTGGGGAAAATAATGCTGACTGAAGCTTTCAGTGAGCAGGAAAAAGTAAAACAAGACTCTCACTGCGTTCGATGTACACACACACACACACACACACACACACACACACACACACACACACACACACACACACACACACACACACACACACACACACACACACACACACACACACACACACACACACACACACAGAGCTCCTCACCTCCGCCCCAGCGTAGGCATCTTGCCAGGTCGTTCCCTGTGCCCAGAGGGAGGATGGCCACAGGGGGATCTCTGGTGAAGTTGGCCTTGTCTGCAGATGGACAGATAACAATAAGATAATGATTACAATTCTGATGGATTGCATCACATGAGTACATGAGTTTAATCCAATAGAATTGAGACACACCAATACAGTCTAAGATCCATCCCACTGTCCCATCCCCTCCACATGCCAGCACCCGGAAATCAGGGACATCATGGAAGAAGTTGAGCCTGGAAGACATAAATACATAAATATGTAAATACACACGCACACACACAGTCACAGAGAGAAAGAGAGATAGAAAGAAAGTGAGAAAGTGAGAGACAGATGCATTAATGTGGCTGGTGTCCAGCCTTACAGAGTGTCTGGGTCACCTTCAAAGCAACCTTTAATCTGGGCCAGGACAAAGGTGTTGACGGGGGCTTTCATGTGCCCCCAAATAACAGCTGCAGTGCAAACATCACAAACACCCTGTGTGTGTGTGTGTGTGTGTGTGTGTGTGTGTGTGTGTGTGTGTGTGTGTGTGTGTGTGTGTGTGTGTGTGTGTGTGTGTGCATTAGTGTGCTTCTGTGTCCACAATCATGTGCGGCTTTGTCAAAGTCCACAAAGTGTGCGGCTGTAGTCCACAATCATCTCCAAGACAAAGGAGATGATTGTGGACTACAGGATAAAGAGGACCAAGCACGCCCCCATTCTCATTGACAGGGCTGTAGTGGAACATGTTGAGAGCTTCGCATCACCAACAAACTAACTTGGTCCAAGCACACCAAGACAGTCGTGAAGAGGGTACAACAAAACGTATTCCCCCTCAGAAGACTGAAAAGATTTGGCATGGGTCCTCAGATCCTCAAAAGGTTCTACAGCTGCACCATTGAAAGCATCCTGGTCGCATCAAATCAAATCACTGCCTGCTATGGCAACTGCTCGGCCTTCGACCGCAAGGCACTACAGAGGGTGGGTGTACGGCCCAGTATATCACTGGGGTCAAGCTTCCTGCCAGGTGGTCAGAGGAAAGCCCTAAAGATTGTCAAAGACTCCAGCCTTCCTAGTCATAGACTGTTCTCTCTGCTACCACACAGCAAACCGGAGCGCCAAGTCTAGGTCTAAGAAGCTTCTAAACAGCTTCTTCCCCCAAACTATAAGACTCCTAAACATATAATCAAATGGCTACCCAGACTATTTACATTGCCCCCCCCCCACTCTTTTACACCACTGCTACTCTCTGTTGTTATCATCTATGCATAGTCACTTTAATAACTCTACCTACATGTACATATTACCTCAACTAACCAGTTCCCCTGACTGACTGCCCTCGACCAGCACAAAAACATCCTGTGGCGGACTGCAATAGCATCGAACAGTCCCCGCGATATGCAACTGTTCAGGGAAGTCAGGAACCAATACACGCAGTCAGTCAGGAAAGCTAAGGCCAGCTTCTTCAGGCAGAAGTTTGCATCCTGTAGCTCCAACTCCAAAAAGTTCTGGGACACTGTGAAGTCCATGGAGAACAAGAGCACCTCCTCCCAGCTGCCCACTGCACTGAGGCTAGGGAACACGGTCACCACCGACAAATCCATGATTATCGAAAACTTCAACAAGCAGTACTCAACGGCTGGCCATGCCTTCCGCCTGGCTACTCCTACCTCGGCCAACAGCTCCGGCCCCCCCGCAGCTCCTCGCCCAAGCCTCTCCAGGTTCTCCTTTACCCAAATCCAGATAGCAGATGTTCTGAAAGAGCTGCAAAACCTGGACCCGTATAAATCTGCTGGGCTTGACAATCTGGACCCTCTATTTCTGAAACTATCCGCCGCCATTGTCGCAACCCCTATTACCAGCCTGTTCAACCTCTCTTTCATATCGTCTGAGATCCCCAAGGATTGGAAAGCTGCCGCAGTCATCCCCCTCTTCAAAGGGGGAGACACCCTGGACCCAAACTGTTACAGACCTATATCCATTCTGCCCTGCCTATCTAAGGTCTTCGAAAGCCAAGTCAACAAACAGGTCACTGACCATCTCGAATCCCACCGTACCTTCTCCGCTATGCAATCTGGTTTCCGAGCCGGTCACGGGTGCACCTCAGCCACACTCAAGGTACTAAACGACATCATAACCGCCATCGATAAAAGACAGTACTGTGCAGCCGTCTTCATCGACCTTGCCAAGGCTTTCGACTCTGTCAATCACCATATTCTTATCGGCAGACTCAGTAGCCTCGGCTTTTCGGATGACTGCCTTGCCTGGTTCACCAATTACTTTGCAGACAGAGTTCAGTGTGTCAAATCGGAGGGCATGTTGTCCGGTCCTCTGGCAGTCTCTATGGGGGTGCCACAGGGTTCAATTCTCGGGCCGACTCTTTTCTCTGTGTATATCAATGATGTTGCTCTTGCTCCGGGCGATTCCCTGATCCACCTCTACGCAGACGACACCATTCTATACACTTTCGGCCCGTCATTGGACACTGTGCTATCTAACCTCCAATCGAGCTTCAATGCCATACAACACTCCTTCCGTGGCCTCCAACTGCTCTTAAACGCTAGCAAAACCAAATGAATGCTTTTCAACCGATCGCTGCCTGCACCCGCTTGCCCGACTAGCATCACCACACTGGATGGTTCCGACCTTGAATATGTGGACACCTATAAGTACCTAGGTGTCTGGCTAGACTGCAAACTCTCCTTCCAGACCCATATCAAACATCTCCAATCGAAAATCAAATCAAGAGTCGGCTTTCTATTCCGCAACAAAGCCTCCTTCACTCACGCTGCCAAGCTTACCCTAGTAAAACTGACTATCCTACCGATCCTCGACTTCGGAAATGTCATCTACAAAATGGCTTCCAACACTCTTCTCAGCAAACTGGATGCAGTTTATCACAGTGCCATCCGTTTTGTCACTAAAGCACCTTATACTACCCACCACTGCGACTTGTATGCTCTAGTCGGCTGGCCCTCGCTACATATTCGTCGCCAGACCCACTGGCTCCAGGTCATCTACAAGGCCATGCTAGGCAAAGCTCCGCCTTATCTCAGCTCACTGATCATGATGGCAACACCCATCCGTAGCACGCGCTCCAGCAGGTGTATCTCATTGATCATCCCTAAAGCCAACACCTCATTCGGTCGCCTTTCGTTCCAGTACTCTGCTGCCTGTGACTGGAACGATTTGCAAAAATCGCTGAAGTTGGAGACTTTTATCTCCCTCACCAACTTCAAACATCAGCTATCTGAGCAGCTAACCGATCGCTGCAGCTGTACATAATCTATTGGTAAATAGCCCACCCATTTTCACCTACCTCATCCCCACAGTTTTTATTTATTTACCTTTCTGCTCTTTTGCACACAAATATCTCTACCTGTACATGATCATCTGATCATTTATCACTCCAGTGTTAATCTGCAATATTGTAATTATTCGCCTACCTCCTCATGCCTTTTGCACACATTGTATATAGACTCCCCTTTTTTTTCTCTACTGTGTTATTGACTTGTTAATTGTTTACTCCATGTGTAACTCTGTGTTGTCTGTTCACTCTGCTATGCTTTATCTTGGCCAGGTCGCAGTTGCAAATGAGAACCTGTTCTCAACTAGCCTACCTGGTTAAATAAAGGTGAAATAAAAAAATAAAAATAAAAAACATTGACTCTGTACGGTACCCAACCGTTTATAGTCTCGCTATTGTTATTTTACTGCTACTCTCTGTTGTTATCATCTATACATAGTCACTTTAATAACTCTACCTACATGTACATATTACCTCAACTAACCAGTTCCCCTGCACATTGACTCTGTACCGGTACCCAACCGTTTATAGTCTCGCTATTGTTATTTTACTGCTGCTCTTTAATTACTTGTTGCTTTTATTTCTTATTCATATTTTTTTTAAATGCATTGTTGGTTAGGGGCTCATAAGTAAGCATTTCACTGTAAGGTGAAACAACCTGTTGTATTCGGCACCTGTGACTATTAAAATTGGATTTGATTTGTGTGTATCACTGACATGGTGGTTGACAACAGTGCGACAGACTGCCCTCTCTCCTGGTAGTTGAAGTGAACTGCACTCTCCCTTAGTGACGCACAACACAAGCATGCCAGCACTCCAGGGAAATCTGTAGGTACAGCACCGAGCTGCGTATGTATCACATTTAACAAAACATTTGCACATCAACATTAAACATTAATATCCTTTAACCTCACCGCATGAGGCTTGACAAATCGTGACAATGTTTTATGCATGTGGGCTTAGTTGGAGAAAGCACATCAACAACGGGGCCAAACGACCATCTGCATTAGGATGGAGACATCACTCTTAATCAACACAAAACAACTAATTGTATTCTCTAAACAAATCACTCAGCTTCAATCTGCCACTCGAAAAGCCTGGTGGTGACTGAGCCTGTTGCCATGGAGCCCATGGTAACGACACTGGATAATTTGTCTGGGTCTCTATTAACACTGTGTCTGCTATGCTATATAGCCAGACAACATTAGGCCTGTCTTTGGCTGTACGCATTAAGATATGTATCCATAATGTCCTGACAAACATACATTTGGACAGTGTTTTTACAACTCTACATACAGTATTGAGATATGTATCTATCCACACTGTCCTGACAAATATGCCTTTGTAAGTGATGCAAGGATGACCAACAATGGAGGAGTTATACAGGAGACGAGGAGAGAATGAAGATAGCAACTTATTTGTCATGACATCAGATTGATCCACCACGCTGGCATGTATTGATGACATTAAAAGAAGAGGAAAAGCCTCAAACTCTGGAAGCTCAGACGCAATCATTTATTCAACAGCAAGCTGTCTTCAACACGGGTTTATTGATGACATGACATGTGCTGAGGCCCAGCAGGTAATTACAATAAAGCATGGCTAAACTTCACCCACGACTCCTGTGTGTTCCCTAACAAACCCACGCATAACATTAGCTAACAACAAAATAGGTTAACACATATGATGAGTAAAGCTATCAAGAGCCAGACTAATGGCTAATGGCTAATGGCTAATCCAAATAAAAGTCCTACATAACAATCACACAACAGCAGTCTCACACTATAATATGTTTTCCATGTCAGGATACCCCGTAACCACCCAGACTGCTATGTGAATAGTGGATTATCTTCCTTATAATCTCCAACGCTCATCAATATTAAACTCTCAAAGATTGTTGACATTCATTGGACTGCACCTTACACTCGAATGTCAATAAAACAGCATATGAACAAACAGCATTTAAAGTTATTGATATTTATAGTTTTAGAATCCTATATGACCTATCCTATAGAACTTTATCCTATAAGATTTTATAGAATTCCATAGGACACAAATAAGATTGGTTCCAAAATATGATATGATTGAATCAGCAGCGCAAGATAAATTGAACTTTCAAAACACATTTCCAATATTCTATGTACTTCTATGTGTGCTATTTCTATGCTTCCCAGTCTTAAGTTTTGTTTTTGCGTCCTTTACCTTCAGTTTTGTACAATATTTCTGATTATGGAAAATATATTTCACAGCGGTTCAGATTTTACAATTACTCTCTACACTATGCTCGTTTTCCATGATCCTATTCCACTTTAACTTTGAATGCCAGGGCTCTCATGAAGTGTTTGCATTTGTATTGATGTCAGAGTTATTAGAGGGACAATAGCGCACTGAGTATCGGCCATTAGCGACTGGTAGGCTACTAATGACCATCAGCATTATCAGAGCACAGTTTTGGAGAAGCCTACTTACCAAGATGGAATTTGACTGCAGTCATGACTCCTGACTGCTGGTGTAGCGGTAATAGGGCCACTGTAACAGCCCTACACCCAAGTGATAAAACCTCACAAAGGTGGAGAACTCCAACTCGCTGCAGCACAGATATCACCAATCGTCATGCCCCTGAACAATGCCCAAGAAGCCTCCAGACCCATAGTGGAGTGAACCTTTGTCCTTTGCTGTCATATGTCTCCACAATCCAATGAGAAAGACACTGTTTAGAGAATGCCCTACCCCAAACTGGATTAGAGGAAGAAAAAGTTGTCACAAACTCGGAAATCCTTGGTCCTATCCATATACCTGCGTAATGCGCGCACCGGACACAGGCCATGCAACCTCTGTTGTTCACTGGAAGCAAACCGAGGATGTGAGAAAGGAAACAGCTTGAAAGCCGTGGGACCTATAAGACATAGGCATATCCTTGGGAGCAAAAGCTGCTTTAAGACCTACCGTCACTTTGGAGTTGCCAGGCGCAAACTCCAAACAGGAAGGGTGTACTGATGCGTGGAGATCCCCAACGCGCTTGGGTGATGCCAAAGCCATGAGCAGGACAGTCTTGTAGGAAAATACCTTCAGGTCCACAGAGTCCAATTGTTCAAACGGAGCGTCCAGGACCAAAGCCAGGTCCCAGGTCGGTGCCGTAGGCTTTGACAGTGGTCTGAGCCAACGCATGCCTTTAGGGAACATCACCACCAGAAGATGAGACCCTGGGGTAGAGCTATCAATCCCTACATGACACGTCAAGATGGCTACCATTATAACCTTCAATGTGGAAAAAAAAGGGCCTGTTCAAAAAGCTCTTGCAAGAACATAACAATGTCCACCAAAGAGCTTTGAAAAGGACAAACTCCTTTAACCTGACATCAACCCTCAAACGCATCACTTATATGTGTACAACCCTCTCATATAGGGGGCACATGCTGTCAAAATTCAACCTTTCAGGGACCAAACCCACAGATTCCATATCTGCGTTTGTGGGTGCCAAACTCAATAGATCCCAGCGACACGGAATCCTCCATGAGTCCGGGAACCAGGGTTGTCGGGGCCAACAGGGAGCAACCAGAATAAAAATACCCTGCTGTTGGACCCTCTCCACCGTAGGCTGAATCAGGTCCATCGGAGGAAACTCATAGAGCAGGGCCCACAGACACAGATACGCCAAAGCATTTATTCCCAACCAGACCAAGAAACTGAATGCATTGAGCCGGAGTGAGGCAACTTTTCTTGTTATTCACTATGAACCCCAGAGACTGAATATGGGAAACTAGCATGGCAGTGTGGAGCTCCACCTGTTCTCTCGACTCCGTTACTACCAGCCAATCATTCAGATAGGCCAATACTCTGATCCCCTGGCACGGTGCCAAAGCCGCCTCCACCACCATAGAAAAGGTGCGGTGTCGATAGGGTGAGCCCGAAAGGCAGGACCAGAAACTTGTAGGCCACATCCTCAAAATGAAATCTCAGAAACTTTCTGTGGGGAGGATGTACAGTATAGCCACATCTTTCAGATCTATGGATGTGAACGAATCACTGGGACGCACCGACTGCAATAGCCAGCGAAGTGTCAGCATTTTGAACATGCAAACCTTGAGGTGGTTGCTCTTAGGAAGTAAGAAGTACCAGCTGCACCAACCGCTCTGTACTTCTGACACGGGCACCACCTGAATAGCCTGTTGTTGAAGGAGAGAGGAAATCTCCTCTCTAAAGACAGGCGCTAGGACCTCGGAGACCATTGACGTAATGACACCACGAAAAGGAGGAGGATGAACTGCAGACCGTACCCTTTTGTCACCGTCCTCTTTACCCATGGTGAAACTGTGCATGCCCGCCACTGGACGGAGCACACTGCCAGTCTCCCATACATTATCTCCTGAATGGGCAGAGTGCCACCCTGAGGATTGGGGTAATTCGTTTTTTATGCCATTCTTGTTTTCATATCTACCACTCTTGACAACCGTGTCTGAATGTGAGAAAGGAACTGTGTTTATTTTGGTGTGAAAAGGAGAGCTGATTCCTATTTTTGTTTCTCCTTGAAACGGGCCGGTAAGGATTACATAACAGAGCCAAATAACCTTATCCAAATACAGTGCCTTTGGAAAGTATTCAGACCACTTGATTTTTTCCACATTTTGTTACGTTACAGCCTTATTCTAAAATGTATGATTCCACCCCCCCCCCCGCCATCAATCTACACACATTACCCCATAATGACAAAGCAAAAAACAGATGTTTAGACATTTTTTCTAATTTAAAACAAAAATCGGAAATATAACATTTACATAAGTATTCAAGCTCTGTCAGTTTGTTTGTGGAGGGTCTTGGCACAACTATTTTCACGTCTCTCCAGAGATGTTTCGATCAGGTTCAAGTATGGGCTCTGGCTGGGCCACTCAAGGACATTCATAGACTGGTCCCGAAGCCCCTCCTGCATTGTCTTGGCTGTGTGCTTAGGGTCATTGTACTGTTCCAAGGTGAACCAACCCCCAATCTGAGGTCCTGAGTGCTCTGGAGCAGGTTTTCACCAAGGATCTCTCTGTACTTTGTTCCGTTCATCTTTCCCTCGATCCTGACTAGTCTCCCAGTCCCTGCCTCTGATAAACATCCCCACAGCATGATGCTGCCACCACCATGCTTCACCGTAGGGAAGGTTCCAGGTTTTCTCCAGACGTAACGCTTGGCATTCAGGCCAAGTAGTTCAATCTTGGTTTCATCAGACCAGAGAATCTTGTTTCTCATGGTCTGAGAGTCCTTTAGGTGCCTTTTGGCAAACTCCAAGCGGGCTGCCATGTGCCTTTTACTGAAGAGTGGCTTCTGTCTGGAAACTCTACCATAAAGGCCTGATTGGTGGAGTGCTGCAGAGATGGTTGTCCTTCTGGAAGTTTCTCCCATCTCCACAGAGTAACTCTAGAGCTCTGTCAGAGTGACCATTGGGTTCTTGGTCACCTCCCTGACCAAATCCCTTCTCCCCCGATTGCTCAATTTTGGCCAGGTGGCCAGCTCTAGGAAAAGTCTTGGTGGTTCCAAACGTCTTCCATTTAAGAATGATGGAGGTTCACTGTGTCTTGGGGACCTTCAATGCTGCACCTTCAGAAAGCTTTCACACCCCTTGACTTTTTCCACATTTTGTTGTGTTACAGCCTAAATTTAAAACGGATTTAAATGTAGATTTTGTGTCACTGGCTTACACACAATACCCCATAATGTCATAGTGGAATTCTGTTTTTTGACATTCTTACAAATGAATTGAATATTAAAAGTTGAAATGTCTTGAGTCAATAAGCATTCAACCCTTTGTTTTTGCAAATCTAAATAAATTAATATTTTAAAATGTGCTTAACAAGTCACCTAATAAATTGCATGGACTCTGTGTGCAATCATAGTGTTTTCAATTTTTTTGAATGACTATCTCATCTCTGTACCCACACATACAATTATTTGTAAGGTCCCTCAGTCGTGCAATGAATTTTAAACACAGATTCAACCACAAAGACCAGTAAGGTTTTCCAATGCCTCTCAAAGAAGGGCACCTATTGGAAGATGGATATTTTTTTAAGCAGACATTGACTATCCCTTTGAGCATGGTGAAGTTATTAATTACACTTTGGATGGTGTATCAATACACCCAGTCACTACAAAGATACAGGCGTCCTTCCTAACTCCGTTGCCGGAGAGGAAGGAAACTGCTCAGGGATTTCCCTTTGAGGCCAAAGGTGTCTTTAAGACAGTTACAGAGTTTAATGGCTGTGACAGGAGATGGATCAATCAACACTGTAGTCATTCCAAAATACTAACCTAAATGAAAGAGTAAAAAGAAGGAAGCTTGTAGAGAATAAAAATATTCCAAAACATGCATACTGTTTAACTAAAGTAAAACTGCAAAAACAATGTGGAAAATAAATTATCTTCATGTCCTGAATACAAAGCGTTATGTTTGGCGCAAATCCAACAACAACACATCACTGAATACCACTCTTCATATTTTCAAGCATGATGGTGGCTGCATCATGTAAAGGGTATGTTTGTCCTCGGCAAGTACTATAGAGTTTTTTTTAGGATGAAAAGAAACGGAATAGAGCTAAGGAGTGACCTAGTTACAGTTTAGACTTAAATCGTATTGAAAATGTATGGCAAGACATGAAAATGTCTGTCTAGCAATGGCCAACAACCAACTTGATAGAGCTTAAAGAATAATACAAAAAATTCAAATATTGCACAATCTAGGTGTGCAAAGCTCTTAGAGACTTACCCAAAAAGAATCACAGCTGTAATCACTTCCAAAGGCATGAATTGTCTCAGGGGGTTGAATACTTATGTAGTCAATTCGTTTTATTTTTCATAATTGTTTTCTTCCTCTTTATTTCACTTTGACATTAGAGTATTTTGTGTATATCGTTGACAAAAAATGACAATGAAATCCATATGAATCCCACCTTGTAAGAAAACTAAATGAAAACTTTCTGAAGGCACTGTATATAGCAAGATACGGTAAAGTCCATTCTTCTTCTGAAGAGTACAAATTAGGCTGTTTGAGAAGGTTTGAATTTCAAGCAACCTGCATACACATTGTACAATAGACCGACATAGCTACTGTAGTAGATCCATGTTGTGTACTGGAAAATCTTGGTAGAGCATGGGTGTCGGCATTGTGGTGCTCATGTGGATTTCCTTTCTTTTTCGGCCAATCCCTACTTCTCACTTAAAACATATTTGTTTGTTTTTAATTTCCATGGTTTTTACACCGGAAGGGGATTATACAAAATGATACAACATTTCCACATGCAAAAGGTGTCTTTCGAAAATTTAAGTTGAGCTTCAAATTATGTAAAAATTTTAAAAAAAAAAAAGACAAATAAAAGACGTGTTTAGTCACACATAATTTAATGTCCAAGGCCCAGTTTCCCAAAAATATCTTAAGACAAAGTTCATCGTTAGAACCTTTGTTAAATCTTCAGCTGTTTCCTAAAACCACCGTTACTAAAGTTACTAAACCACATAGCATATCATTACAGCAGTATGTGTATGTTAGCTAGCTACCTAATGTTAGTTGGCTACTAATATATCGAACTTGCCAGTATATTAACTATATTGTATCAAACTAACTACCCAACGTTTATTGACTTGATTATTCCCATCATTCATAGTTTAGCTAAGGTCTATAGTCGTTGGGGCGGCAAGGTAGCCTAGTGGTTAGAGCGTTGGACTAGTAACCGGAAGGTTGCGAGTTCAAACCCCCGAGCTGACAAGGTACAATTCTGTCGTTCTGCCCCTGAACAGGCAGTTAACCCACTGTTCCCAGGCTGTCATTGAAAATAAGAATGTGTTCTTAACTGACTTGCCTGGTTAAATAAAGGTAAAATTAAAAAAAAAAATTAAGTTGTGTGTTTTTAATGGACATTTGGGTACCTTCGGAATTCTCTGGTTGGAACCTTATTGATGATTTATGTTAAAGAAATCCTAAAGATTGACTCCATACATCGTTTGACATGTTTCTAAAGGACTGTAATGGAACTTTTTGACATTTCATCTGCAACTAGTGAATGCGCTTTGTGAGTTTTGATTTGTTTACGAAATGCGCTAACAAAATTTAGCTATTTGGACATAAATGATGGACATTATCGAACAAATCAAACATTTATTGTGGAACTAGGATTCCTGGAAGTGCATTCTGATGAAGATCATCAAAGGCAAGTGAATATTTATAATGTTATTTCTAACTTCTGTTGACTCCAACATGGCGGATATATATAAATGTTTTCTAAGCGCCGTTCTCAGATTATTGCATGGTTTGCTTTTTCCGTAAAGCTTTTTTAAAATCTGACACAGCGGTTGCATTAAGGAGAAGTTTAAATCTATAATTCCATGTCTAACACTTGTATTTTCTTCAACATTTATGATGAGTATTTCTGTAAACTGATGTGGCTATGCAAAATCATTGGATGTTTTTGGAACTACTAAACGTAACGCGTCAATGTAAACTCAGATTTGTTTATATAAATAGGAACTTTATCGAACAAAATATATATGTATTGTGTAACATGAAGTCCTATGAGTCATCTGATGAAGATCATCAAAGGTAAGTGATTCATTTGATCTCTATTTGTGCTTTTTGCGACTCCTATCTTTGACTGGAAAAATGGCTGTGTTTTTCTGTGGCTTGGTGGTGACCTAACATAATCGTTTGTGGAGCTTTCGCTGTAAAGCCTTTTTGATATCAGACACTGTGGCTGGATTAATGAGAATTGTATCTTTAAAATGGTGTAAAATACTTGTATGCTTGAGGAATTTTAATTATGAGATTTTTGTTGTTTTGAATTTGGCGCCCTGCACTTTCACTGGCTGTTGTCATATCGATCCCGTTAACGTAAACATACCAGTTTATGTAAGTGACTCTCAAAGTACTGATAAGTTTGCCGAGTGAGCATTTGGAAAGAAATCCCTGCAAATATCTGTGGGAGTTCCCCCAGAACCCCCTCCAGTTTATTACTTGTTACTTCTCACTAAAGGGACCTACGGAGGATGTCTTTTGGACCTCTTTTTATGGTCCTGTCCGGACCGGCCACCTTTTTTTCCCCGACGTCCACAGACGTGACTCTAAAAACACGTGAGAAGAGCATTTTTTGCTAACCCTAACCCTTTTCCTAACCTAATCCTAACCTGATACCTTAATTATCCTATCCTGCTGCTTAAGTTCTCCTAACCTGCAACGAAAAAGTCGTAGCTCTATCCAAGTGCCGTGTTTTCAGGGAATCTCGTCAGATTTTTGGTCCGATCCGGACCAACATCCGGAATATGCATATTTTCAACGTCCGGAAAATACATATATTTTAAACTTCCTGAAAAGAGGTCTTTTCACCTTTCATTTATAACCTAAAATTAACTGAACTTCAAAAGTCTGTAAAATACATATTTTAAACATAATTGTGCTGACAGGGTTCAGATTTTTGAGAACACACTGAAAAGTAACTTGCCACGGTTGTTCAGTCAGCTCAAATTTGGATTAAAATGTCATGAAGAAAATTGCATTAACAGAGGGCGTGTACTGAATTAATGCATCATAAGGTAAGGGCTGGACTTGTTCTGGATGCTCCAAGAGTGACGTGTTATGTCTCGTATGTTGATCAGGCTAATTGGATCCCCCGATATTAGGGAGAAAAGGGGGTAATTTAAAAAAAAAAGTTTTTTAAAGCTAGCTACGTAGCATGTGTACACTCACTGCAATGCACAGCAGATGTGCATTGGCCATATTTAGATTCAACATAGTTAGCAAAACCATTTGTTTTATAATCTAGTTTGTGTAGTGAGAGGCTGGTCTTGGTTGAGGAAATGTAGGCTAAGTAGCAGTTGTTTGTGCTGAAACTGACATCTGGTTGCAGTTTCCCAAAGTTGTTGACGATGAACTTTACTTAGCTAGCTATGCTTTATGGAAGAATGTAGCTAGCTAGGATATATTGTCAATGTTGAGTTGTGGTCTACGATCTATACAGTTATGCAACAGTCTCGTTGGCTAGTAGCTAACTGGCTAGCTATAATAGCAGCCAAGGACATAGCTATATTTGTGCTCTGGTTTAGTTTACACCAATGACTTCAGTCATATAAAAACCTCTATAGCAAAATATAGCTACCTCCTTTGCTTGTAGCTTGCTTCTCATTCCTACAATGCAGTGCCGTTTTCTGTCCCCAGGAAATATCAGATCTTATTTAGTGTAAAATTTGAATTCCAAAAGGCTTTAAATATAAGGTCAGGTGTCCTTTACCTTAAAAACACCAAAAATATGGATCCTGAAAGGGAATTCTATGTATTTTAAACACTTGACAGTGGATTTAAGCGGTTTTGCCATGTCCCCAGGTGTTAATCATCAACTTCCACAAGAAATATTAGCCATAAAATAATTAAATGATTAAAATCTGTCTTCATTATTTTATAGTCCTAGTTAAAGTCTCTTTCATCAATAACATTTTTTTCTCATGATTATTGCATTTATTATTATTTTATATTTTATGTGTGTCCCCGATATCACTTTCCACACTTTTAGTTTGCTGTAATTCTCCATTTAAGAAAACAACCCTTTCCTACAATGACACCAATTATTATTTGGTGGGAAAACTATGGTGCAAAGCAAAAAATATATATAAACATTCAGTTGTATCTATTTGTCCATGTTTCATGTTTATAGTCTGTATATATATACACACACACTACTGTTCAAAAGTTTGGGGTCACTTAGAAATGTCCTTATTTTTTAAAGAAAAGCACATTTATTGTCGATTAAAATAACATCAGATTGATCAGAAAGACAGTGTAGACAATGTTAATGTTGTAAATGACTATTGTAGCTGGAAACGGCTGAGTGATTTTTAATGGAATATCTACATAGGTGTACAGAGGCCCATTATCAGCAACCATCCCTCCTGTGTTCCAATGGCACATTGTGTTAGCTAATCCAAGTTTATCATTTTAAAAGGCTAATTGGTCATTAGAAAACCCTTTTGCAATTATGTTAGCACAGCTGAAAATAGTTGTCCTGATTAAAGAAGCAATAAAACTGGCCTTCTTTAGACTAGTTGAGTATCTGGAGCGTCAGCATTTGTGGGTTCGATTACAGGCTCAAAATGACCAGAAACAAAGCACTTTCTTCTGAAACTTGTCAGTCTATTGTTGTTCTGAGAAATGAAGGTTATTCCATGCGAGAAATTGCCAAGAAACTGAAGATCTCGTACAACACTGTGTACTACTCCCTTCACAGAACAGCTCAAACTGGCCCTAACCAGAATAGAAAAGAGGAGTGGGAGGTCCCAGTGCACAACTGAGCAAGAGGACAAGTACATTAGAGTGTCTAGTTTGAGAAACAGATGCTTCACAAGTCCTCAACTGGCAGCTTCATTAAATAATACCCGCAAAACACCAGTCTCAACGTCAGCAGTGAATAGGCGACTCTGGGATGCTGGCCTTCTAGGCAGAGTTGCAAAGAAAAAGCTATATCTGGCCAATAAAAAGAAAAGATTGAAATGGGCAAAATAACACAGACACTGACAGAGGAACTCTGCCTAGAATGCCAGCATCCATAAGTCACCTTTTCACTTTTTCCACCACTGACTTCTTCTGATAGAATACTAAAACAATACATTTTTCCCAAAAAGTTTGAGGTCCAAATGGCATTGCATAGTAGGAATGGCCCAGCTAGCTCCTGTTGTGCAGCAATCGAGTTGCTGGTCCGGTTTTAGAACTGAGATTCAGCTGAAAAGATATTAGCATTGTCAGAAATGCTACAAAAAAGTAGCACATCTTTGGTTCTCTATTGGCACATGAGAGCAGTAAATTATACATGTAATTAAAGCTGTTGCCCTTACAAATGTATTCAGTCCGAAAGGTGGCAAGTCTAAGGGTCACTTTATGGATGCTGTAATCTTGTTCTTATCCAACACCTAGATATTGAGCTAGGTCGGGACAAGAAATTGTATTTTTTCTTAATGCTAAAGACCCCGTTAAAAATCTGGTATTTGGTTCTCGGTAATACAAATCAAGTTGATTTTGCCAAGTTATGTCGACATTGGTGTCCTATTGGCTTAAATATGATAGTAGGGAGATTTGAATTTAACATTGAGCTTCAATTAATCCCTACTATATAATGTTACACAGAGTGACCGACTGCACTGTTCCTTGGTGTCTTACTACCCCATACATACACCATCATCAGTTTCATCACTGCTCTCGTTATGACAGGCAGTGCAACTTATCACAAATAATTATACAACTACCACAATAATGGCATTACATCATGTTCATTTAACCTGGACTGTCCTGATGCCCTGTCCATTATCTACTAGTGGTCATCTTCGGGAGAGAAGTGCGTCACTGTAGTCTGTCTCTCCTCCTACAATGGGCTATTGAGAGAGAGAGCAGCCCTAGTCGTGACAGCAGAGGGAGGAGTGGGGGAGGCAGGGATAGAATAGGTTGGCCGCTCTCAGAGAAAGCATTCATGTCTATTGATGTTGTATAGGGCATTTCTCCTGAATGAACTGTTCCATATTGCACAACTCAGGTACAAGGTGTCCCTCTGGCTAGGATGATACGCACATCAGGTGTGTGTTTGTGTGTCAAGTGGGTGAAGTATGCATGTGTGTGTGTGTGTGTGTGTGTGTGTGTGGAGAGGATAGAGGTTGTCTGATGGTGCAGTAGCTTACTGCCAGGGTTGTGTTCAGTAGGGAGAATACACTTTGAAGCCTAGTAAACCTTGGCCTATGTTCTGTTGCACAACCAAGTTTCATCTGGGACAGAACAAAATTCGAAAAATAATAACTTTCTATGGATCCAAGATTTCAACAATTTCAGTATTTCAATCCAAAACGTTTTTTTTTTTTACATGGCACACTTCATTACTTTGCATGTTGTCATGATTTTGGCCTGGGGGGTAGGTTTATGACAGTCATAAATACCTCTTCCCCCCTTTTTCCTCTCTCTACCCTACTGAGGTTACATTTACAAAACCCTTGGTTAACATAGATTCTGGGAATGTCAGAATGTGGGGGGAAATGAACTATATTCTGGTAATCTGACAAATGGAACATATGCGGTGGTACTTACATTTACATTTAAGTCATTTAGCAGACGCTCTTATCCAGAGCGACTTACAAATTGGTGCGTTCACCTTAAGACATCCAGTGGAACAGCCACTTTACAATAGTGCATCTAAATATTTTAAGGGGGGGGTGAGAAGGATTACCCTATCCTATCCTAGGTATTCCTGAAAGAGGTGGGGTTTCAGGTGTCTCCGGAAGGTGGTGATTGACTCCGCTGTCCTGGCGTCGTGAGGGAGTTTGTTCCACCATTGGGGGGCCAGAGCAGCGAACAGTTTTGACTGGGCTGCGCGGGAACTGTACTTCCTCAGTGGTAGGGAGGCGAGCAGGCCAGAGGTGGATGAACGCAGTGCCCTTGTTTGGGTGTAGGGCCTGATCAGAGCCTGGAGGTACTGAGGTGCCGTTCCCCTCACAGCTCCGTAGGCAAGCACCATGGTCTTGTAGCGTACTTAATGAATATGATGTCAGTTCGGTTGTCATCTGAGACATTCTCATCAATGATAAGATGACATAAACTCTACAGTGGAAAGTCTACACATCAGAGTTATCGGATTCACATGGAATTGTTGTTCAATTGAAATGTTTGAATATGAAATTATTCGATGGGATGAAATGTGATCTTAGCTTCTAAAATGTGAGATTTGGGTTTTCATAAGATATGGCTCTGCTCAATCAGTGGCCCGCCCTGTGAAGGGACAAGGGCTGTAAAACTTTTCAAACACGCCCCCCGCTCCCTTCCTATATAAGCCCTTGACGACAATATAACTTTCTGTTCCAATGATGTGAGGACGATGGTCCAATGTCAGAATGATTCAGATAATAACTACAGAACGAAGCCAACATCAGCGTGAGCTTGGTTGCGAATGGTATGAACTTTGAACTCTTATTCATTACAGAACTGATACCTCCTAGACGTTGAGTTAGCAACAGCAGATGCAACGAGGGTTAGGAAGGAACAGACAGAGTATCCCGTCTATCACCCAACAACGTTACTACAACGTATCCAATTGACAACCAGAGACATTCTTCAAAGAACTCGGTTTGGCAACATGGCCTTCCATCTACCACCAACCTACCGAAGCGCAGCTCAGAGCAAATATTTATTGCATTTTCCTTTTCCAAATGGGCGGTAATTTAGAATGCATCAGGTACTGTATTTACGATTGCACAGCTTCGCCTTTGTTCCTGTCTTCCCGCACCTTCACTCAAACCCAGCCCCTTTTCTTTTGTATAACAAGCTGTCATATCTGTTCCGCCCGCTAGGGACGTTTTCCTTTATGATGTCATTTGTAATCAAGTTATGATTTAATTATGTGTATGGGTAATTCTGTGTGATTAGTTAGGTATTTAGTAAATAAATCATTAAACCCAATTTTGTATTGCTGATTAAAATTGTTAGCCAGGGTTCGTGCCGATAACCAAGAATTTACAACTTTCAGATGAGACTGAATTAAGATGAGGATTAATATTGACTGCTATTGATGTAAAATATTACTAGGTCTTTAAGAGTTTATTCGGAAGAGAACAGCTCTATAAATATTATTTGTGGTGCCCGACTCTCTAGTTAATTACATTTACATGATTAGCTCATTCAGGTGATATTAATTACGGAGAAATTATTTTATAGAATAGCATGTCATATCACTTAATCCGGCATAGCCAAAAACACGACCATGTTATAACAAACAAAACAATATTTTTGTATAGATCCAATCATAGAGCAAGTGTTGCCTTGAGAAGTGGCACCATCCATTTTCTGGGCTGTGTCTACAGGTGGGACTTTGAGTGATGAGGATGAGACTTACCCCACCATGGGTCCCTCTCGGTCTAGACTGTACACCTGTCTGGGGTTCAGCAGGTACTGGAACTTTCTCAATACCCTGCAGGAGACATAACAGCAGTATTAGAGTTACTGCACACACACACACACACACAAACTGACAAACTCACAAACTGTCTGTGCACAAATGGAGCCAGAGAGAGAGGGAAAGTGAGAGAGAGAGGTAATACTTCACGGATACAAAGACAGACATATAACATGTAAAGAAGCACCATCCAAATAGTACAAGTTTTACTTAAAAGCACCGTCTACAGTAAATGTTCTGCTCCACAAATGGTCAATATCTCAATAGCTTACTGTGCCCAATGACACAGTAGTTTCCTGTAACCTTGAAAAGCGGGAGATGCATCAGAGGGCTATTCTATTGAAGCCTCCACAGTGTTCTTCATGGAGCCTTACACTGGTAATTGTGTTAGCTTCCGATACCCACACAGCACTTTGGTCAGAGTGAGAACAGAGGATGAAGAGGAGTGGGTAGAGGAGACAACGGAAAACCGACAGCTAGGTTAGAATGTGTCACTATGAACTAACCATTTGTCCTAGAATGCAACTCATACTATGTACAGTAGTGTGGCAGATTACTTGGGCAGTAAACGTGTTAGGATACTGTTATGAATGTGTCATAAAGAACACTTTCATTTAAGTGTTACCAAGTTAACCCATGAAGAGAAAATAGTAGAGATATACTACTTAATTTAAGAGAACTGTATGTCATTTAAAATGCTCATTTACAAAAACAAGACCAATCAGTGACACCAACATTTCCTTATTTACATCAAAGGGAGAAATAAATAGTCTTGCTTTTGGTACTCAGAGAGTAAATGCATATTTTTGTTATGAGAACACATCTATTAATAGAGAATAATTCTACCTTTAAGTGGTATTTAAGACTATGTTGCTATGGTGATGGTGTTTCTGAAGCCAAAATAGTGTCCTCACAGTGCTATGAAAAGCATGGTGGGAGGACAGAGGAGAGAGAACTGAAACAGTGAACACATTCATTTACAGCCAGAATGGCACTTGGGACTTTAGGACTGTGTCGGAACAGCGAAATGACCATAATTATTTACCAAATTTTAAATCCTCTGCAATTACAAAGCCTTAAAATTCTTGAATGTAGTCATTGTTGTTAGCAATGTTAGCTTCACATTATTTAGATAATATGATGAGTAGCTAGCCAAAGGATTAGAACACTTTGGCAGTAGCATTACAGGACTCTATAAAACACATATTGCAGGAGTGTTTCAATCAGAGTGAATAATCTGAGACGTTCTATGTCAGCCATTCTCAACTGGTGGACAGCGCTCAGGATCCGGACCCAGAATGGGGTCAATACGGACCACAGGTCGTGACCAAAAAAATAAATATTATACAGGACCTTCAAAAAGTATTTAGACCCCTTCCCTTTTTCCAAATTCTGTTACGTTACAGCCTTATTCTAAAACGGATTATATAATAATAATGACTAAGCGAAAACAGGTTAAGGGTCTTGTTCAGGGAGGTTCAGATACTATGTCAAAATTGTCGAATTGCAGGAAATTAGCTTTAGAATGGCAATATTTTCTTTGTGCCAACAAGAGGGGAGCGAACAGTTTGGGGTCACATGGGTCACGAGATGGGGGGGTTTGTTACTTTGCCGATAGACAATATCCCTTCGGACCTTTACCACCTAGGAAATGTGTGCTCTGTCACTTACCGCTCCCCTTGTCTCCCACCACTCTTTGGGTTGACCAGGACCAGGAGGGGATGTGTGCCTGGGAGAGGAGTGATCTGGACAAGAGAGCAGAGACAGTCTAATGAGATGATCTTGTATATCCATAGATACACAATCAACATTTTAGCCTGCCATGAGCGAACACAACAGACTCCAAGGCTCTGAAGATGCTCTGGGCTCGATTCACTCACCTGCAGTGCTTGTCCGTCTCCTGTGAATTTGAAGCTTTGACTCGGGTCGTCAGGGCTGGTGCTGGGCGGGGAGTCCCCTTCACCCCGCTTCACAACAGAATGACGGTCCTATAGACAGATAGATAGGCCAGCAGGCATAGAGACACATAAATAGACAGAAATATAAATGTGTTAATGCGTATATGAATTGTGGACCGAGAAATTGGACAAAAGATGTATATCACAGATGGCCGGTGGCACCTTAATTGGGGAGGACGGGTGCATAGTAATGGAATGGAATAAATGTACATCAGATAGATGGTTTCCATGTGTTTGATATCATTCCATTCACCCCATTCCAGCCATTATTATGAACCGTCCACCCCTCAGTATACTTTTGTGGGTCTATAATTATATATTTCAAGGTTTTTTTTCAGCATTGAAAGTATTGGAGATAAAACATTTAGAGATTCAGAGTGTGATTTACGGCATGTGATCTCACCAGGACTACAGGGCAGATGTAGGATGGGAGTAGAGTGTGGTCTCTAAGGGCTCCTCCATCACACTCTGGTTTCATGTTGGACGCACACTTATTATGGAGCTGATCAGGAAGGAGGATGAGGAGGATGGAGGGAGGAAAGGAGCAGAGAAGGAGTAGAAGAAGGAGAATGAGGCGAAGGAGAAGAGTGGAAAAGAAAAACTAAAATAGGTATTTGACACAGTGCCAGATATTGCAGAACAGTACCAGATATAATGTAAAGTACAGTAGCTGCTTCTAAGACTGAGGATGAATACATGCCTGCTGTGATGCTACAGAGATGAGCACATTACTAAACTATATATACAGTATATATATAAATTGACAACCCTAGAAAGATCTTTGAACTCCCCTTACTGGTGGTTTGAGGTAGCACAGTTTGAATTTTCATCTGAGCATTTACCTAATGGGGACATCTAGTGGACATATAAGGTAAAGTAGAAATGAGAAAATAGGTAGATTACAAACTATTCCCGTGAACTTTCTCGGGTTCATTGTTATCAACAGAAGCTCTCTGAGGCATTTGAGGCACTATGAACAGAAACATTGCCCCAATTCTAGGAGTTCTCCAGTAGAAGGGAGTGCGTACAGGGCCATAATCAGGGTTTGAGTTTTAGTGAAGCTTTCACTTTGTATTCGTAGGCATTACTAATCAACCCCCGCACAAACAGACATCAATGGAGCACACAGATGATTGTATTAATCACTTACGATTCTATATTAATATCAGTGATGTGGTAAAAACAAGCTGGGTAATGGGTAAACTATCAACTCCAGTGGGTGATCGAGATTAAGACAAACAACAAACGATATAAATGAAAACGTATGACATTTTTAGAACTGTATTTTTTGCATTTTAATATAGGCCTATGACACGGTCGCCAGTTGTCCGGTGTTTCCTCCGACACATTGGTGTGGCTGGCCTCCGGGTTAAGCGAACAGTCTCCCGACCCCTCCTGTCTCAGCCTCCAGTATTTATGCTGCAATAGTTTATGTGTCGGGGGGCTCGGGACAGTCTGTTATATCTGAAGTATTTCTCCTGTCTCATCCGGTGTCCTGTGTGAATTTAAGATTTAAGAGGACCTGAGCCCTAGGACCATGCCTCAGGACTACCTGGCCTGATGTCTCCTTGCTGTCCCCAGTCCAGCTTGTCGTGCTGCTGCTCCAGTTTCAACTGTTCTGCTTGCGGCTATGGAACCCTGGCCTGTTCACCGGACGTGCTACCTGTCCCAGACCTGCTGTTTTCAACTCTCTAGAGACAGCAGGAGCGGTAGAGATACTCGGCTGATCGGCTATGAAAAGCCAAATGGCATTTACTCCTGAGGTGCTGACCTGTTGCACCCTCTACAACCACTGTGATTACTATTTTCTGACTCTGCTGGTCATCTATGAACATTTGAACATCTTGGCCATGTTCTGTTATAATCTCCACCCAGCACAGTCAGAAGAGGACTGGCCACCCCTAGCCTGGTTCCTCTCTAGGTTTCTTCCTAGGTTCTGGCCTTTCTAGGGAGTTTTTCCTAGCCACCGTGCTTCTACACTTGCATTGCTTGATGTTTGGGGTTTTAGGCTGGGCTTCTGTACAGCACTTTGTTACATCAGCTGATGTAAGAAGGGCTTTATAAATATATTTGATTGATTGTCAAGAAGCAGTGCGGCTTGTCAGGGTCGTGTTTCGGTGGATTTTTTAAATTTTACCTTTACTTAACTAAGCAAGTCAGTTAAGAACAAATTCTTATTTTCAATGACTGCCTAGGATGACAGATTTGTACCATGTCAGCTCGGGGATTTGAACTTGCAACCTTCCGGTTACTAGTCCAACGCTCCCTAACCACTAGGCTACCCTGCCGCCCCAGGATGTGTGGCTCTCGACCTTCGCCTCTCCTGAGTCAGTAAGGGAGTTGCAGCGATGGGACAAGACTGTAACTACCAATGGGATATAATGAAAAAAAGGTAAAAAATAACATTAAAAAAGAAAAAAAACTAGCCAGAGCAATTCAACATTACTGAAATAGAAGTCTCTGCCGGCAGCTAGCCACCCGACTGACTGACACATTTTTAAGCAACTATTTTCCAAGTCATACTCCGAGAGTTGCTTTTTGTTTGTTTGGGGTATGTCTGTAGACGCGACACGAGTTGCGGGCAGTTCTAAAGTGGCCTTTTGTCTGGCATCTGGCAAACACACTGTCAGCAGCTTGCTTGCTTGACCGAGCTGGGGTAGTTCGTTTCATGTCTCAGGCCCTCGGCCTGTGCTGCTAAAAATGCAAATCTGCGAAGCAAATCCAGGGGACGCAGCCGAACATAACGAAAAAAAAAAAAACTGTTCATGATTCCACTAGTTCGCAAAGAGGCAGTCGCGATTAGAACTCAGTCAGATCAAGAATATAAGTGTTCTGAGCTTTGATCAATGCTGGGAGCAATATTTTTATGTTTACTCGTAATTGAGTTTCTTTATTGTGTACAAATATATATATATGTATTATCTAAGGGTCCTCATATGTAGTTATGGCCCTGAGTGTGTACTACTTACAGTAATCTGACACCACACACAGTGTCCTCATATGTAGTTTTGGCCCTGAGTGTGTACTACTTACAGTGATCTGACACCACACACAGTGTCCTCATATGTAGTTATGGCCCTACTTACAGTGATCTGACACCACACACAGTGTAGGCCCGTTAAGCCCTGGTAGCACTTGATACTTCTGTGACAGCGGTCACACTTAGTGGGAGAGTTTCCCTCCATCCACACGTGCTGCATAGCCTGGAGGGAGGGGGGTGGGAGAGAGGGAGAGAAAGAACGAGAAAGATAGAGACAGTAACAATCACCAGGTCATAACATAAATCCAGTGCTAAACATGCTATATTTAGTGCCAGATATCTACAAAATAAAAGGCCTTCTGAAAGGCATCATCTGCTAGTGAACCAGCGAAGTGGAGCTGAAACAGAGTAGACCTCCATCTGGAGAGAGAGAATGGGGGCCTTAGAGGGACAATTTCAAGGTCTGTGAGTTCATTCCAGAAGAGGTCTAATTAAATCAGAGGTTATATATAGAGACCGGTTAACAACATAAGTAGCTCTGCATGATCTCCCTGCTGCCATGATCCTGTGTGTGTGTGTGTGTGTGTGTGTGTGTGTGTGTGTGTGTGTGTGTGTGTGTGTGTGTGTGTGTGTGTGTGTGTGTGTGTGTGTGTGTGTGTGTGTGTGTGTGTGTGTGTGTGTGTGTGTGTGTGTGTGTGTGTGTGTGTGTGTGAGAGAGAGAGAGAGAGTGTGTGTGTGAATCCCTGTTCCCATGATCCTCCTGCTCCTCTCCAGTCTTTAGCACTCGGCTAACTGCCAGAACAGGTTGCTTAGCAACGACAGGGCGTTCTATTCACACAACGTTAGTCAGATGGTGGTTAGGGGTTAGCTGTGGGTTAGCTCTCAGCTTAAGGCATCACACTAAAGAGTCACTTAAGGTAGGATATTGTAGGCCTGAGTCACAGTCAAGCTCACTGACTGAGAGGATTACACTAGAATGAGTAATGCACGCAAGAGAATTGTGAGTCATATAGTAAAGTGTAGACCTACATTTCTCAATATTTGTCACACTTTTTCTAAAACATAGGCACATAATAGATACTGCAATGACACACATGACAATATCATTACTGTCTGTGTTTGTGTGTGTGTTTAGTTGTATGTATAGTACTCACATTAGTGTGTCTGCGGGACTTGGCATAGGTGCTGATGCAGGCAGCGATATCTTTGGACACACAGCGTTCATGGACTGTGTACTTGCATACTGAAACACAGAGGTACACAGAGAGACAGTTAACCAGTGGATGAACACCAAACACCAGACCAACCCTTTCATTGAAACATGTAATAAAATGACCCAGCGATAACATAACATTTGCCTTGATAATAGATAATTAATTAGTCACGCAATCATGTTTGTTATTCACAGAATGGAGGATGGGATAACAGAGTCAGAGAGAAATAGAGACAAGCATCTGGTTGAAAGAGAGAGAGGAACTGAAAGGCACCCAGGAAGCGACAGAACAGAGAGAGTAGAGTAGTGAATGCCAACGAGGGACAGAAATAGGGACTGAAGGAGAGAGAGAGTGGAACTGAGGGCCACACACAGACTCACTAGAGCAGCAGAGGCCCTGCTTGCGGACTCCCAGCAGCATGGTGTGACAGTAGTTACAGTAGGCTGGCTTGTTGAAGTGCTTTAATTTCCACACATGCTGCCCATCCTCTTGCACATTCTACACAGAGAGAGAGAGAGAGAGAGAGAGAGAGAGAGAGAGAGAGAGAGAGAGAGAGAGAGAGAGCGAGTGAGAGAGAGAGAGAGAGAGAGCAAGAGATCAGTGAAGAGAATGGCATGATAGACCAGAGTGCTTAAAAGAGGGCTAATCCATTTTTTGTTAAAGTAATCCATCACCACAAAAAGATCTTTCTGAATTGATTTTTTTGGAACTGCCGCCCCAAACGCACTCACAGAGACACACAAACACTTTCTCTCTCTCCCCACAGGGATCATACACTTACTAAAATGTATGCACTCATGTATGCACTCACTGTACTGCAAGTTGCTTTAGATAAAAACATCTGCTAAATGGCATCCATTATCGTATTATATTACACACACACACACACACAAAGTGCCTCACCGTCTCCATGCCCAGCAGGACCAGCAGAGGGATGGTGGTGAGGCCTCCCCTGATCCACTCCTCCAGGGTGACTGTTCCGTCCCGGTCATAGTCTATCTCTTCCATCATCTCCTTCAGGATCTGGGAGGAGACGGGGAGGAAAGTCCAGTAAAGTCTTGCCAAATTGTAATACTGTAACGTTCCGTTATTTCCTTGTCACTGTAGTTAAGCTAGCCTGTTCAGGTCGACCTACTCCAACGCTGCAATATGTTGGGACCAGGGAAAATAAGACACATAAGGCTGTGTGCATTCTTACTGGTCGCAGCTCTGTAGAGTCCCATTCCAGGTACTCTGCCACGTGGACCATCTGATTGATGATGCGGTCCAGTTCCTACACACACAGGAAGAGGGCAAAACGTTAGACCACAACAACAACAACATTGTGGTAGTCTTCTTGATAATAAATGACCTCATCTACACATAAGGCAAAGAGTGGCTACTTTGAAGAATCTCAAATATAAAATATATTTAGATTTGTTTAACACTTTTTTGGTTACTACATGATTCCATGTGTGTTATTTCATAGTTTTGACGTCTTCACTATTATTCTACAATGTATAAAACAGTAAAAATAAATAAAAACCCTTGAATGAGTAGGTGTGTCCAAACGTTTGACTGGTACTGTATATTGAATTTGTACCTTTAAAACAACGTCACATGATATCCACTATAAGAAGAAGAAAAAAACGGGAGATTTGATCTATCTACAGCTATTAATTCAGTCTCCCATTCAGGGTTTCAACCTAGCCTAGCCCTGCTTAACCTCAAATAGACAATACAGTGCTTTCAGAAAGTATGCATACCCCTTGACTTATTCCGCATTTTGTGGTGTTACAGCCTGAATTCAAAAAGGATTAAATAGATTTTTCCCCACACACATCTACACACAATACCCGATAATAACAAAGTGAAAACACATTTTTAGCACATTTATTGAAAATTAAATACAGAAGTATCTCATTCATGTTAGAATCACCTTTGGCAGCAATTACAGCTGTGTCTTTCTTGGTAAGTCTCTAAGAGCGTTGCACGCTTGGATTGTACAATATCTGAAAATGATTCTTTAAAAAATTCTTCAAGCTCTGTCAAGTTGGCTGTTGATCATTGCTTGACAAGTCTTGCCATAGATTTTCAAGCCAATTTAAGTCAAAACTGTAACTAGGCCACTCAGGAACATTCAATGTCGTCTTGGTAAGCAAATCCAGTGTATATTTGGCCTTGTGTTTTAGGTTACTGTCCTGCTGAAAGGTGAATTTATCTTCCATTGTCTGTAGGAAAGTAGACTGAACCAGGTTTTCCTCTAGGATCTTGCCTGTGATTAACTCTATTCCGCTCTTTCTTATCCTAAAAAAACTCCATAGTTCTTGCTGATGACAAGCACACCAATAACATCATACAGCCACCAACATGCCTGAAAAAATGAAGACTGGTATTCAGTGATGTGTTGTGTTGGATTTGCCCCAAACAAAACATTTCGTATTAAGGACATAAAGTTAATTTCTTTGCCACATTTTCTGCAGTTTTATTTTTATTTTTTTATTTTTTTTATTTCACCTTTATTTAACCAGGTAGGCTAGTTGAGAACAAGTTCTCATTTGCAACTGCGACCTGGCCAAGATAAAGCATAGCAGTGTGAACAGACAACACAGAGTTACACATGGAGTAAGCAATTAACAAGTCAATAACACAGTAGAAAAAAAATGGGCAGTCTATATACAATGTGTGCAAAAGGCATGAGGAGGTAGGCGAATAATACAATTTTGCAGATTAACACTGGGGTGATAAATGATCAGATGGTCATGTACAGGTAGAGATATTGGTGTGCAAAAGAGCAGAAAAGTAAATAAAAAAATAAAAAAAAACAGTATAAAAACAGTATGGGGATGAGGTAGGTGAAAATGGGTGGGCTATTTACCAATAGACTATGTACAGCTGCAGCGATCGGTTAGCTGCTCGGATAGCTGATGTTTGAAGTTGGTGAGGGAGATAAAAGTCTCCAACTTCAGCGATTTTTGCAGTTCATTCCAGTCACAGACAGCAGAGTACTGGAACGAAAGGCGGCCAAATGAGGTGTTGGCTTTAGGGATGATCAGTGAGATACATCTGCTGGAGCGTGTGCTACGGATGGGTGTTGCCATCGTGACCAGTGAACTGAGATAAGGCGGAGCTTTACCTAGCATGGACTTGTAGATGACCTGGAGCCAGTGGGTCTGGCGACGAATATGTAGCGAGGGCCAGCCGACTAGAGCATACAAGTCGCAGTGGTGGGTGGTATAAGGTGCTTTGGTGACAAAACGGATGGCACTATGATAGACTGCATCCAGTTTGCTGAGTAGAGTGTTGGAAGCCATTTTGTAGATGACATCGCCGAAATCGAGGATCGGTAGGATAGTCAGTTTTACTAGGGTAAGCTTGGCGGCGTGAGTGAAGGAGGCTTTGTTGCGGAATAGAAAGCCGACTCTTGATTTGATTTTCGATTGGAGATGTTTGATGTGAGTCTGGAAGGAGAGTTTGCAGTCTAGCCAGACACCTAGGTACTTATAGATGTCCACATATTCAAGGTCGGAACCATCCAGGGTGGTGATGCTAGTCGGGCATGCGGGTGCAGGCAGCGATCGGTTGAAAAGCATGCATTTGGTTTTACTCGCGTTTAAGAGCAGTTGGAGGCCACGGAAGGAGTGCTGTATGGCATTGAAGCTCGTTTGGAGGTTAGATAGCACAGTGTCCAATGACGGGCCGAAAGTATATAGAATGGTGTCGTCTGCGTAGAGGTGGATCAGGGAATCGCCCGCAGCAAGAGCATCATCATTGATATATACAGAGAAAAGAGTCGGCCCGAGAATTGAACCCTGTGGCACCCCCATAGAGACTGCCAGAGGACCGGACAGCATGCCCTCCGATTTGACACACTGAACTCTGTCTGCAAAGTAATTGGTGAACCAGGCAAGGCAGTCATCCGAGAAACCGAGGCTATTGAGTCTGCCGATAAGAATATGGTGATTGACAGAGTCGAAAGCCTTGGCGAGGTCGATGAAGACGGCTGCACAGTACTGTCTTTTATCGATGGCGGTTATGATATCGTTTAGTACCTTCAGCGTGGCTGAGGTGCACCCGTGACCGGCTCGGAAACCAGATTGCACAGCGGAGAAGGTACGGTGGGATTCGAGATGGTCAGTGACCTGTTTGTTGACTTGGCTTTCGAAGACCTTAGATAGGCAGGGCAGGATGGATATAGGTCTATAGCAGTTTGGGTCCAGGGTGTCTCCCCTTTGAAGAGGGGGATGACTGCGGCAGATTTCAATCCTTGGGGATCTCAGACGATATGAAAGAGAGGTTGAACAGGCTGGTAATAGGGGTTGCGACAATGGCGGCAGATAGTTTCAGAAATAGAGGGTCCAGATTGTCAAGCCCAGCTGATTTGTACGGGTCTAGGTTTTGCAGCTCTTTCAGAACATCTGCTATCTGGATTTGGGTAAAGGAGAACCTGGAGAGGCTTGGGCGAGGAGCTGGGGGGGGGCGGAGCTGTTGGCCGAGGTTGGAGTAGCCAGGCGGAAGGCATGGCCAGCCGTTGAGAAGTGCTTATTGAAGCTTTCGATAATCGTGGATTTATCGGTGGAGACCGTGTTACCTAGCCTCAGTGCAGTGGGCAGCTGGGAGGAGGTACTCTTGTTCTCCATGGACTTCACAGTGTCCCAGAACTTTTTGGAGTTGGAGCTACAGGATGCAAACTTCTGCCTGAAGAAGCTGGCCTTAGCTTTCCTGACTGACTCGTGTATTGGTTCCTGACTTCCTGAACAGTTGCATATCATGGGGGCTATTCGATGCTATTGCAGTCCGCCACAGGATGTTTTTGTGCTGGTCGAGGGCAGTCAGGTCTGGAGTGAACCAAGGGCTGTATCTGTTCTTGGTTCTGCATTTTTGAACGGAGCATGCTTATCTAAAATGGTGAGGAAGTTACTTTTAAAGAATGACCAGGCATCCTCAACTGACGGGATGAGGTCAATGTCCTTCCAGGATACCCGGGCCAGGTCGATTAGAAAGGCCTGCTCACAGAAGTGTTTTAGGGAGCGTTTGACAGTGATGAGGGGTGGTCGTTTGACTGCGGCTCCGTGGCGGATACAGGCAATGAGGCAGTGATCGCTGAGATCCTGGTTGAAGACAGCGGAGGTGTATTTGGAGGGCCAGTTGGTCAGGATGACGTCTATGAGGGTGCCCTTGTTTACAGAGTTAGGGTTGTACCTGGTGGGTTCCTTGATGATTTGAGTGAGATTGAGGGCATCTAGCTTACATTGTAGGACTGCCGGGGTGTTAAGCATATCCCAGTTTAGGTCACCTAACAGAACAAACTCTGAAGCTAGATGGGGGCGATCAATTCACAAATGGTGTCCAGGGCACAGCTGGGAGCTGAGGGTGGCCGGTAGCAGGCGGCAACAGTGAGAGACTTATTTCTGGAGAGGGTAATTTTCAAAATTAGTAGTTCGAACTGTTTGGGTATGGACCTGGAAAGTATGACATTACTTTGCAGGCTATCTCTGCAGTAGACTGCAACTCCGCCCCTTTGGTAGTTCTATCTTGACGGAAGATGTTATAGTTGGGTATGGAAATCTCTGAATTTTTGGTGGCCTTCCTGAGCCAGGATTCAGACACGGCAAGGACATCAGGGTTAGCAGAGTGTGCTAAAGCAGTGAGTAAAACAAGCTTAGGGAGGAGGCTTCTGATGTTGACATGCATAAAACCAAGGCTTTTTCGATCACAGAAGTCAACAAATGAGGGTACCTGGGGACATGCAGGGCCTGGGTTTACCTCCACATCACCCGCGGAACAGAGAAGGAGTAGTATGAGGGTGCGGCTAAAGGCTATCAAAACTGGTCGCCTAGAGCGTTGGGGGCAGAGGATAAGAGGAGCAGGTTTCTGGGCATGGTAGAATATATTCAGGGCATAATGCACAGACAGGGGTATGGTGGGGTGCGGGTACAGCGGAGGTAAGCCCAGGCACTGGGTGATGATGAGACAGGTTGTATCTCTGGACATGCTGGTTGTAATGGGTGAGGTCACCGCATGTGTGGGAGGTGGGACAAAGGAGGTAACAGGGGTATGCAGAGTGGGTCTAGGGCACATATGTCAGAGTCAAGGCCCGCGGGCCACATCCGGCCCGCAAGAAGGTTTTTACGGCCCCTGGGATGATCTTGATTTATTATTAGAACCGGCCCGCAGCAAGCCGGCAGCCCGCAGATCTTTTACACGCACCAATACTACATTTCCCACAATGCAAAGGTGACGCACCGAGCAGTAGGCTGCTTCATTTCAATATTTATTGGCACAGCAGTCGTCAGCATCACAGTAAAATTAACTTTCAGATACCCATCAAAAATGGCAAAACGGAAGGTGGATACTGAGAACCGGGGGTTTCAAACAAGGTGGGAGTCGGAGTATATGTTCACGAAGGTAGCTGGAAAACCTGTGTGTCTTCTGTGTGGAGAAAGTGTGGCGGTACTGAAAGAGTATAATCTGAGACGACATTATGAAACGAAACACGCGGACAAAAACAAGAATATGGACATGGAACAAAGGCTACAAAAGGCAGAGGAATTAAAACGAGGCCTCAAATCTCGACAGGCTCTGTTCAAAAAAGCCAAATCACAAGGCCAGGCTGCTGTCAAGGCCAGTTTTATTTTGGCAGAAGAGATCGCTAAATCAGCCCGGCCATTTACGGAGGGGGATTTCATCAAAAACTGCATGATTAAAGTTTGTGACGAAGTTTGCCCAGAAAAAAGGCAACTCTTTTTAAATGTGAGTCTGAGCAGAAACACCATTGCCGAGAGAGTAGACCAGTTGTCCATCAATCTAAAAGAGCAGCTTGTGAAAAAGGGAAAAGATTTTATTGCATATTCCTTGGCTGTGGATGAGAGCACCGACATTTCTGACATTGCCCAGTTGTCAATTTTCATCCGCGGAGTGGACTCCAACCTAAGCGTGACAGAGGAGTTTTTGGCTTTACGTCCTATGCATGGCACAACTACGGGGCATGATTTGTATGAAGAGGTGTCAAGATGTGTAAATGAGATGGAGCTGCCTTGGGAAAAACTCGTGGGTTTGACAACCGACGGAGCACCTGCGATGTGTGGACACAGGAGCGGACTGGTGGCGAAGATACGGGAAAAGATGCAAGAGGAAAACGCGACAGGTGAGCTGACAGCTTATCATTGTATCATACACCAGGAAGCGTTGTGCGGTAAAGCCTTGAAAATGGAGCATGTAATGAGCATCATCACGCGCACAGTTAACTTTATCAGAGCCAAAGGTTTGAATCACCGCCAGTTCAAGGCATTTCTGACGGAGTTAGAAACGGAGCATGGTGATTTGCCTTATCACACAGAGGTGCGATGGCTAAGCCAGGGAAAGGTGCTTCAAAGATGTTTCGAGCTTCGTGAGGAGATTTGTCTGTTCTTGGACAGCAAAGGGAAAGACACAACACAACTCCGAGACGAAATGTTTCTGTGTGAAATGGCTTTTCTGTGTGACATTACGAGTCATCTGAATGCAATAAACTTGCAGCTGCAGGGTCGGGATCGTGTCATCTCTGATATGTACAGTACAGTGAAGGCATTTAAAACCAAACTGACTCTGTGGGAGACGCAGATGCGGAAAGAAAATTTGAGCCACTTTCCCAGCTGCCAGACCATGAAAGAGAAGCTCTCTACCAGTGCGTTCCCGAGCACACAGTTGGCTGATAAAATAGGTATGCTTGCCGCTGACTTTCGACGCCGATTTGCTGACTTTGAAGCACAAAAAGCAGGTTGGAACTGCTCGGTAACCCATCATTTGCTGTTGACGTGGAAAGCTCACCACCAAACCTCCAAATGGAGTTGATTGACCTCCAATGCAATGATGCACTGAGGGCAAAATATGCGGCAGTGGGTGCTGCGGAGTTCGCCCGTTTCCTCCCGGCACAATGCCCCAGCTGCGCATCCAGGCTGCTCAAACGTTGTCTATGTTTGGCAGCACATACCTGTGTGAACAACTGTTTTCTTTGATGAACCTGAACAAAACATCACACAGAAGTCGACTTACTGCTGAACACCTCCACTCAATTCTGAGGATTTCTTCAGCTCAGAGCCTTACCCCGAACATTGATGAACTTGTGGAAAAGATGGGACACCACCAAGTATCACCTCAACCTCAAACAAGTGAACATTACTGTGCAATCACATATTTAGAGTTTTTACTCAGTTCAAGTTTAAAAGTTAAAATTTAATATTTGTTTTCACTGCATGTTACTTCTCCTTAAACAAAGTGTTGTTTTTGATTAATAGATTTTTGCAGTTTATTTTTTTGTATTTCAATCCAATTATATTTTAAAAATATTTCAGTTGAGTGGATGATAGAAAATTGCTATTATTGTTTTTTCTTTGAAGTAAATTTAGCCCACTTTTGCTAAAATAGAAAATATAGTCTACTGATGGTGCCTTGAATACCGGTTTCTTTCATTTAATGTTCATGTTATGGGGATATTTATATAAAGGAAATTTGTCTTTTGTGTCTGTTGAAAATTAAAGATTACTGACAGAGCCATAAGAAAATATTGCTTTATTTATCTGATCATATTGTAATATATTTGTTAGGTTTTCAGTAGGTTCAATTAGGTTCACTAGACTATATGCGTCATTTAAAAAATTTTCAATGAACATTCGAACAGTCCGGCCCTCGTCTTGTAGCTGATTTTTTTATTTGGCCCTCCGTCCATTTGACTTTGACACCCCTGGTCTAGGGGCTCCATTGTGAACTAAAACAATTATAACTAACCTGAACAACAGTATACAAGGCATATTGACATCTGAGAGAGACATACAGCGAGGCATACAGTAATCACAGGTGTTGAATTTGGAAAGCTAGCTAAAAACAGTAGGGGGAGGCTAATCCGCTAGCACAACAAACAGCAGGTAAAATGGCGTTGACTAGGCAACGGGGCCGACAGGTAAGACAAACAAGCAGAAAGGAGTACCGTGATTAATGGACAGTCCAGCGTGCGTCAGCTATGTAGCCAAGAGATCAGTGTCCAGGGGGCAGCGGTGGATGGGCAGGGGGGCTGGCGAGTGTTATCCAGTTTTTTTTTAATTTTTTTTATTTTTATATTTTTTTTAAACTAACAATGACTAACTAGCTTGTAGCTAGTTAGCTGGTTAGCGTCTGGAGGTTCTTGAGTGTGTCATAAAAATAAAAATAAGAGTAAAAGTAATAGCGATTCCGTATCACATTGGGTGAGGCAGGTTTCCGGAAGGTATAAACAAATTAAAAATCAAAAAGAGATAGAAAGTAAATGGGGTCAGAGAGTGATTGGGACGCGGTGGTACAGACGGTTAGCAGGCCTGTGCTAACAAGCTAACAGTTCGTAGGCCCGAGCTAGACAAGGTAGCAGTTAGCGGACCGGAGCTTGACAAGCTAGCCGTTAGCAGGCCGAATTAGCAAGCAGGGAGATAGCGAGGGCTAGAGAGTTAACCTTTGGGGGACGTCGCGATGGGGTGAGTCTGTTTATTTATTCCTCTTCATGCGGTGAGCTGGAGATACAGCGATTCAGAAAGCTCGCGGGCCTTGGCCAGCAGATGGATCTTTGGCGATGTCGCAGCGGAAAAGCCTGTTGAAACCCCCTCGGACGATTATGTCGGCGGACCAGTCGTGATGGATCGGCGGGGCTCCGTGTCGGCAGTAGAGGGTCAGTAGAGGGTCCAGGCCAATTGGCAAATTAGGTATTTTTGGACCTCTTCGGGTAGTCGGGAGATGGGCTTAGCTCGAGGCTAGCTCCAGGCTAACTGGTGCTTGCTCTGGGACAGAGACGTTAGCCAGGAGTAGCCACTCGGATTGCAGCTAGCTATTTACGATGATCCGGTATAAAGCTTCAGAGCTTGCGGTAGGAATCCGGAGATGTGGTAGAGAAAAAGCAGTCTGATATGCTTTGGGTAGATGTCGCGCTGGTGTCCTAGTTAGCGTTGAAGACCGCTAGCAGTGGCTAGCTAGTAGCTAGTTAGCGGCTAGCTTCTGATGAGGGTTCCGATTCTAAAGCATAGAAAAAGCAGATCCGTACCACATTGGGTGATGCGGGTTGCAGGAGAGTATATTCAGCCTGTGGTTGGGAAGTGAGATTAAAATATGTACGAAATATATACAGAAAAAAAAGAGGAAAAAAACTATATTTACACTATACAGGACGGGACAAGACAAAACACACGTCCGACTGCTACGCCATCTTGGATCAAGAAATCCCTAATGGCTTATTGCAAACAGGATGCATGTTTTGGAATATTTGTTTTCTGTACAGGCGTCCTTCTTTTCACTCCATCATTTAGGTTAGTATTGTGGAGTAACAACAATGTTGTTGATACATCCTCAGTTTTCTCCTATCACAGCCATTGGTGAAATCCCTGAGCGGTTTCCTTTCTCTCTGGCAACTGTGTTAGGAAGGACGTGTCACGCCCTGACCTTAGTTATCTTTGTTTTCTAGTCATATTGCGTCACTGTTTGTTTTGTTATTTTGTATAGTTTTGTTCAGTGTTGCATTCGTTTAATAAAATAGAATGTACGCTTATCACGCTGCAGTTTGGTCTCCTCCATACAACGACCGTGACAGAATAACCCACCAAACCAGGACCAAGCAGCGTGAAAAGGAGGAACAGCGCTTAATGGGGAAATGAACCTGGGAGGAGATATTAGATGGAGCAGGACCCTGGACACAGCCGGGGGAATATCGCCGTCCTAAGGAGGAGTTAGAGACAGCGAAAGCGGAACGGCGATACTACGAGGAGAAATACCGGAGAATAGAGGAACAGCGACGATATGAAGATACACGGCTAGCACGGAAGCCCGATAGGCAGCCCCAATAAAAAAAAATTGGGGGGCACAGGAGGAGATTGCATGAGTCAGGTCGGAGACGTGAGCCTACTCCTCGTGCTTAATGTGGGGAACGTGTTACTGGTCAGGCACCGTGTTATGCGGTATTCTTGCCCGGTGCGCTCTCTTTCAGCTCCTCGTATTGGCCGGGCTAGAATGGGCATCCAGCCAGGAAGGAGGGTGCCGGCTCAGCGCTCCTGGTCTCCAGTATACCTCTTTGGCGCCGGCTCTGCGTACTGTGTCTCCGGTGAGTCTGCACAGCCCAGTGCGTCCTGTGGCAGCGCCCTGCATTTGCAGGGCGAAAATAAACATCCAGCCAGGACGGGTTGTGTCAGCTCTACACTCCAGACTTCCAGTGCGCCTCCACAGTCCAGTCCGTCCTGTGCCTGCTCCCCGCACTCGCGTCCGACGACAGTACCCAGTCCAGAGCGTCCGGTGACAGTACACAGACCGGAACCTCCAACGACGGACCACAGTCCGGAACCTCCAACGACGGACCACAGTCCGGAACCTCCAACGACGGGCCACAGTCCAGAACCTCCAACGACGGGCCACAGTCCGGAACCTCCAACGACGGGCCACAGTCTGGAACCTCCAACGACGGACCACAACAGTATTGGGGGTGATCTTGGAGGGCTGGTGGCCTGGCAGTTGGGAGCTTGGGCCTGTGGCTGATAGTTCACTGAGATCTGTCTACATGCCCTTGAGCAGGGCGTTGACCCTGGTTGCTTCTGTGGGTCGCCCTGGATGTTAGATGACTGAATTTAATGTAAATGCTGAGTGGCTTCACTGCAAGTTACATCATATGTTTTAATATTCAATACACATTTTACAAAAAATTTAAACAAACTGGAATTAAAGCTACACAGATGGAACTATCAATGCAGAATATACATCTTCAAATGTTGATATTCTGTTGCTTTGACAACCAAACACAATGCAATGTAACTAAATATCATTACATTTGAAATCAACCAGAGCTTGAAACCCTCCAAGATCACCCCCCCCAGTTTCTAGAGAGCTGCCCCTCAGCCATCCGAGACCCACCCCCACAGTCCCCCCCCTCAAAAAATGATTCAGAATAAACCAATTCCGCATCCCAACCCTCAGCTTCCCTTAGTCCATCCCACCTATCTCTGCTGACCACCCTCTTCGGATTTCTATGCATCATATATCTTTCAACTATGCTGTGATGTTTAACATACAATTTGTATCTATCTAATCGAATGGAATCCACAGATTGCGAGATAAAGATTTATAATTTAAGATGAAAGCATGAATTCTTGAATCTTGCTTCGTTTTATATATCAACTCATACATGCTCTACCATAGAATTGGTCCATCAAATCTCTTCTCAAGTATTTTGTAATCTGCATGGCACAGCTGTCAACATCCTGGTCCTCAAATGAAACTGGTATACTTTCCTATTTATGCTATTTTTATTCCTCCCGCTGCCACCTGCCTCCATTTTTTAGGTAATGCTGTAATCAATTGGTTGTAATCTTGGATTGAGCAGACCTTTCCAACAATAAAGATAACTGCATGAAAGACATAACTCTAACGTTCCAATGTACAATATATCTTCTTTTGTTATTCCCTTTTCAAACATCTTTTCCATAAATACAGGTATTTGAGTTCAGACATAGTATTTGTTGTAACATTTGTTCTATTTTTCAGGGAGATGAAATTGAAATTGCAACCAACTCTGCAATGCTGGTTTGGAAAAGAGAGAGACTTTGAAAAAGGTTTCATTTTCAATTAATTGAAAATGAGACATGGGAATCTGCACAAAAAGCCATTTTTAAACAATGAATGAGCTTTTCTCAATAATCTACTTGAGAACCATTCAATTAAAACTTTTTTTTATTTTTTTACTAGGCAAGTCAGTTAAGAACAAATTCTTATTTTCAATGACGGCCTAGGAACAGTGGGTTAACTGCCTGTTCAGGGGCAGAACGACAGATCTGTACCTTGTCAGCTCGGGGATGCGAACTTGCAACCTTCCGGTTACTAGTCCAACGCACTAACAACTAGGCTACCCTGCCGCCCCATAAGTATAAGTGAAACTTTTAGAGAGGTTTAGTGTTTTAATATTTAATCATCTCAACCCACCCAGTTCATTTTCATTATATAGATATGCACGTTTAATCTTGTCTGGTTTAGCATCCCAGATAAAGCTAAATATTTTTTGCTCATATGATTTGAAAAACGAATAGTCATAAGTAGGCAGAGCCATAAGTGAGTAAACTGAGATATGACTAAGGAGTTAATCAGTGTCATTTCTTCATAAATAGACAGGCATTTACCTCTCCATGGTTGCAGGATCTTGTCCATTTTTACTTGTTTTCTATTGAAATTGATTGTGGAGAGTTCATTTATGTCTTTAGTGATATGAATGCCAAGTATGTCTACTTCACCGTCAGCCCATTTTATAGGTAAACTGCAAAGTCATGTAAAATGTGTATTTTTTTAAGATCCAATACGTAATATTGTACACTTACCATAATTAGGTTTTAGTCCAGAGAATCCAGAAGTTATCTAGATCTTCAATGAGACATTGCAGGAATATAGCTTTCGGACTTAAGATAAAACTTGAGTCATCAGCATACATGGACACCTTTGTTTTTAAGCCTTGGATTTCTAATCCTCTAATGTTGTTATTTGATCTGATAGCTTGCATTTCAATGGCCACAATGAATATATATGGTGACAGTGGACACCCATGTTTAACTCCTTGACAAATCAAAACTCTCTGAGAAGTAACTGCTATTTGCTATTTTACACCTGGGGTTGCTATACATAACTTTTTCCTATTTTATAAGAGACTCATTGTAATTGAAAAAAATCCAGGTATTTATAACTAGAATCGAGTCTTATTTCATCAAAATCCGCTATAAATACCAGGCATGGCTTCTTAGATGTTTCATGTTGTTCTATTATTTCTAGTAGTTGTCGATGTAAAAAAAACCCTGTCTGATCAGGATGAACAATACATGGTAAAACCTTTTTAATTCTGAGTGCTATGCATTTCCCTGGTATTTTTGCATCACAACATTGAAGTATAAGAGTCCTCCAGTTTTTTAGATAAACTAGATCTTTCAAATTAATAATTGATATGTTGGATTCACATCTCCATCTCAACCAACAATCTATGCTAAAGAATAGGACTAAATCAAATGAAACTTTATTTAAAACGTGCATTTAAAGTTTGATTTGATAGATTTTTGGTTGAAATGGAGAAGTTACTGTAACTATAAATGTATTTTTATGTAATCATATAAAGCGTGAATGTTCAAGATAGCAGACGTAGGTTGTCGCAAGTCTGTGGAGATCTTCACAATTGCTATAATAATCTGTGCAGAATCTCAAACGGCATTGATCACTTGCACCATGTACTTTTAATGTAATCTCAACTACAATCCAGGTCATTTGGTTCTGCTATTAGATGAAGCACATTGATAAGTAACACATTAATCTGTTGTATAAATTAACAAGATATGTGACATTGTATTCCCACTTGAAATGTGCTGTGATTTTAAATGGTTGAAAGTGTGTGAGACATTTGGGTGACAACTAAACAAAAAATCTGATAGTTTATTCTTTGGAATTTGGTTGTGCTTTTAGATGGTTGAAAGCCTAGTGGTAACACATTTGAAATTCAACTAACTTTTGGCGCTTCTTGACTGGGTGAATAAAGGTTGTAATCTCATTGATCAACGTCTCAGCCAAATATTACCCACGTTGAAATTACGTGGTGTGCCCAGTGGGAAGGTTGGTATGTAATTGGACTAGAAAGGGGAGAGAAGAGGAGATGAGAAAAGAGGAGAGAGGGCCAGACTTACCGAGCTGTCCAGTACTCCATTGCCATCTGTGTCGTACAGCCGGAACATGACTAGAGGGGAAAGAGAGAAAAGAGACCCCATGATTCAGCTATAATGAGTTCTTGTTAGCACCGCTAACATCCCCAGTCAGACCCCCCTCTGGAGAGCAGGGGAAATATTAGAGCGCTACACGACACCACTCCTGTGTTGAAGCAGGGGGAGGTAATAGAGCGTGACATGTACTTCTGTGTTGTTGAGATGTCGGAATCGGTTAGCTGAGATTAGCTGTGTCAGGGTGTGCAGATATAGCTCCCGATGCTAAAGAAGACTATTAGACACACCACGGCTTAGGATGTCAAGGGGCTAACAAGGACAGGTGCTGAGATAATCCCCAGGGGAGCCCTGCTCCTGATTTACTGCTAGCAACCAGTCACTCCCTTACACTGTACTGCTGAGTGTTGAGGCCACTGCAGGTGTGTGTGTGTGTGTGTGTGTGTGTGTGTGTGTGTGTGTGTGTGTGTGTGTGTGTGTGTGTGTGTGTGTGTGTGTGTGTGCGTGTACGCGTGCGTGTGTGTGTGTGTGTGTGCCTGTGTGAGAGCTCGACTGTATTTGGCCACATAAATATGGCTGTAAACATGATTTGCTTAAATAATTAAATGTATGATCTAAAAAAATGGTGTGTTTTTTGGATGTGACCCAACTGCTGGTTTGCAGGCATTGGGTCACTTAGTTGGGTGGTTTTCTTTAAAAAGAGTGAGGTTGGGTTGTTGATGCTGGGTTATTGAAATATGACCCAGTGGGTCAGATCAGAAGACTGGAGGTGTGGCTTAGTAGGGTGTAGCTTTCAGATAGTTATTTTTGGTCACCCGCAAGAGTAAATGTCATTCTGGTTTATCTGTCTGTTGTATTGTTATCACATGATAAAGTTGAACACTGACACTTTTGTAGCTTTAATGAGGCTTACACATATGAGTTCCTCAAGAGCGTATGCATATCCCAATGTTGTAATTTTATTCTAAAATATGTAATATGCAAAAATATGAATGTGCAGTGTACAAACAACCTGAGCAGGAATTACATTTGCACTCACATGTGGCTCCATAAAACGATCTGAAGGCCACGCCCCTAATAACCTATTCCATTAAAAAAAGACCCAGCTGTTGGGTCAACCCAGTATGAAAGTGAATTAAAACCCAACTGAAAACCCAACCTGTTGTGTTATTCACAAAATCACCCAGCTGTCCAATATTTACCCAGTGCTGGGTTACCAAATAACCAAAATTGGGTTGTTTAAAACCCAGGATTTCTTTTGAGTGTATTACCTGAATTAATTAATTAGACTAATCCTCGCAAATTATGGTAGGATGTCTTTCTGAGTGGTTTAGGGACAGACCTTTTGACTCCACATGACCCTCTTGGTCTTTCAACCACAAGTCATTGCATTCTTGCCTCCAACCAACCCCTATAACTCACATTCCAACTTGTCCTCTGGTGTGCCCCTCTCCAGCAGGGACAGGTAACACACAATGTCCTTCAGAAACACCACCTGGGGGGAGAGTAAAGGGGAGCCCTTCTGGGGTGATGGACTCCTCCTCTTCTCCGCTCTGATCCTCTCTATGGATGTAATGTAACAAGAGATCAATGGATGATGGGGATGTCATACAGCAATGACCATGAGCATGACTAAGCAACATGGCAGATTGAAATGTGATATGGCATGGTGATATGATGTGATAGGCACATAAATCAAATCCAATAAATACCATAGCCTGTGTAAAGCTGGTAAAGCTTAGGTAGCTACCAATACACATGCCCTACATTGCCATGCAAAGTATTGAGCTAACAGAAACCAATGGCCACAGCTCAGACAATATTAACCAGCACACTTTATCAAACTGCTAGCTAAAATGCCTTGCTGTGAGTGATAATCAGTACAAAAGTATGTGGACAACCCTTCAAATGAGTGGATTCGGCTATATCAGCCACATCCGTAGCTGACAGGTGTATAAAATTGAGCACACAGCCATGCAATCTCCATAGACAAACATTGACAGTAGAATGTCCTTACTGAAGAGCTCAGTGACATTCATTGTCATAGGATGCCACCTTTCCAATAAGTCAGTTTGTCAAATTGCTGCCCTGCTAGTGTTGCCCCGGTCAACTGTAAGTGCTGTTATTGTGAAGTAGAAACGTTTAGGTGAAACAACTCCTCAGCTGCAAAGTAGTTGTCCACACAAGCTCACAGAATGGGTCCCCCGAGTGCTGAACGGGAATGTCGAGAGCTTCATGAAATGTGTTTCCATGGCTGAGCAGCCGCATACAAGCCTAAGATCACCATGCACAATGCCAAGTGTTGGCTTGAGCAGTGTAAAGCTTGTCGCCTTTAGACTCTGGAGCAGTGGAAACGCATTCTCTGGAGTAATGAATCACACTTCACCATCTGGCAGTCCAACAGACGAATCTGGGTTTGGCGGATGCCAGGAGAACCCTACCTGCCTGAATGCATAGTGCCAATTGTAAAGTTTGGTGGAGGAGGTATAATGGTCTGGGGCTGTTTTTCATGGTTCGTGCTCAGCTCCTTGGTTCCATTGAAGATAAATCTAGACGATTCTGTGCTTCCAACTTGAAACAATTTGAGGAAAGCTCTTTCCTGTTTCAGCATGCCAATGCCCCCGTTCACAAAGTGAGGTCAATACAAAAATGGTTTGTTGAGATTGGTGTCAAAGAACTTGACTGGCCTAAACGGAGCCCTGACCTCAACACCATCGAACACCTTTGGGATTAATTGGAACTCTGACTGCGAGCCAGGCCTAATCGGCCAACATCAATGCCTGACCTCACTAGTGCTTTTACGTGGATTCGGCTAGTGGAAAGCCTTCTCAGAAGAGTGGAGGCTGTTATAGCAGCATAGGAGGTACCAACTCCATATGAATGATTCTGGAATGAGATATTCGAGGAGCAGGTGTCCACATTCTTTTGGTCATGTAGTGTATTTTAGTGCTGTGGCATTAGTAATGTTCCAGGTACAACATTTCTCTAACATTGATGTCATTGGAATTCATTGTTTACGGCAATACCATAGTCTAATACAGCATGCGTCACAACTTTTCCAGGAAAACAGTGTAATTGCCTACAGCACCTGAACAAGGTATTTACCTGGGGAGAGGCGAGGGGAGGCTGGGGACTTGGCTGGGGTGGGGGTCAGAGCATTACTACTGCTACCTGTGGAGAGTTTGGCTTGGGTGCAGGCAGGTGAGTGGTAGGAACCCCCGGGTGTGTGGGCCCCTGTCCCAGAGTGCTGTGAGGAGGAACGGGAGGAGCAGGGAGAGGTAGACACGGCACCTGAACATGTGGCCATCACAACGGAATGCTCTGGTGTGTGCCGGCCCATTGCTGTCAGGATGCTCTTCCCATTCATTCCTAGAAGACAGATAAGGGGGAAAGATGAGGAAGGATAAAGCAAGATAGGTAGGCAGTGGACTCATTCATTTGCAAACAGTTGTGTTTACAGAAGCAGACCTTGAGCATTGAGGATTAAGCCTACACAACAAAATACACAAAGTAAAGATACCTCACTTTCCAACCATGGGTCATGAAGAGAGATTCAAAATGACAAATAGAAAAAGTTTCAGCATTTCACAACAACCAAAAACCGGACATTTAAAAAAAAAAATCACAACAATAACAAGGATGGTACAGATGAAACAAGAAAGGTCAGGTGAGATATACTCCACACACACAAAACAACCATTTACAACAAACGAAATTCCACTGAGCCATGGTACAGACTACTATCATGTCACCTGCTCCAAAACACAGATCACAAGTCACTTTATAACAGCAGTCAAACACTGTTGACAGACAGTAGCTGGACCATGAGTCTTAGTAGGGTTATCTAAACATTGCCCTGTTGTCCTGCAGTGGTACCTGTTATGGGGGCACAGGCCACTTCAGTCTGTATAGAGATGCCTGCATCAATGGAACGTGGCTCTGCAGACACATCAGGGCAAGAAAAGCAAGACAGAGAAAGTGAGAGGATGTGAAATAGAGGAAGGGAGAGAAATGAATGTGATATAGGCTGTGTTAAAGGGGAAGGAGAAGGAGTGTGATATAGGCTGTGTTAAACGGGAAGCAGAGGGAGTCTGATATAGGCTGTGTTAAAGGGGAAGGAGAAGGAGTGTGATATAGGCTGTGTTAAAGGGGAAACAGAAGGAGTGTGATATAGGCTGTGTTAAAGGGGAAACAGAAGGAGTGTGATATAGGCTGTGTTAAAGGGGAAAAAGAAGGAATGTGATATAGGCTGTGTTAAAGGGGAAGGGGAAGGAGAAGGAGTGTGATATAGGCTGTGTTAAAGGGGAAGCAGTAGGAGTGTAGCATTGGATAGAAAACACTCTGAAGTTTCTAAAACTGTTAAAAATAATGTCTGTGAGTTTAACAGAACTGATATTGCAGGTGAAAACCAGAGGAAAATCCATCCAGAAGTTGTTTGTTGTTGAGCTCACTGTTCATTACAATGATTGTCTATGGGATATACAAATAAATAGCTTCCAGATTGCAGTTCCTATGGCTTCCACTAGATGTCAACAGTCTTTAGAAAGGGTTTCAGCCTTGTTTTCTGAAAAATAAATAGCAGTTGTAGTTTTTCAAGGTGGCTCTCATTCTGACTGTAGTCTTGTGGCGCGCGTGGATGAGGGTGTGCACCTCGTTATTCTCTCCGATATTGAACATACTACATTTTGTCTGAAATTTGATCATTTATCTACATATTAGGGTACCTGAGGATTGAATAGAAGCGTTGTTTGACTTCTTTGGACTAAGTTTATTGGTAACTTTTGGGATTCCTTTGTACGCATGTTGAACTAGTGGAACGGGTGGATTACTGAATCAAACGCGACAACTAAACTGACTTTTTTGGGATATAAAGAAGGACTTTATCTAACAAAACAACCGGTTGTTGTGTAGCTGGGACCCTTGGGATTGCAAACAGAGGAAGATCTTCAAAGGTAAGTGATTTATTTCTGACTTTTGTGAGGCCTCTGTTGGTTTGGAAAATGTTTATAATGCTTTTGTATGCGGGGCGCTGTCCTCAGATATTCGCATAGTATGCTTTCACCGTAAAGCCTTTTTGAAATCTGACAACGCGATTGGATTAACAAGAAGTTAAGCTTTTAAATGACGTAGGGCCCTTGTATGTTCATGAATGTTTAATATTACAATTTTGTCATTTGAATTTGGCACGCTCCAGCTTCACCGGATGTTGTCCATTTTGATCCCATTAACAGGATCCGTGCGCCAAGAGGTTTTTAAAGGGGAAGGAGAAGGAGTGTGATATATGCTGTGTTAAATGGGAAACAGAAGGAGTGTGATATAGGCTGTGTTAAAGGGGAAGGAGAAGGAGTCAGATATATATAGAAATGTCTGGCAATATGAGGGTGGATTCTATTTATAGCCAAGGCAAAATTCAAAACATTTCCAATTCAATAAAACCCTATAATAAAATACAGTAAAAATGTATCTGGTGACATTTTAAAGAGAAGAGAAAGCTATATAAAAAGGCAAAGCAGATTAGAGGTTGCAGTAGTCTAAAGGAGCGGACTAGTGCTTCAATGACTATTGACAAATTATGGGACCTTGTCTATAGTCAAACAACAAACATTCTTATAACCAGTGCATTGCTAGGGTCATGAGGATCATTAATGAAGCAGGTTCCTATTGGCCCATATAGTAAAATCCTCTACTGGTGCTGTAGGCAAAGAAGGACATGACAGGAAGTCACGAAAGTCATAAAAGAAAGACAGATCGTCTGTTTGGCCCTGAGAGGAAAGCAGAATATCAACCTATTAGAGAACTGTGGCCCCTGCCTGCCCAACACACAACAAAAGAGACCTTCTATCAAGACAGAGGAGTGAATAATAATGTCAACAACACACTAAAAATACTTATTTCTCCCTGTCTCTTTTTGTTGGGGACTGGGAGATTGATTCAGGCAAGGAAACGCAAGCATCTCTGGTCCTGAATGATAAAACAATGAATGGACTGACAGAGGGAGAGCAAGAGAGAGAGAGAGAAAGAGAGGACAGGAGAGAGAGAGAGAGAGAGAGACAGAGAGAGAGAGACAGACACAGACAGACACAGAGAGAGAGAGAGAGAGAGAGAGAGAGAGAGAGAGACAGGGAGAGACAGAGAGACAGAGAGAGAGAGAGAGAGAGAGAGAGAGAGACAGCGAGAGAGAGAGAGAGAGAGACAGACAGACAGACAGACAGACAGACAGACAGACAGACAGACAGACAGACAGACAGACAGACAGACAGACAGACAGACAGACAGACAGACAGACAGACAGACAGACAGACAGACAGACAGACAGACAGACAGACAGACAGACAGACAGAGAGACAGAGACAGACAGACAGAGACAGAGAGACATAGACAGAGACAGAGACAACCACAGAGACAGAGACAGAGACAGAGACAGAGAGAAGAGAGACAGAGACAGAGACAGAGACAGAGACAGAGAGACAGAGAGATAGAGACAGAGACAGACAGAGAGACAGAGAGAAAGAGAGACACAGAGAGAGAGAGACAGAGAGAGACAGAGACAGAGAGAGACAGAGACAGAGACAGAGACAGAGAGACAGAGACAGAGACAGAGACAGACAGACAGAGACAGACAGACAGACAGACAGACAGAGACAGACAGACAGACAGACAGACAGACAGACAGACAGACATATTAGGAAAACAAGAGAAGGACAGACACTAGCTGGGTAAATGTGTATCTATCTATCTGATCCTCTCATTTCTGCACACCCACGGAGGTTAGTAGAGAGATCAAACACCAGATGGCAGTGTAGGCTGTGTCCTTTTTCTTCTTCTCCACATCTGATCAAATGAAGAGGCTCAGGAGTAACACCCCCCTCTCTATCGTTCCATCTCTCCATCTCAGATGATTGGGTGGGCTCGCATGCAAATCCCTCCATCTTTCCATTTGGAGAGGGGTTAGATTACTCCCATCTGTCCCCTAGTGTTCAGCTGTTCAGCAGTGAGGGACAGCCAGGCAGGCTGATAGAGACCACATATAAACCCATATGGTGGAGGAGGACACACAGTTTACAAGCTGTCCAGGTGCAGTGGAAGTAATGAACCTAAACCACTCCATAGCTGTCATTGTTTGTGTCCACTCCAGCACCACTTTACGCTTAAACAGTTCAATCAAATGGTACATGAACATGTGTGCGTGTGTGTATTCCTGAGGGATCTGCCATGGCAAGTAAAGCAGCAGTGTTTGCATTGTGTGTTTTTTTGGAAAGTGTTTTGAGGAATTTGTGAGTGCAGACTACAACTAACTCCATTGACTACCATCTGTAGCGAGGGACACTCTCCCTGAGACAGGCATTAACCTGCGAGGGAATCTCATTTGGGAGAAACTCCAAAAAACTTTTGAGGGCCAGGAAAGACACTGTTGATATCTACCAGGGTCATGTTCAGTAGGGAGAAAACTTCTCCAATAACACAAAAAATAAAAAGAAACCCTACTGCCCTACTGAACACAACCCAGGTTTTCACCAGTCCCAGCCAGAGTAAATCACCACCCGGTTGAAGGAGGCCACTACTCACCCAGCAGTCCTGCTCCAGCACGGGGCACCTCAGGAGAGCAGCCCCCTGTCTTGCTCTTGAAGGAGGTGAACAGGTGCTGACACAGCTCCTCAGGGATGTCGTTCTCCAGGTATGTGGTCATGAAGAGCTGGAAACCCTCATAGTCTATGGGCTGCTCACACGGATGGATGGAGAGATAGAGAAAAAAAAGAGTCAGATACCTTGGATATAAATATTGTAAACAACAGAGTCTGGGCAGCAAAAAAGTACACAATGGTGACATTGAGTAAAAGGCTATCATCATACGTCCCTAATTTGTTTATGTGGGAAGGCAACACCTGTGACGTGTTGTAAAACCACATACTTCTGCAGTAGAAATAATCTGTTTCAGTATATAAAAGGAATGAATCCTTTAGAAAAGTTGTTTGCCTGTATGCTGGAAGTTCTATTGATGGTCTGCAGTATTGTGTTTTAGATAAGTATGTCGTATTCAATCATCTCTCTACAACACAGACAGAGCATGATGATAACACTTATCGCTTTGGGCCTTTTTTGAAAAAAGCTTTACGGATTGGAGGAGACTGGAAATGGCCAATTTGGAGAAAACATAAATCAGTTGATTTCATGGTTTTCAGACAGGGTGGTGGTGCGCTGGCTGTGGTTTTAGCCGTTAAAAGTGTAATATTAGTATAAACCTTCAAACTTAAAAGGCATACAGACAGTACACAGAAACAATCCTGACTCACTTTCTCAGCAAGCAGAGAGAGTAAAATAATTGACAGAGATTACTCAGGGCAGATACCTTTACAGAAACAACATGAGGTTGTCTGAACTGGCTTTCAGACAGTGATCAGTGCCATTAGTCTTGCGGTTGAAAAACAAATGAAAAAGAAAGAGAAAAAAACGGCACATCAACATTCCTCTGTTATGGGAAACACTGTTGATACATGTTGGTAAATTGAGCGTCACAAAGACACATAGCTGGCAAACTGAAGCACTTCACCTGACCCCTTTGACCTCTGACTGTGGGAGAGCATTATGAGTACTGTAGTACAGCATGCTATAGGTGTCTGATGGGATAAGGTTATGTGCTGTATACTACATGCATTCTGTAGTGTTAGACACTGAAACCACAGGTTTCTGACCCCTGACCTTTGACCTTTGCCTAGGTGCCTCTGATGATGTAAGGTTAAGTATGTTACATGTTACATGCAGTCTGTAGCGTACATGTATACACAGAAACCACAGATCATGCAGACCCCCAGCAGTGGGTGTGGCTTACTTGGTTGAGAACGTCTTGCTTCTGTTTGACAGAGGGAACAGGAAGAGGTAAGAAGGAGACATAGGGGTTACTTTATAGTGGTCTGGCAGCAGTAGTAAAGGGTGTGGAAGCAGTTAGAGCTAGGGTTAGCCAGGGGTGAGGCCACACCCTCTTTTGGAAGCTAGTCCTCGTTCCCTTCCACACACGCATGCATGCAGCAATATCTGCCATAGTTAACCTCAAAAATGTATCAAATGAATTAACTTCAAGATAAATTCAAGATAAAAACGACGAACAAGCTATGCTGTGCCTATGGCAAGTTTGTGGGACATAATGCATCTATTCAGGTTACCTATCAACCCTTTGTATCAGTGTACTACCTACAGTATGCCAGTACCAGTGTGCTACCTTGCACTATGTACACATCCACAAAACACTGTATATGCACTGTATATATTCGCCACAGCAGCATCCCTCCCTCTGCTTATATAGTGGCTGCCCACGACTCCAACACCATCATTAAGTTTGCTGATGACATGCCGGTGGTAGGCCTGATCACCGACGATGACGAGACCGAGAACAGCTTCTAACCCCTAAGTCATAAGTACAGGACTCTAATTTCCCGGCTGCATCGACGGCCATAATGCCTGCTACAAAAAAATAATGCCTTACGGCCACTTTGGCCATTGTGCCCTTGGGCTGAATATAATAATTAGAATTCCCTTCTCCCGGCTGCAATACGCCGTGATCCGAAGCACCTCTCACTCACATTTGATTCCGAGGGGCATGTTGAAGATCTGTCCACATTTACTTTTCATCAACCAACAAAAGATGTGTAACGAACAGAAAAAGCACTAGCCAATCCACTATGTCAATCTAATATCACCAATAGTACAAAAGTTGACCTATTCTATTAAATTAAATATTCCAAACATACTCTGGGACAGTTGTGGAACGCGATAGATCCCAAATTAATACAATCCCTGTACATAAAACAAATATTTTAATACCAAGTAGGCTGATGCAACAGATAAGAACGTTTAGCTTATATGTTGATAAACTATTAAGCTGTTTCTTCGCATTAAAAGTGCAGCACTGTGCACATGGCAGTAGGATATAATGTCCCAAAATACAATGAGCTGGAAAACCCTGTTGTCAAAAGTGCACCGCAAATGTGAGTGTTTTTTAATGACAGCGATGAAAATATAGTTCAAAAATGTAGATTTTTTTTATTTTACTAGGCAAGTCAGTTAAGAACAAATTCTTATTTTCAATGACGGCCTAGGAACAGTGGGTTAACTGCCTGTTCAGGGGCAGAACGACAGATTTGGACCTTGTCAGGTCGGGGATTCAAACTTGCAACCTTTCGGTTACTAGTCCAACACTCTAACCACTAGGCTACCCTGAAAGAGGGAAGATCTAAAGATGCAACAACAAGTGTGGGTTGTTAATAGGACTAGGAGTGTGTCTTTGGCTGCTGGACATCAAAGAAAGTTCAGAACATAAGATAAATACTGGTTTCAATGGCATATGAGGAAGTCTTTATAAAACAATCCCCTTAACATTCCTACGATTGGAACAAGGTGAGACATACCTCATAAAATGACCCAAAAATTATCCAGGTTTTAAACAATTAAGTTGATGTTTAAATAGTTTGAAAATGTTGTCTGCCTCCGCTCAGATTGTAAAGTGGGTGATGTTTAAATAGTTTGAAAATGTTTTCTGCCTCCGCTCAGATTGTAATGTGGGTGATGTTTAAATAGTTTGAAAATGTTGTCTGCCTCCGCTCAGATTGTAAGGTGGGTGATGGTTTAAATAGTTTGAAAATGTTGTCTGCCTCCGTTCAGATTGTAAGGTGGGTGATGTTTAAATAGTTTGAACTTTACAGTTGGCACTATGCATTCGGGCAGGTAGCATGCTCCTGGCATCCGCCAAACCCAGATTTGTCCGTCAAACTGCCAGATGGTGAAGTGTGACTCATCACTCCAGAGAATGCGTTTCCACTGCGCCACAGTCCAATGGCGGCGAGCTTTACACCACTCCAGACGACGCTTGGCATTGCACATGGTGATCTTAGGCTTGTATGCAGATGCTCAGCCATGGAAACACATTTTATGAAGCACCCGACGAACAGTTCTTGTGCTGACGTTGCTTCCAGAGGCAGTTTGGAACTCGGAAGTGAGTGTTGTAACCAAGAACAGAGTGAAGCTACACGCTTCAGCACTCGGTGGTCCCGTTCTGTGAGCTTGTGTGGCCTACCACTTCACGGCTGAGCCGTTGTTGCTCCTAGATGTTTCCACTTCACAATAACAGCACTTACAGTTGACCGGGGCAGCTCTAGCAGGGCAGAAATTTGACAAACTGACTTGTTGGAAAGATGGCATCCTATGACGGTGCCAAGTCTAAAGTTACTGAGCTCTTCAGTAAGGCCATTCTACGGCCAATGTTTGTGTATGGAGATTGCATGGCTGTGTGCTCGATTTGAAACACCTGCCAGCAACAGAATCCACTAATTTGAAGGCGTGTCCACATACCTTTGTATATATATAATGTATATCTCCTCAGTAAATTGTATATTCCCACTGTAATCAGCCTATACTTCAGAGTTGTATGTTTTATGTTTACTGTTCCAATACTGTATATTCTTTATGATGTCTATGTGTCTTTATTGTTTTTGTATATTTTCTATTGCTGGCAGCACTTTCTCACTAAGGCAAATTCCGGATATGTGTAATTGTACTTGGTAAATAAAGGTGATTCTGAATCTGATTATATCTTATTAATGTGTTGTATGATTGACGGACCTCACAGCAGTGGTTCTGTGCTGTTGATCTAACCCAAACAGAGAGACAGAGAGCACTGGGCTGGCAGGCCAGACCCGCTGAACCATCATTCATATCCTCTCCTCTCCTCTCCTCTCCTCTCCTCTCCTCTCCTCTCCTCTCTCTCCTCCTCTCCTCTCCTCTCCTCTCCTCTCCTCTCCTCTCCTCTCCTCTCCTATTTGGTGAAGCTTTACTTTGCATCATGTAACAGCAGATTTTGAGAAAAATGCACACACAAACATGCACACAAGTTCCAAAAACGTATCCAAAAAAAGAAAAAAAGATGGAGCCATAAGGTCACATATCATAAGACAGACAAGCTTGTCTGCAATAAGAACACCCAGAGTGATTTGATAGGCATTTCTGGAAGGTCTCCATCCAGCTGTCTCCATCTCCCTTTTAGCATTGATGGCCTCGAGAAATCAATCAAATCCATTCTGGAAGCCATGCGAACACAACAGGTAAAAAAAGAATGTGCATACGCTAGCTAGGTGTGTCATCATACTCGCCCTTCGGATATATTTATGATTAAAATTGGAGGGCACATGCAGTCTTGACAGAGAGAGGTTATGATGGGGGTAAAGGGTAAGGATAAGGAGACGCCATGCTATCTGAGCCAAGAAAGCCATGAGAAAGAAGTAAAAACTGCAGAATGTTGCATAAAAAACTCAAGTATAGACCTATCACCAGAGCACAAGTCAAACCACCACACTATGGCAGCACAGCAAACCCTGTCTCTCCACCCTGCCTGTGCTCTCAATACATATTAACGGAACACTTGTTCTTGTCACTCCTCGGGTCCTCGTCACTAAAGTGGCATACAGTGGCAAGAAAAAGTATGTGAACCCTTTGGAATTAACTGTTTTTCTGCATAAATTGGTCATTAAATTTGATCTGATCTTCGTCTAGGTCACAACAACAGAGAAACAGTGTGCTTAAACTAATAACACAAATTATTGTATTTTTCTTGTCTTTATTGAATACATCATTTAAACATTCATAGTGTAGGTTGGAAAAAGTATGTGAACCCCTAGGCTAATGACTTCTCCAAAAGCTAATTTGAGTCAGGAGTCAACAAACCTGGAGTCTAATCAGTGAGACGAGATTGGAGATGTTGGTTAGAGCTGCCTTGCCCTATAAAAAACCCTCACAAAATTTGAGTTTGCTATTCACAAGCAGCATTGCCTGATGTGAACCATGCCTCTAACAAAAGAGAGCTCAGAAGACACCAGGACTTGTTGACTTGCATAAAGCTGGAAAGGGTTACAAAAGTATCTCTAAAAGCCTTGATGTTCATCAGTCCACGGTAAGACTAATTCTATAAATGGAGAACGTTCAGTACTGTTGCTACTCTCCCTAGGAGTGGCCGCCCTGTAAAGATCACTGCAAGAGCACAGCGCAGAATCCTCAATGAGGTTAAGAAGAATCCTAGTGTCAGCTAAAGACTAACAGAAATCTCTGGAACATGCCAACATCTCTGCATAAAACGCTGAACAAGAATGGTGTTCATGGGAGGACACCACAGAAGAAGCCACTGCTGTCCAAAATAACCATTGCTGCACGTCTGAAGTTTGCAAAAGTGCACCTGGATGTTCCACAGCGCTACTGGCAAAATATTCTGTGGACAGATGAAACTAAAGTTGTGTTGTTTGCAAGGAAGGAACACACAACACTATGAGATGTAATTGTCCTCCAATTAAAGCTCAACAGAAGTTAGGTGATGCAACAGGACAACGACACAAAACACAGAAGTAAATCAACAACAGAAGAAAATACGCCTTCTGGAGTGGCCCAGTCAGAGTCCTGACCTCAACCCGATTTGAGATGCTGTGGCATGACGTCAAGAGAGCAGTTCACAGACATCCCAAAAATATTGCTGAATTTAAACAGTTTTGCAAAGAGGAATGGTCCAAAATTCCTCCTGACCGTTTTGCAAGTCTGATCCACAACTACAGAAAATGTTTGGTTGGGGTTATTGCTGCTAAAAGGAGGGTCAACCAGTTATTAAATCAAAGGATTCACATACTTGTTCCACCCTGCACTGTGAATGTTTACATGGTGTGTTCAATAAAGACATGAAAACATATCATTGTTTGTGTGCTATTAGTTTAAGCAAACTGTTTCTGTGTGTGTGTGTGTGTGTGTGTGTGTGTGTGTGTGTGTGTGTGTGTGTGTGTGTGTGTGTGGAAACCCATCCACCCTTAGTTTACAGTCCCCTGTCTGCCTTATCGCTCATCCATCACGGAGAAATACAGTCGGAGATGGGGAAGGCGAGGCCATTGATGGTGTGTCACTGGCGTTTAGGGCAGCTTCCAGGACAGGCGAGAATTGGTGAGTCACCAAGTGCACGAATAATTGATGACACGAGTACAACTCACTGGGCACACCATGTCATTTCAACGTGGAGAACTGGGTAATATTTGGTAGATACGTTGATCAATGAGATTCTAACCTATTTTCACCCACTCAAAAAGACAGCCACAAGTTTGTTGAATTCCCAATATGTTATCACTATGCTTTCAACTATCTAAAAGTACATCAAAGTTCAAATGGGAACAAGATGTCAGATCTTTTGTTTATTTACACAGCAACTTAATGTGTTATCACTGTGCTTGATCTAATAGCACAACCAAATGACCTGGATTGCAGTTAGTTGAGATTACATGGTACAAGTGATCAATGCCGTTTGAGATTCTGTGCAGATTATTATAGCAATTGTGAAGATCTCCACAGACCTGTGACCCTGAACACGCACGCTTTCATAAGACATGTATTGTTACAGTAAACTCAAAATGTGGCCATGGATGTGTTACTCATTTTAAGGTTGAGTAAATACTGTTACATTAGTTTGGAGGACAGCCTTAACATTAGGCTATTTACTGTCTTACAAAAGTAGTACATTGTTAATGTTGTAAATGAGTATTGTAGCTGGAAACGGCAGATTTTTTATGGAATATCTACATAGGCGTACAGAGGCCCATTATCAGCAACCATCACTCCTGTGTTCCAATGGCACGTTGTGTTAGCTAATCCAACTTTATCATTTAAAAGGCTAATTGATCATTAGAAAACCCTTTTGCAATTATGTTTGCACAGCTGATAACGGTTGTCCTGATTAAAGAAGCAATAAAACTGGCCTTCTTTAGACTAGTTGAGTATCTGGAGTGTCAGCATTTGTGGGTTCGATTACAGGGTCAAAATGGCCAGAAATAAATAACTTTCTTCTGAAACTTATCAGTCTATTCTTGTTCTGAGAAATGAAGGCTATTCCATGCCAGAAATTGATTTGGAAAGGCACACACCCGTCTATATAAGGTCCCACAGTTGACAGTGCATGTCAGAGCAAAAACCAAGCCATGAGGTCGAAGGGATTGTCTGTAGAGCACCGAGACAGGATTGTGTCGAGGCCGAGATCTGGGGAAGGGTACCAAAAAATGTCTGCAGCATTGAAGGTCCCCAAGAACACAGTGGCCTCCATCAACCTTAAATAGAAGAAGTTTGGAACCACCAAGAGCTGGCTGCCTGGTCAAACTGAGCAATCGGGGGAGAAGGGCCTTGGTCAGGGAGGTAACCAAGAACCTGATGGTCACTCTGAGACAGAACTCCAAAGTTCCTCTGTGGAGATGGGAGAACCTTCCAGAAGGACAACCATCACTGCAGCACTCCACCAATCAGGCCTTTATGGTAGAGTGGCCAGACGGAAGCCACTCCTCAGTAAAAAGCACATGAAAGCCTGCTTGAAGTTTGCCCAAAGGCCCCTAAAGGACTCGCAGACCATGAGAAACAAGATTCTCTGGTCTGATGAAACCAATATTGAACTCTTTGCCCTGAATGCCAAGTGTCACATCTGGAGGAAGCCTGACACCATCCCTACGGTGAACTGTGGTGGTGGCAGCATCATGATGTTTTTCAGCGGCAGGGACTGGGAGACTAGTCAGGCTTGAGGGAAAGATGAACAGAGCAAAGTACAGAGAGATCCTTGATGAAAACCTGCTCTAGAGCGCCCAGGATCACAGACTGGGGTGAAGGTTCACCTTCCAACAGGACAACGACCCTAAGCACACAGCCAAAACAACACAGGAGTGGCTTCGGGACAAGTCCCTGAATGTCCTTGAGTGGCCCAGCCAGAGCCCAGACTTGAACCCGATCTAACATCTCTGAAGAGACCTGAAAATAGCTGTGCAGTGATGCTCCTCATCCAACCTGACAGAGCTTGAGAGGATCTGCAGAGAAGAATGGGAGAACATCCCCAAATACAGGTGTGCCAAGCTTGTAGCGTCATACCCAAGAAGACTTGAGGCTGTAATCGCTGCCAAAGATGCTTCAACAAAGTACTGAGTAAATGGTGTGAATACTTTTGTAAAGGTGATATTTCAGTGTTTTTTAGTTTTTTTTATACATTTGCTTAAATTCCAGGGGTCTGAATAGTTTCTGAATGCACTGTATCTACAGCTTGGATAGTTCCATCTGAGCCACTGTCTTAATCTTAATCCTATACTTTAACTTTTAGTTTTGGTTGAGATGGAGATCCAGTCCAACCTATCATTTGTTTGTCTTCTGCATGGATAGCTCCATCTGTGCCACTGAGTCTGGCTTTATTTCCAGTTGGTCTAGAAATGAATAATGTGTGTGTTGGATTCACTTATCCATTTGAACCAAAAATCTAAGGTAAAGAATAGGACTAAATGTAGTCTTTAAATGCACTTTAAATACAGTTTGATTTGATTTAAATCCTCTTCTTCAACTTTTGTTTTTGGTTGAGATGGAGACGTGAATCCAACATATTTATTATTAAGTTGTAGATTCCATTTGAAATCAACCCAAACTTTAAACCCTAGGCCAATATGTATTGTCTATGTTGAGTTTAATCCTGGGCTGAATTGAAACAATAGCTGTTGATGACTTCCCAAATGCTATATAGGCCTAAATAGCATCATTGATGATATAGGATTGCTATAGTATGGTTACATTTCATTTGCTTTGTTGAACCTACTTTGATAGCAACAGTGAATCTATTAAGTGGAGATTTCTAAGCAATCATTCTCACGATAGCACATTGGTAGTAGTCAGTGACAGATAGAAAAGCTAAGCAGGACTGGGCTTGGTTAAAACCCTAGATGGTAGACTGAATTAATAGCTGTAGATAGATCAACTCTCCAAGAGGAGGTGCTGCTCTGCCTATTGTTTTTTTCTTATAGTGGATATTATGTTGAAGATCTGACATCTGACGTTGTTTCAAAGGTATAAATTCAACATATTTTATACAAGGTTTGTCAATGTTAAAAATTGGTTACCATGGTGACATAATCCTGTGGTTGAAATCTTACCCTCAAAACAACAGTATGTTGATTACTTTTTTCAAATCCAATGTATTTTCCACGTAGATTCCATGTCACAATACTTTGACAAATTATGTTGAAACAATGTTGATTCAACCAGTTTGTTCCCAGTGGGAAGAGTCACCTCGCTCGTTCCCACACAGTGCAGAAAATACCACCGGCCTGGCGCCTGCACTTGCTGGCTTTGGTGATCACACCACAGGCCACATGATGTCTGAATCCAACAGGGCTCTGATGGCGCCAACCAGCCTCTGTGAGGCTGTTACTCATATCACAGTGCTGAGTTATAAGGAGGAAGAAGGGATGCACCCTGGCTGGGAGAGGAGTAGGGTGGTGGGGTGGGGTGGGGGGGTAGGGGGAGTGGGGCGGTGACCCATTCAGACAGACCATAATAAAAATGTCAGCTCCACTTGTCCTTCATAACTCGTCGGCCCTCTGTCGTCACTTCGAAGTTAAAGGGCGTCAGTTGGACGTTGATGGTGAGTGCGAGGGAGGGAGGAAGTGTTGCTCACCTTACTACTGTCTAAACACAGCGGATGACTTAGCGTATCAGTGATGGAGCAGGGACTGAGTCAGGGGATTGCCAGGGTCTTAACAAAAAATAATGATGATCTCACTCAGGAAGGGGAGGAAAAGAGAGGAGGGGAGGAGAGGAGAATAGAGGAATGGATAAGAATGACAGTGAGGAGAGGAAGGGAAAGGAGAGGGAAAAAATGAAGGGAAAAAGGAGAAGAGAAGAGTGGAGAGGTGGGAGGGAGAGAAGGGTTGAGGTAGTGACGTACTGTACCTGCTCGGGATTGTACTTGGAGAGGACTCCTTCACCGTGAAACTCCTCCAGAACATCCTTGAGCTTCTTGGTGGAATCTGAGAATGAGACAGGGATGAGAGAGGCTTTATAAACCTCATCATTTAGTCATTTTGGCACCAGGCGATGATTGTCTTTTGGGCGCTAGCTGTATCTGAGAGGAACATCCGGGTAGATCATGAGGCAAACATTTCACAGAGGTGAAAATAAGTTTAGCTAATTAATTAAACAAATAGACCAATTAAGCCAGGACATTTCCTTGGAATACAAAAAACCCTCAGAGCAAACATTATCTGAATGTATCAACTCTGTGGAGTTAGACTGGACACCCCACTCTCTCTTCTCTTTCTAATACAAGAAATAGCACATTAAATAAGAAATATAGACCCCAGAAATATAATAGGTTGGATAAACACTCCACTCTCTCTCTATTCTCTCTAGTACAAAATACCTTAAAATATATGGAATAATCTCTGGAGTTGGGTATAGAATTAGATCTATGGTTTGCATGCCTCACTCTTTCTCTCTAATATGCAGCAGTCCAGTTCGTGTTAGGTGAGCTGAGTAGTTTAGATTTGGAAAAAACATAGCATACCTTATCTAAGTAAATCATCTTTGTGGAGTGAGGCTGGACCCGCTCTCTCCTCTCTCTAAAACAAAGGCCAACGAGGTGTTGGGAGATCTGAGGAGACTGACTGACCAGGCAGGGTGTGAGTCACAGGGACCAGGGTAGGGTGTGTTCCTACCGGCCATGGGTAATGGTGATTTACACCCAGAGATGCTAATCTCTCTCAGGGCTGAAAGACGCTACAGGAGGCTTCCCCCAACAGACCCAGAGATAAACTGTCCTCCTCCCAACGCCAGTTACGTCATACTGAGGCAAGGCAGGGATGCAGGGAATGCAGTGTTAAACCCTTATCTAACCAGGTGAGTCGACTTAACGGCGTCCACATGCTTCCCATCGAAAAATGTTCGAAACAGGTCATGCATATGTTATGACGACATTTTGGGAAGATTTTCTCGAGGCAAGCTGAAGTCTACACCCCTTCATCGGTGATTGGCCAACAGTAGGGATCATTTGAGCTAAAATGTCAAGTTTACACAAGTCACACAAGTAGAACAAAGCCTGTAAAGTCTGTGGCACACAGCTCTTCTCAACGTTCCCAGCACTGGATGTTCAAATAGAATGCATTGAAACATCTTGTATTTAGATGAAGAAACATAGCTATTTCTGCACACAAACATAAACCTTTATTATGCATATGGTCTCAATGTAAACCACAATTCAAAAGTCTCTGCTAAGAACATACATGTAAATAGCAGGTGTCAATTAAATATAATTAGTGTCAGAGTGTAGATACAAATATTCCTGAACAATAGTACAAATGTGTCTGAAAAACAGATCTATACAACATTTTTGTTGTTTACAATAAAATGAAAGTGTCTAGTGTCTGACTCCTGGGATGTCTGAACAACAACAGAACAAGTTGTTAATTTTACTGTGGTCCCAGTTGTTCGGTCCATGTCCTCTTCTTGAAGGTCATGCCCTGCGTACCCGGTTGGTAATTCGACCATGATAACTACAAGTTTAGATAGCTGGGTCCACAAAATGAGTGCCTTTGGTGTCATTCTGATATTTTAAGTAATGCAAATTTGTGCATCAAATATTGAATTTTAAAAGCCTGACAATTTAATGAAGAGACCTTTAATATAGACCACATGGAGAATTCAATAAATCTGATTTGTAATATGGTAAAGACTTCCGAAAGTGCGAAAATTCAGCATTTTGACATGTTCCTGTCACGTCCTGACCATAGAGAGTCCTTATTTTCTATGGTGGAGTAGGTCAGGGCGTGACTGGGGGGTTAGTCTAGGTTATTATGTCTATGTGGGGTTCTAGTTTTGTTTTTCTATGTTGGTGATTTTGTATGATTCCCAATTAGAGGCAGCTGGTAATCATTGTCTCTAATTGGGGATCATATTTAGGTAGCCTTTTTTTTCTCCACCTGTGGGCTGTGGGATATTGTTTATGTGTTTTGTGCATGTGCACCACTTAGTCACGGTTCGTTGTTTCTTTATTGTTTTGTTTTGCTTAAGTTTCACTTAGAAATAAAGATGTGGAACTCAACCTCCCCTGCGCCTTGGTCCGCCTCTACACACGATCGTGACAGTTCCTCTGTGCATCCTCTGAGACATCCAGTAATATTTCAACCCCATTAACCCCAACATTTCCCCAAGTTTTCACCATCATTGTAGAGCCCTAGTTATTTTGGTTGCTTTCACAGTCATTTCTGAAAATGATGATTTATTCTGTATAAGGTCATTAAGGTCAACCCTGTTATGTGAGCTGAACTCTCATTTTAATAAGGTGAAACTTTTAATTAACATTTAAACAAATAAACATTGAACATCTAATAGTCAGATCATAGTGTGGTTCTACTCTTTTTGGCAATTTTCTGGTGTTTTGTTTTGGGAAACTGAGTGAGTAGAGCATATATACCTGCTGGAGCACGTGCTACAGGTGTGTGTTGCTATGGCGTCCAGTGAGCTGAGATAAGGCAGAGACTTATAGATGACCTGGAGCCAGTGGGTTTGGTGACGAATATGTAGCGAGGGCCAGCCAACGAGAGCATACAGGTCGCAGTGGTGGGTAGTATATGGTGCTTTGGTGACAAAACGGATGGCACTGTGATAGACTGCATCCAATTTGCTGAGTAGAGTGTTGGAGGGTATTTTGTAAATGACATCGCCAAAGTCAAGGATCGGTAGGATAGTCAGTTTTACAAGGGTATGTTTGGCAGCATGAGTGAAGGAGGCTTTATTGCAAAATAGGAAGCTGATTCTAGATTTAATTTTGGATTGTAGATGCTTAATATGAGTCTAGAAGGAGAGTTTACAGTCTAATCAGACACCTAGGTATTTGTAGTTGTCCACATATTCTAAGTCAGAACCGTCCAGAGTAGTGATGCTAGTCGGGCAGGCGGATGCGGGCAGCAATCGGTTGAAGAGCATGCATTTAGTTTTACTAGCATTTCAAATCAGTTGGAGGCCACGTAAGGAGTGTTGTATGACATTGAAGCTCGCTTGGAGGTTTGTTTACACAGTGTCAAAAGAAGGGCCAGATGTGGATCAGAGAATCACCAGCAGCAAGAGCGACATCATTGATATACTGTATACAGAGAAACGAGTCGGCACAAGAATTGAACCCTGTGGCACCTGTCGTGACGTTGTATTAGTTAATGTGACGACGAATGATTAAAGTTTCTAACTGCGTGATTAACTGAATCAAGCAATTATTTAACTCATTAACCTGGGGCACCATGGGAAAAGTAGTTTTTATTGAGTTTCTATTTCCCAAATGAACTCAAAGAATATCAGAATATCGATTTTACCACAGCCGCTAATTAACCAGTTGCCTCTACCAATCTCGTTCTGAAAGTCGTATAGCCCGTGAATCTGCACGGACCCGGGTCTCACCAATGAGTTCGTAAAACACCAATCTCTAGGTTGATATCGCGCTGTGAAGACTGGCAGGTATCGACCGAGCTGAAGCTGGCTGGTGTCAGAGTTAACGGTGAAGTCCGCTAGCAGTGGCTAACTGACTACTAGCTAGTAGCTAGTTAGCTGGCTTGCTTTTGATGGGGGTTCCGATTCTAAAGTATAAAAATAGCAGATCCATACCACATTGGGTGAGGAGGGTTGCAGGAAAGTATATTCGGTTCGTAGATGGAAATTGAGATTAAAATATATACTAAGTATATACAAAAAAAACAGAGGAAATTACTGTACACGGGACAAGATAAACACATGTCCGATTGCTACGCCATCTTGGGGGAAAAAAAGTGATTGACGTAACAGGAGAAAAACTTGTACAACCAAATTTAGAAATTGCACTTAAAAAACTAAATTCTGTTTAGTTTTTTGCCCTAGCACTAGAACGCTGATTCAGATAATCAAAGCTTGATGATGAGTTGGTTATTTGAATCAGCTGTGTAGTCCTTGGGTAAAAACAAAACGTGGGGTGCAGAACCGAGTTTGGTAAACCCTGCCCTAAGCGGTCGCTTATGTCGCTCAGTGGCTAGGGCCGGCTCTGGAGAAGGCATTCTCATTCACTAAATTGCTCAAACACATCTATGCATGCAGGTATAAGTGTATGCAAAGCACAGGTACACGCACCGAGGCAAATCTCTGATCTGAGCAATCATAAAGTATTTGCTCGCTGAATCAGTTATTAATAGATCATGAACTGAGACAACATATGCTACAGTATGTCCAGTGTATTTACCATAACAGCATCCATTAACCAGATCAGACAGCTAACTAGACTGTAGCTGTAGCTAGTTTCATTTGTTTTCTTTGTTGTCACTACAACTCTGGATAAGAGCATCTACTGAATGACCAACATTTTGATGTAAATGTAAGCCAGACTCTCATTGAATTACAACAGAACAGAAGCCAGTAGGCTAAATGCAGTGGGGACTGAAGAATCACAGCCAATAGCTAGAAGGTTAACAGTAAATCAGCATCGTACGTCACCAGCATTCCTTTGCCTTCAACTTCATTTCCTTTATTAATTCTTTATAGAAGAGAAAAACAGCACTGAGCCAATTAGTATGTAACGCAAGGGGAAGATAAGACCAGAACACTCAGTAAAAGAATGGCTGCATCTCAAACGGCACCCTATTCTCAATACAGTGCAGTACATTACGCAAGACTACTGTGGGGGAATAGGGTGCCATTTGGGACGAAGCAAGCTTTTCAGTGTAGTGCAGCTGGGCTCATTGAACTGACATGTGGCTTTGTAATGGACACTAACCTTTCACCTCACATATTATATCTCTCCTTTATTAACCCATATTGGAAACAGACACATGTCATGTATATAGTAACATGAACACAGACATGGTCATCCATCCAACACACCAGACCTGGGTTCAAATAGTATTTGCATTCTTTCAAATACTTCATATGCACTTGACTGAGCTTGTCTCGCACAATGGAACAAATGGAATAGTCCCAAAAGTGCAAATCCCACCTACCGGGTCACTCAAGGCAGGCTCAATAAAACACAAAAAGTATTTAAAAGATAAACAAGTACTTAATTAACTCCAATCTGCTGTACGGTATAACAGACACTGCCACCCACCCACCCATCTACCCACCCACTCAGCCACCGCCAGCATTGTGGTCCCTGACAGCAGGTCCCAGACACATCTCCATCACCATCACCAGGGGTCTAGGTGCTACAGTACATGTGACTGAGGGCCCATTAGCAACCCAGCATAAATAGATATAAAATATCCTCCTCTCATTAGCACAGCAGCATCAAAATAAACAAGCCCTTTATCACTCTGCTCTGCGGAGAGGGGATGTTCAGCCAGGGATAGAAAACAGGCCTTAGAATGTGAATGGAAGAGCTGGGATCTTTTTCACCTCAGAGTGGAGCTCTGGATAAATAATACATATACAGTGCCTTCGGAAAGTATTCAGACTCCTTCTTCCACATTTTCTTACGTTACAGCCTTAATCTAAAATGGATTATAATAGAAAAAAAATCCTCATCAATCTACACATAATACCTCGTAATGACAGAGCAAAAACAGGTTTTTAGAATTTGTTAGAAATGTATTAAAACAAAAAACAGAGGTGGAGGTAACCAAGAACCTGATGGTCACTCTGAGACAGAACTCCAAAGTTCCTCTGTGGAGATGGGAGAACCTTCCAGAAGGACAACCATCTTTGCAGCACTCCACCAATCAGGCCATTATGGTAAAGTGGCCAGACGGAAGCCCCTCCTCAGTAAAAGGCACATGACAGCCCACTTGGAGTTTGCCAAAAGGCACCTAAGACTCTCAAATCATGAGAAACAAGATTCTCTGGTCTGATGAAACCAAGAATTAACTATTTGGCCTTAATGTCAAACTTCACATCTGGAGGACACCTGGCATCATCCCTACGGTGAAGCATGGTGGTGGCAGCATCATGCTGTGGGGATGTTTATCAGCGGCAGGGACTGGGAGACTAGTCAGGATCGAGGCAAAGATGACTTGAGCAAAGCATAGAGAGATCCTTAATGAAAACCTGCTCCAGAGCGCTCAGGACCTCAGACTGGGGCGAAGGTTCACCTTCCAACAGGAAAACGACCCTAAGCACACAGCCAAGACAACATATGAGTGACTTCTGAACATGTCTCTGAATGTCCTTGAGTGGCCCAGTGATACGCCAGTGAATTAATACTGGGTGATATTTAGCATCCACACAAACGCACCTACGGAGTGTGTACCTTTCACCTGTTTCAACGCAGGAGTGTACAGTGCCACTTAAGTGGTTTAGTTGACTGTAGAGATTGACTGTTCACCATGGACACATATGGAGTCACCTACAGTGCCGCTTACTTCCAGCTCGTCTGGATCGCAATATAGGCCTATGTTACTGAGCCAAACTGAGCCAAAAATAAACCAAAACAAACAAGTGTTTCTGGATAGAGAGAATGAAAAAGAAAGAGCCAGGAGTAGTATTGTTAGCTGTGGCTGTCAATAAATTACACAGATGAACAAGGCAAAGATATACAACAGCAATTTGTCCTTACTAGAGGTGATGTAATCTAACACAGAACCGTTTATTTGTTAGACTTTGTATTTAATCCATTCTGTTTCAATGACAAGCTCACTCAACACTTGAGTATATCCCTAGACAACAGATGTACTGCATATGTCCAAGGAATATAAGTACTGTGTTCTTAGGTACAGTAGGTCTATGCATATAGGAATCCTCAGATAGAAAAACTAGGTTTCTCTCAGACACCACAATCTATTTAGTTGTTGTGTAGCTTTGTATCTGCTCAATAGGTTGTAAGGACGTGAAAAACGAAACCTAATCTATTACAGGAAAAGCCAGACTAGTGATGTATTCTCTTTTGACTAGCAAATGTCTGTGGTGGGAAGACTGCTGATACGGATGAGTCACCTCATTAAAGGAAAAATCAAGCAAAATAGTGTAATGCTAGAAACAGTCAATTGGGAGGGGAAAAATACTAGTCTGCATGAATCACTTAACTTCAAGCACAAAGAAAAACAACAGCCTAAGGTATAGCACCTAGGCAAATGGGTAGGAAGTTAGGCTTCAAAGGGGGAGCTGCATTGCTTTGGTCTCTCCTTACTCGGAATAGCCATGGTTATTCGAATATTTCTTTCTTCTCTTTCTTTGTTCTCAGGCAGGCCAAGTCTGAATATTTTGTCTGTTACCACTGATAACCTGAATGACCCTAGAAAGTTTTGGAAGGCTATTAAGTCTATGTCTGGTAACAGTAATGTTAATGAATTACCGTTATGTGTTTTGATGGACTCTGTTGCTGTATATGACAAAACTGAAATGCTGAATTGTTTCAATGAGCACTTTGTATCATCTGGTAGGCTGTTTGATTCAGTGTCCTCTGTCTCTGTACAACCCTGTGTGGATGAACCAGTGAGAGCTGGTCAAACCTTTGGCTTTTCTCAGTGCAGGTGGTACATAAAGCCCTGAAATCCTTAGATCAGAGAAAGCCTGCAGGTCCTGATCTTTTGGATCCCTGCTTTTTAAATCTGGCAGCTGATTTCATAGCTGAACCACTTACATATCTGTTCAATCTAACCCTGGAATAATCTAACCCTACCACTTTTAAAAGGGGGAGATCAACTCTTTTAAATTATTATAGGCCAATCTCAAAGCTGTCACCCCTGGTGAAAATACTTGAAACGCTTGTGAACAGCTAAAATAGTTTTTATTTACCTAACTCTATTTTATTAATGTACCAATCAGGCTTCAGTAAGAAGCAGAGCACAATTACAGCAGCCATGAAGGTTTTAAATGATATCACTGAAGCCCTTGATAAAAAAAACAGCACTGTGTCTCACTTTTTATTGATCTCTCTAAGGCTTTTGATACAGTTGGTCATGCTATACTAAGGCAGAGATTGTCGAGTGTAGGTCTTTCAGAGCATGCAGTTGCATGGTTTGCTAACTATCTGTCTGATAGAACTCAGTGCACTCAATTTGATGGTCTTATGTCTGTTAAATTGTCTGTCTTTAATGGTGTGCCCCAAGGCTCTGTACTTGGTCCTCTCTTATTCACTATTTATATGAATGATTTAGACAAACATATCCAAATGCAAAATTTCATTTTTATGCTGATGATGCTGTTATTTACTGTTGTGCCTCGTCTCTTACAAAAGCTTTCCAGAACATGCAAACTGCTTTTTATACTATTCAACATTGTCACGCCCTGGTCTAAGTATTTTGTGTTTTCTTCATGTATTGGGTCAGGCCAGGGTGTGGCATAGAGTTTTTGTATTGTGGTGTGTTTTGTCTTGGGATTTTGGAATGTGTGTATAGTGGGATTGTAGCTTAGTGGGGTGTTCTAGGAGAGTCTATGGCTGTCTAAAGTGGTTCTCAATCAGAGGCAGGTGTTTACCGTTGTCTCTGATTGGGAACCATATTTAGGCAGCCATATTCTTTGGTTGTATTGTGGGTGAGTGTCCTGTGTGTCTTGATGTCCTGGTTAGAGGTTAGTAGACACTTGTATAGGCTGTTTTCGGTTTTTGTTTTTTAGTGTTTTGTTGTGTGTTACGTTGGTTTATTAAAGATGAATCAAAATAGACACGCTGCAGTTTGGTCCGACTCTCCTTCACCATTAGAAAGCCGTTACAAACATACCTTGTGTCAATTGAAGCTCATCCTCAATACTGACAAAACTAAGCTAATGGTGTTTTCTAAAGCAAGAAATAGACCTCTGAACCTTTCACCTCTTACTACCCGTCAGGGCAAGGAGATTGAATATCTTGGATGTCACGACTTCTGCCGAAGTCGTTGCCTCTCCTTGTTCGGGCGGTGCTCGGCGTTCGACGTCACCGGTCTTCTAGCCATCATTGATCCATTTTTCATTTCCCATTCATTACCTGTTGTGTATTTAACCCTCTGTTTCCCCTCATGTCTTTGTCAGAGATTGTTTATTGTCAGTGTAGTGTTTTTTGTATAGGTGCGTGACGGGTCTTCGTACCCATATTTGTTTATATTCATTTTTCTATTTAGTGTTATAGAGCATGTTACTTGGACATTTATTAAAAGACTCCATTTTACACTCCGTTTGACTCTCCTGCGCCTGACTTCCCTGCCACCTATACACATATATCTGACATTGGAATTTTAATTGATGATGGCCTCTCTTTTAAATTGCATATTCAACCACCTACAAAAAAAATGAAGCTGAAATTGGGATTTTATTTGAGAAATAAGGCCTGTTTTTCTTTTGAAGCCAGAAGAAGGCTAGTATCAGCTACATTTATGCCTTTACTAGACTATGAGGATATTTTATATATTTGAATATTCCCGCTCAGTGTTTGAGATCAATTGACACCCTTTACCATGGCACTTTGAGATTTATTTTAAACTGCAAAACCCTTATGCACCACTGCACTTTGTATACCAGGGTTGGCTGGCCTTCTCTAGTCACTCGTAGGCTCAGGCACTGGTATAGTTTTATTTACAAAGCCATTTGGGGGGTTTACTACCTTTTTATTTGGGCATTTTTATTGTTCAGAAATGTGGTGGGTACTCTTCGTTCGCTGGACTTTATCCTGCTAACTGTTCCAGATGTCCAAACTGAATTTGGTAAAAGGGCTTTTATGTACTCTGCGTGTTCTTGGAATGCCTTACAAAATACTTTTAAACTGTAAGAACTTGTCCCGATTAGTATTTTTAAATCACTGATGAATGATCTTGAGACTGATTCCCTGACCTGTCAATGTTTTTAATTTGCTGTTTTTGATTTTGTTATACTCTTGTGAATTCTATGGTTTTTAATAGATTCCTTGTAGTTTTTCATGTTTAATGACTTGGTGCAGCCTATCTTGGCCAGGGCGCTCTTGAAAAAGCCATTTTAAATCCCAATGAGCCCTTCCTGGTTAAATAAATTAAATATTAAAATATCAGAACGGATGTTAGTATTTGATCACTTACTTGATTACATGATCCATGTGACATTGCTACACACAATGATATAACATGACATTTCAAGCTCTTAATTTGATGAAACACACTTTTGAATGTAGTTTTTATGACGTTCGCCCCATAAGACAGTGCAGCCCACACAGGTTTCACTTGTGAAAGTTGTTATTGTCAGCCAATCAAAGTGGCACTGCAGTCAGAGACTCCATTCGAATCCATGCAAATTGGAATTAAAATTACATAATGAAGTTAGCTAAATGTTCCTTTTAATTTGACCCTTTTTTAACTTGGCAGGTCAGTCAAGAACAAATTCTTATTTTTAATGATGGTTGTATGACAGATTTCTACCTTGTTTGCTCAGGGATTTGATCTTGCAACCTTCCGGTTACTAGTCCAACGCTCTAACCACTAGGCTACCTGCCACCGCTGTTCAAAGGCCATCATTGAAAATAAGAATTTGTTCTTAACTGACTTGCCTAGTTAAATAAAGGTAAAATTAAAATAAATTTAAAAAATAAAAATGAGAAGGAGTAGGCTACAACGAGCAACTGACAGGTAGGCTGATGTTTATTCTGAATGGAGTTGCTGTAGACAAGAACGGGGAGTACACCAAAATATCCCAAGCCTCTGCCTCCCCCTCCCCAGCCCCGCTGCAACAGCAGCAAGCCACTCTCCCCTGTGTTTCGCAGCTTCAGCAGCATGCAAGTACCCCAGTATAAACAACTTTTATTTTTAAACACATGTATTTCGACTATCCGGCTATCCCCTCCAAAAATCTGGATATTATTCGAATAGTGAAATTATTTCAAATTTCCATCCCTACTCCTTGCACAACCTGGCAATTGACTCTCATGCTGGTTACCTAAGGGTATCACAGGTATCCGACCTGGGTCAAATACATTGATTTAGTTTGCACTTTTGGCGAAAATTAACTCAAGATCAGTGTTTGAATGTGCAGTATTTGACCCAGGTCTGACAAAGGTATTGGCATTTTTAGCTCAATTTACCTATGGGTATAACAGGTATTGCTAGTACTCACACTCGCTGTACTGCTGCAGCTGTCCAAACTCAGACGGACTCAAACACTCCCAGTTCCCAACTCCATCTCCCATCATGATGCCAGCTGGGGGAGGTGAGGGAGGATGGTAGTGTGCCTCTCAGGGTACAGAGGTTCTAGTGCTGGTTATCCCTGGGTGGTGAAGAGGAGTGAGGTAGAGCTGAGGAGGTTAACTGTCATCCCAAATCCTTCCCAGTGAGTGGAGGTGGTGGTAGAAACAGATGCCAGAGATTGTGGGGTGGGGGAAGGGGGATAAGGACGGGCAGTATGTGATATGGAGGTCCAGCTAGAGGCAGGTCTCTAGGTCTTTCCCGCTCTCTGACGTCAGACTCAAGCTGTTCCCCTCATCTCTGGTAGGAAGTGATATGTCCACAGCCCACAGTCAGTCCACACAGGGTCCCTTAGCAGGTCTGCTGCACCAATGTCCTATAATGACCTAGATAAATAGGGGAGGGGGGGGGATAGAGAGAATGTGCAGCTTAGCTTTTATCAAACCATCTTTCACCATTTAATAACACAGAGTACATACATAGAATACAAACACAAAGGTTATACCCCTGTTGTTTATCCCGTCCTGGATAAACAAAAACCACATACAGTACGTAGAGTTAAAAAGTGTGGCTCCTAAATGGAGCCAGCTCTGCTCTGTGGAGGAGAAATCAATACATCTCTCTGGGTGGACATCCTCACAGGGATGCAGCCAGATGGAAAATGCACAGCAGTTTACCAGTTCATAGACACACACACACACACACACACTCACACATGCACACACACAAATGCGCACATGTTTGCGCACACACACACACTCACACAAAATGTACCCGTTCAAGGACAGGGAGGAGGGTGGGGAGAAAGATTCAAGCATCAAACATCTGTAAGGTGTAAATCAGGCGTGTCAAACTCATTCCACGGAGGGCCGAGTGTCTGCAGGTTTTTGACTTTTCCTCTTAATTAAGACCTAGACAACCCAGTGAGGGGAGCTCCTTACCAATTTGTGACATTCATTTATCAATCAAATGTATCAATCAAGAGGGGAAAGAAAACCCACAGGCACTCAGCCCACCATGGAATGAGTTTGACACTTGGTGTAAATGCAACAGAAGGAGAAACAGCAACACAGGGGAAGGATCGGGGAGAGGACCTATAACTGAGGCCAAGGTTGTGTGATGATAGCTGCCCTACCCTCAGTGAGAGTTAGGTGATGATGTTAGCCATGGGAGCTCATCACAGAGGTGTAGATTGGACTCCTGGGGTTGGTGTGGAGAGATCAAAATTGAATCTCGTCAACCACATATATACTAACACAAACACACACACACACACACACACACACACACACACACGCGTATACAGATGCACAAACGCAGACACACACACATTCATGTTCACATACATGCATGCAACATGTACAAGAATACTGAATAGACACACACTGTGATTTGCAACTGAACCAATTCTATGAGAGTTTTTCTGATGCATTCTCTTCCTAGAAGTTGTAAAGATGAAATGACTTCTAGGTAAAACTACAATATTTAACAGTACTGTGGCATGGGATGACTTTATTGGCAGAAAGAGGGGAGGGAAATTACAAGAGAGATTTACAGTGCCTTGCGAAAGTATTCGCCCCCTTGAACTTTGCGACCTTTTGCCACATTTCAGGCTTCAAACATAAAGATATAAAACTGTATTTTTTTGTGAAGAATCAACAACAAGTGGGACACAATCATGAAGTGGAACGACATTTATTGGATATTTCAAACTTTTTTAACAAATTAAAAACTGAAAAATTGGGCATGCAAAATTATTCAGCCCCTTTACTTTCAGTGCAGCAAACTCTCTCCAGAAGTTCAGTGAGGATCTCTGATTTTTTTTTTTTTTTTTTTTTTTTTAATATTTTTTTTAGACAACACTAGTTGAATCATCATTGTTTCCACTTCATTTCAATGAAATTATGTTGAACCAATGTGGAATAGACATTGAATTGACGTCTATGCCCAGTGGGTTGTTTCTAGGAAACCAGATACAAAATGAATTATGTGGCAAATAATTAGGAAGAGATCGTCATTTCATGGAGGAGATGAAGGAAGAAACCACATGGAAAAAGTGGTTTACAAGTTAGGTAGAGAAAAATGACTTTCCAGACAGGTCTCATAGACTAGATGTAACATAGCACATGAAAATCCAGGACACGCAAAGACAGAAGGTTACTTCACAAAAATGAAAGGAGGGTGGTTTGTCAGGGTGTATGGGTAGGTGTATGAAGCGAACAACTAGCAACCCAAACGTTGCGTGTTCAAATCTTATCATGGACAAGTTTAGCGTTTTAGAAACTATGCAATTAATTACTACTGTTAGTTATTTTGCAACTACTTTGCATGTTAGCTAACCCTTCCCCTAACCATAATCTTAACCCTTTAACCTAATTCCTAACCCTAACCCCTAGCCTAGCTAATCTTAGCCACCTAGATAACATTAGCATTAGTCACATAGCAACCTAACTAACGTTAGCCACAACAAATTGTCATTCATACAAAATGGATGATGGAGATCCACAAATTAATACATACCATAAAACGTTACATATCAGACTATATTGAGTTTCCCCAGATGTAATTTTACTATGTTATGTCTACCCCTGAGTCCAGGTTAGATTTTCACAAAGTCAAATGAATGTATTGTGTTATAGGTTTCATGATGCTTGTATCTAAACCAAAGTTGAATGTTTTAAGATTGTTTTGTACAGCATTTGAGGTTCCAAACCTAGCTTTTTTTAATATAATATAGTCAGAATACTTGCCTTGTGGTATGTTGAGCCAATAGCCAACATACAAATGATTATAACATGTTGCCAGTTTAATGCACAATGTGGTTGCAATGTGTCATGCATATGAACTCAGGATAGTGCATTGTTATAGAGCAGATATCATCATGCCCTGTGTTCACAGACGTAAAACAAGCAGGGGTCTGGCCCCTTCAGGTTCTTGAGCGAGCAGGCAAGGAAGTGAGAGAAGGGAAGAAGTCCATTCGAGCAGCATCAAGGGATGAAAAAATCAACTGAATGGCACTGAAGAGGTACAGTACATGAACAAAACAGAAAACAAACATGTACCTGTTTCGAAGGAGAGGCAATGATACAGTAGCAGAGGCACACAAGGTCTTTTCTGACTACATGAAGGCTGAGCTTGCTAATTATATTAAGAATCTTGTGGACCAGTTTCATGGGCTTAGTAGCCTCAAATGCAGAGAACTTGTCCACGAATTGGCACATTGAAACAACATCCCCGTCCCAGACAACTGGTCAAGAATTGGAAGGGTAAGTGATATTTAACAGAGAGATCTATATCTAAATATAGGCATACATTTAAGATATGCAATATACCACATCCCCATGAATTAAACCTTGACCTACCAGCACCATCACCCACTGTCACAGGACACCACCACCCACTTACCCCAAGGCGGCTCAACTTACCCTGTCCCTATGCCAAGAGACCACATTTTTGGAAAAGCTTTGTTTTCAAAACTGTGATGTTTACATGAATTCCAAGAATACACAACATCCTGAAATATACACTGAGTGTACAAAACATTGCACCCTCTTTTGCCCTCAGAACAGCCTCAATTAATTGGGGCATGGACTCAACAAGATGTTGAAAGCGTTCAACAGGGATGCTTACCCATGTTGACTCCAATGCTACCCACAGTTGTGTGAAGTTGGCTGGATGTCCTTTGGGTGGTGGAACATTCTTAATACACATGGGAATTTTTTTAGCGTGAAATACCCTGCAGCGTTGCAGGTCTTGACACTCAAACCGGTGCGTACCCCATTCAAAGGCACATAAATATTTTGTCTTGCCCATTCACCCTCTGAATGGCACACAGATACACAATCCATGTCTGAATTGTCTCAAGGCTTAAACATCCTTCTTTAACCTGTCTCCTCCCCTTCATCCACATTGATTGAAGTGGATTTAACAAGTGACATCAATAAGGGATCTAAGCTTCCACCTGGATTCACCTGGTCAGTATATGTCATGGAAAAAGCAGGTGTTCTTAATGTTTTGTAGACTCAGTGCATGTAAATATCTTTGTTAGAAGGAATATTATATTTCCCTTAACTTCTATCAAGTTAAAGTAGTGATGCTCAGCATACCCCATTCTCTCCTACTTTACTGAAGAGGTGGTCAGACAATATGGAGGATCCACTACTCTAATGGCATTAGAAAACATAAAGAGACCTTTGTCTGTACATAGACATATGGGGCAGCATCTAGGCCTATTTTCAGTACCTATTCTCAATACAACCTAACACAGATGGTCTGATCTCTATGAGTATGGTCTGTATTTGTCCATGTTCCTGTCAAATCATCCAGTTCCTTGAACGTCATTTGAGAGCAGATTGTCTGAGCTTGTGTGTGTGCTCATCCAATATTTTCTTACTATTTGAGGGAGCCTGGCAGGGAGCCAGGTGGGTGTTAGTGTCCTGATATAATTAAAGTGCCCAGTTGGTGTTTGATTTGGGCAGTACTTTGCCAGCACTGGGCCAGGTTACATCTGTCAAGCTAGCCTGGCACAGCTTTATCAAACCTGAGGTACAATATCTTCTTTCCTGTTCATTTTGATCATTAGTGTGATCCAGAGTTTCATAACATCATTTTTCAGTTTGTCCATTAATCATGGCTGGTGTTATTTCTGTTACTCTCCCATGACAGCAATAAATATGAATATGTTTCCCCACAGGAACAGTTTACTTCCAACTCGGAGTCCCCAAAAAATAGAATATTATCATATTCCTTTGAGAGTACCAAGCTAGTGGAATATATGGTAATCATCATATTTGGAGCTAGCGAGGTCACGTCTCAGTTTTCCTGCCTATCGGTTCTTAACAAATGACTCGATTAATCAATCAATATCCATTGCTCAAGTTCTATAAGTATGACTTTTGCTCAGGTCGACACCTGGTTATGCCATTACTTCACAAATTGCTGAGTGGACTATCCTGACTAAATATAGATTAATTGATTGAATACACTTAGACTAATGGAGATTTGAGTTTGTGTAGGCCTATCTCAAGGGTGAATGGATGTAAAAACCCAACTGTGAAGTACCACAGTGTCACTTTCAGACAGTGACATTTCTTGGCATTTTCCCAGACACGGCCATACTGTTTCTGTAAACAGATGAGTTGACTAAAGGTGCTATGGGTTTGAGAATGAAGGAAGGCAAAAAAAAAGAGAGAAAAAAAAAGAAAGTATGAATCCCAATTATTGGATAATCAAGCCTGGAAGGAAGTCTAAAAACAGAAATGTGTTCAAAACTGGTCAGCCTGCGGTCATGTACTTTGTAAATATGCTAAAATAGACTAAACAAGCATTCTCCATGTGTAGCCTATCAGTCTCCCCTTTCTCTCCTCTGTCTCACAGCCAGTCACAGGCTGTAATGAGTGCGTACTGGCGGCAGAAAAGTCAGATGCAGGAGAGCAAAGACTGTGTTACAACGGCGCAGTTTAACAATAAAAATCACCGTGAACAAAAACAATATATACAATGGGACAAAACCCCTTCGCACGCCAGACATAACATGCACAAACACTTACAATAAATAATCCCGGACAAGGACATGGGGGAAACAGAGGGTTAAATAACCAACATGTAATTATGGAATTGGAACCAGGTGTGTGGGAAGACAAGACAAAACAAATGGAAAATGAAAGGTGGATCAGCGATGGCTAGGAGGCCGGCGACGCGGACCGAACAAGGAGAGGGACCGACTTCGGCGGAAGTCGTGACACAGGCAGACAGGGAGAAAAAGATGTTGTTCCAAAATGAAAGTTCTGTCGTACCTGATAACTTTCCACGTCCAAACAACGTTCAAGGGTGGCATGTGATAATGGGGCAGAAGCACAGCATGCATGCTTGGATATTGGAGACGTACAGTGGAGGTGGAGGACAGAGAGAGGAGTGGAGCTGGTTGTCTGTGTGTGTGTGTGTGTGTGTGTGTGTGTGTGTGTGTGTGTGTGTCTGTGTGTGTGTGTGTGTGTGTGTGCGTGCGTGTGTGCGTGTGCGTGTGTGCGTGTGTGTCAAATTTGATCTTGTTACTTACTTGGAGTTCCCCGAAAAATCCTAGAATGACTATGATGCATGTGTATATGTGAAATGCAAACCATGATGCCTTCACTGCACGTCATCAGAGTATGTGGGAAGACAGAGCATACTATGAGCTCAATTATACAGACTAGGAATCGGGGCGTTTGTCAACCTCCCCAGTCTGCAGGACAATGATCTTGTTAGGGCTTCTATTTTTAAGTTTTTCCACAGGAAGAAGAGTCAGGTCTTGTGGTCCCTCCTGATGATTGAATGAATCATGCAATGAGCAACATGTATATGTGAAATGCAAACCATGATGCCCACACAGACACAGACAGAGAGAATCAATCTAACCATCCTTTTGCCAGATCTCCTCTCTCTATTTAGTGTTCTAATGGACTGCGTGCAGTAAGTTGTTCAGCCATTTAGACTGTTGATTTTGCGAAGAAAAAAGAGAGGAAAGGAGAGTGGATATTACCACCTCTAAGTTTATACTCAGCCTCCCATCTCTCAGCTCTGTAGAGCACTACCACTACTACACTGTGATAATGAGGCTGCAGCAAGGCTAGTTCAGATGTAGAGCATGCATGCTTGGAGATTGGAGATGTACAGTGGAGGTGGAGGACAGAGAGAGGAGTGGAGCTGGTTGTGTGTGTGTGTGTGTGTGTGTGTGTGTGTGTGTGTGTGTGTGTGTGTGTGTGTGCATGAATCCGGGGGAAGGAGAGAGGGTAGGGTAGGGGAAATGAGGGGAGGGGCCGAGGGGGAGGCAGAGGCACTTTCCGATCAACGGGATGGGACTTCCCCTCTGTGCAGAGGGATTCTGTTTGCTCACAAGGTTGCCTAGCAACTCTGACGTCATACAGTAAGTGTGCACACAACAAGCACAATAGGAGGAGGGGGAGGTAGGGGGAGGTTCAGCAGCAGAGTGGCACCTTGTGGATCAGTACTCTCGACAGTTTATATGTCTAGAAAGGTACAGTACCAGGCCAGTCTGGCTGTATTTTTACTTCTGATACTAAGATGCTCTGTCTGTTGCAGATCATCATTCTCCCAAGTCGTCCTATAATAACCTGGCAGGCCCCGTTTTTCAGGAAAGCTTAAGGTGCGCTCTGCCTCCTCTCCAATCCAAGCAGCTTTTCCACACACCTAGAACCTAATGCTTCAATATAGTCAAAATATTTGTTGTTTAACTTTTCAAATGTGTTACATTTTATATGTGGCATAATCACAACCAGTCACAGTGTCTTAATCTGATTAGGCTACTGAAAAAGTCTCCTGTAAGCATGCACACGTTCGTCCAAAATATAATTCCACTATCATCAACATGGCCTGACATTAACCTGGTTTCCAACCAACCTTTTTATGTGAGTAAAGTACATGTCGGATAAAAAGGTCACAACATCATGGGAAAGCGTGCAATATATTAGGCTAGATTAAACAAATGATTATGAACTTCACAGGGTGGTGAAAGTGCATGTTGATGAGCTTGATGCTCCTTTCAATAAATACTGAGGGTCTTATTCTGGTGACATGATAATCGATGCTTGGCTGCCGTTTGACAAAAAACCCCCACTTTTTTCCATAATTATCTCATCATGTAGTAGGCTATACCTGCATTGTATCTGCGAGCTGTTCGCTGGAGCACATGTGTAGTACCAGAGTGGGCACACTCGCTGTACCTACGCAACATTTCTTTGTGACAAAACCATCAGCCTAGAGATTAAAATGCGATGGAAACCCATTTAACTTGTATTTTTTATTCGGTAGCTGGGAATTTATGCGATAAAGTTATTTTTATGTGCACTACATATTTACTCACAGAGTTTTATCCACAGGTCAATTTGATGGAAACAAATCTGATGGGAAAATGCGCATATTGTTTTTATGCAGATTTTAGAATATTCACATGGAAATCTGGCTCCAATTGGATGGAAACCTATAGACACCCTAAAGACAAGTGTTCTAGTCCAGTGTCACTTTGATTAGTCCTGCACATCGTGGTTCACCAGCAGCCCTAAACATCTAAACAATAAGCTACAGACCAGCCAAAACAAGAATTGTAAACTCCCCTCTCATTCTCTTCTGGAGTTTGAGCATTTTAAGCGGCTAGGCTGTCTATCTGTGGGAAAAAAGTAGTATTTATTCAACTTTTTTTCTTGTTGTTGTAATTATTACGCTCCCCAATTGATTCAACTTGGTCTGGTCCACAGACTTATCACGGACTCAGCCCCCAGGTACTTAACTATTTTTCATTTGTTAGAGATGTACACCAGCGTATTACCAGAGCCAGAGACTCTAATATTCACTGTTTTAAATCATAAATGAACTAGCCTATTTATTGTGGTGCTGAAAATGCAAGCCATGATATTGAAGCATCCAAAGTCAGTGTGCTTTGTTTATTGCATTGTCACAAAAACCTGTTGGTGGAACATTTGTTGCATGTAATTTATATAATTATAAATATGGCATCTTCATTTGGAAAATCAGATTTCCCACTAGCTGATCATTGTCTGATGCCGGCTTTGGTCATAGTGTAAGCCTAATGAAACAGGCAGGGAGAGGGTGCTTGTCCGCAGTGGTCGGCAAACCCTCAACCTTCTGTCCCGTAGCCCTGCGTGACATCGACTGTGCCACAAAAGCATGCTGAAGTTGCAAAGTTAATACCACGTTTATAAACACAGGGTCGCTACAGTTATTGTTATGTGTGGTCGTAAACATTATTCTTAGTTAATTCTATGATGGGGAGGGTGTGCAAAAAACATTTCAGTACAAAAGAAGTGCTGTCCTAATGAGCTGCAGTGAGTCAATCAGCCATTCAGACTGTTGATGTGGGGAGGAAAAGAAAGAGGAAAAGAGAGTGGATATTACCACCTTTAAGTTCATACTCAGCCTGTCGTTCCTGCAGAGCACTACCACTACTACACTGTGATAATGAGGTTGCAGAAGTACAGACGTAGAGCATGCATGCTTGGAGATTGCAGACCTACAGTAGAGGTAGAGGACAAAGAGAGGAGTGGAGCTGGTTGTCTGTGTCTGTGTGTCTGTGTGTGTGTGTGTGTGTGTGTGTGTGTGTGTGTGTGTGTGTGTGTGTGTGTGTGTGTGTGTGTGTGTGTGTGTGTGTGTGTGTGTGTGTGTGTGTGTGTGTGTGTGTGTGTGTGTGTGTGTGTGTGTGTGTGTGTGTGTGTGTGCGTGTGGGGCCGAATGGGAGACAGAAGCACTTGCCAATCAATAGGATAGGACCTCCCCTCTGTGCAGAGAGGGATTCTGGCTTGCTCACAAGGTTGCCTAGCAACTCTGACATCATACAGTAAGTGTGCACACAACAAGGAGATGTACAATAGGAGGAGGGGGAGGTAGGGGGAGGTTCAGCAGCAGAGTGGCACCTTATGGATCCGTTTCTGTCTTAGTGTGGAGTATGTGTGCATGGGCATGTGAATACACACAAAACATGATCGTTTGCAGTGCAAGTCAACCTGTGACGCCCACACACGATGTGGAAGGACCAATCCACTATCACAAATTATCGTGAAATAGACACAAATTACTTTTGCTAAATTCGTAATAGAAAAACGAAAAGAAAAAATGGTGTCCACCAGACTTATTTTTATACAGTGCATTTCAATCACAGATGAAGGTAGTAAGTTATTAAGGCAGAAACAATAGGAGGAAGGTTGGTTGGGGAGGATGGGTAGGTGAATACGCAGCCAAAATGTTGTGTGTTTGAACCACATGATAGACAAATTTAACATTTTAGCTAATTACCAACTTTGCAACTACTTACTACTTTTTAACTACTTAGCTAGCATGTTACCTAACCATAATCCCTACCACTAACACTCATACCTAACCATAACCCCTAATTCTAACCTTAAGCCCTAACCTAGCTAATGTTCGACACAACAAGAAAAATGTGAATTGGGCACGAATGCTTTATGAAGAAAATTTTGTGGTGGACACAAAAAAACTTTGTGTGCCTGTCACAAATTTCAAACAAGTAATTTGTGTTTATTTAATGATAATCTGTGATAGTGGGTTGAAAGGACAGAGTGTACTGAATTAACTCAATTACAGTGCATTCGGAAAATATTCAGACCCATTTGACTTTTTTCACATTAAATTACAGCCTTATTCTAAAATGTATTAAAATGTTGTTTTCCCTCATCAATCTACATACCATACCCCATAATGACAAAGCAAAAACCAGTTTATACACATTTTTGCTAATAAAAAACAACAACAACAGAAATCACATTTACAGTACTTTGTTGAAGCAACTTTGGCAGTGATTACAGCTTGATTACAGTGATTACAAGTCTTCTTGGGTATGACGCTACAGGCTTGGCACACCTGTATTTGGGAATTTCTCCCATTCCTCTCTGCAGATCCTCTCAAGATCTGTCACATTGGATGGGGAGCGTCGCTGCACAGCTATTTCCAGGTCTCTCCAGAGATGTTCAATCAGGTTCAAGTCCGGGCTCTGGCTGGGCCACTCAATGACATTCAGAGACTTGTCCCAAAGCCACTCCTGCATTGTCTTGGCTCAGGATCGTTGTCCTGCTGGAGCAGGTTTTCATCAATGGATCTCTCTGCTCCATTTATCTTTCCATCGATACCGACTAGTCTCCCATTCTCTGCCACTGAAAAACATCCCCACAGCATGATGCTGCCACCACCATGCTTCACCGTAGGGAGGGTGCCAGGTTTCCTCCAGATGTGATGTTTGGCATTCAGGCCAAAGAGTTCAATCTTGGTTCCATCAGACCAGAGAATATTGTTTCTCATGGTCTGAGAGTCCTTTAGGTGCCTTTTGGCAAACTCCAAGAGGGCTGTCATGTACGTTTTACTGAAGAGTGGCTTCCGTCTGGCCACTCCACCATAAAGGCCTGATTGGTAGAGCGCTGCAGAGATGGTTGTCCTTCTAGAAGTTTCTCCCATCTCCACATAGGAACTCTGGAGCTCTGTCATAGGGACCATCGGGTTCTTGGTCACCTCCCTGACCAAGGCCCTTTCCCCCGATTGAACAGTTTGGCCGGGCGGCCAGCTCTAGGAAGTGTCTTGGTGGTTCCAAACTTCTTTCATTTAACAATGATGGAAGTCACTGTGTTCTTGGGGACCTTCAATGCTACAGAAATTTGTTGGTATCCTTCCCCAGATCTGGTCTCGGAGCTCTACGTACAATTCCTTCGACCTCGTGGCTTGGTTTTTGCTCTGACATGCACTGTCAACTGTGGGACCTTATATAGACAGGTGTGTGCCTTTCCAAATCATGTCCAATTAATTGAATTTAACACAGGTGGACTCCAATCAAGTTGTAGAAAAATCTCAAGGATGATCAATGGAATCAGGATGCACCTGAGCTCAATTTCGAGTCTCATAGCAAAGGATCTGAATACTGATGTAAAAAAAGAATACATTTGCTAACATTTCTAAAAAACAGATTTTGCTTTATCATTATAGTGTATTATGTGTAGATTGATGTGGGCAAAAAATATTGTATCCATTTTAGAATAAGGCTGTAATGTAACAAAATGTGAAAAAAGTCAAGGGTTCTGAATACTTTCCGAATGCACTGTATACAAAATGTTAAACGGCACTTGAATCTCCTTCCTGACAAAACAAGGTCTATGAGTGGTGTAAAGCTTCTATATTTCTGTAATTTCACGAGAAAAGGAGATATTGTTAATTGGAGTTCCCCGAAAAATTATAGATTTAATATGATGCATGTATACGAAATGCACAACATGGTGCCTTCACTGTCATCAGAGTACGTGGGAAGACAGAGCATTCTTTATGAGCACAATTATACAGAATAGGAATCGGGGAATCCTTGCATACACACCTCCCCCAGTCTGCATAACAAATTACAAAACATGGCCTGTGAGTGGTATGAGTAAGGCTTCTATTTTTAAGTCGTTGCACAGGAAGAAGAGTCATGGAATGAGCAACGTGCAACCCTTTTATTTATGAATCAGAAACTTGCCAAAATGAAATGAGAAAACAGCTCACACAGACTTCCTCTCTCTGTTCAGTGTTCTAATGGACTGCAGTGAGTTTTTCAGCCATTCAGACTGTTGATTTTGTGATGAAAAGAGAGGAAAGGAAAGTGGATATTGACGACTTTGTGATCATACTCAGCCTCTTGTCTTTTTTTTGTCTCCCAGCTCTGCAGAGCACTTCCACTACTACACAGATTAGGCAAGGTTTTCTCCACTCAACATGCTCTATCTGTTCCCTGGTAAAAGTCGGCTTTTGGTCGATAAAAAAAACATAACATAACATAAATGCACAACTTGAAACATAAATGCACAACTTGAAACATAAATGCACAACTTGCACTGGAGTGAGCCGTTTATGGATGGAGCATAAAAAAAAATGAAAAGCCGCTAAGTAAAACTGCTGTCTCTGAGAATTTTTTTTTTTTGTCTATTCATTGATGTAAATACCAGTCGATGTAAATACATTTCACTGGTCATGTTTATCGGTCCATAGGTTAATTTGCACAATTTAGTGGAATTTATAGGTTAATTTGCATAATTTAGTGGAATTTATAGGTTAATTTGCACAATTTAGTGGAATTTATAGGTTAATTTGCATAATTTTAAGGTTTTGTTTTATTAAACGTTTCACCTGCTTCCGACTCACAGTTCCATTATTACAATAATGTAGCCTAGGTCTAGTGGTTGTATGAATTTGGGATCTATTGTCCTACAACTGCCCCAAAGGTTGTTTGGAATAGACAATTTCTTTCTCGCACAGAACGACAAGATGACCAATATAATAAGTTAACTTTTCTACTATGGGAGATATTAGTTTGACATAGGCTAGTGATTTTGCTGTTCCTTACTCGTCTTGTTGGCTGATGAAAAGTAAATGTAGCAGTTTTTTAAAGATCTTTAAAGTGCCCATCGGAATTAGGTAAGAAGGATGCACGCTGATTCCTTGAGTTGCATTTTCTGTTAAGATGAATAACCATAATCAAAATTTGATTTCTGTCATTCTGAGCACCATGGGTGGTTACGCACCCAATGCATATGGGTCTGCTAAATTCCTCAAATGTCCGTTAAATTAAAATGATGCCAGTCAACCCCTGACCTGTCTGGTACTGTATAGACAATGGTGACTCAGAGGTTTTCTATGTCCTCAAGCCATATGCAGTGTCGTCAGACAGTACACCGAATACTACTCTCTCCAGACTCACTGACCACTGTTTCTTCCTCTACTGTAAGCTTTAATATTTCATTCGGCTGAGGTTTTTGAAAGCTCTATATCTTGCAATAATGTGTTGATGTGATTTAAAAACAAAATTGAAAGGAACATATTTACATGTATATACTGTAAGTTGATTCTACCTCTCTCTCTTACACACACTCACCTACAGTCTTTCTTTTGAACACAGCAATCAAAATAACACTCACACTTTCCTCTTCCACCTGTGTGTGTCCAAATTCTGAGAGCACAATCAGCCACCTACTGATCAGCATCTGAATCGTATTCCTCTCCAAGGGTAGCCTAGTCCCAGATCTGTTTGTGATGTCTTGCCAGTATTCAAGGTCAAGACAGCGCAGTCTGATCCCGGATCTGTTTATCTTTACACTGCCAAGGGAAACAAACTTTACCGTCCCTCCCTTGTTCTATTACGACCAGGGCAAATGTTTACCGGTTCTCTCCCATTTCAGGAAACAGACATGCAAAATGTGTTAAGAACGACCTGCAAAACGTGTAAAGAAAAATCACGGTAGGACTAAAGGGAGTGAGCGTGCACTCCACCTCGAGTGTACTCTACCTCGCTAGTACCTACTGAAACATAAATGCACAACTTGCACTGGAGTGAGCCGTTTATCTCGCCTGACTGGCTGGAGCATGTTAGAGAGACAGCACTGCCAAATTAGGACACTGATCACCACGACGATAAAAGAGGAATGGAGGTGCAAGACATCACCTTCCCTAGAGAGAGAGAACGAGGGAGAAGGGGAGAGAGGGGAGGAGGAAGAAAGGAGAGAGGCAGAGAAAGAGGGGGAGCGAGAGAGGGGGAGAGAGGTAGTGGGAGAGCGAGATAAGGAAATACATGGAGTGAGGGGTAGTTTGAAAGAGCATAATCAGTCAAAGGTAATGAGAAGACAGCCAATGCCAGACAGGCACAGCTAGGACTCAAATCCACAAGCATCTCAGTACTGATCTAGTATCAATTTAGATCATAGTGAATAAGATTATATAGACGGGGGGGCTGATCCTAGGTCAGCACTCCTGCTCTGAGACTCTTGATACACGCATGTTTCACCCAGTATTCAGTTCATCTTCCATTCAGATAACACGGGCTAGCCTAAACCAGTCCAACATGAGCTAGCCTACACTAGCCCAGCACAGGCTAGCTCACATCAGCCCAACAAGGCACTAGCCCATATTAAGCCCACCACAGGCTAACCCACACGAAGTTCATACCAGTCACAGGCTAGAGGACACCAGCCCAACATGGGCTAGCCCACACCAAGCCCAGCACGGGCTAGCCCATACCAAGCCCAGTTACTTCATAATGTAGAGATGGGTGCTCATTAAAATATTTGAGGGCGTGGTTTGCAAATTACCCAATGTTTATTAAAAATTGCTGACATCATTCAAACCAATGAGTGTTCTGAACTTTAAAACCAATTATCTTGGAAACATATTTTTTCAGATAGAACCTTATAGTTCTAAGGTCACTAGTTATTTTTGTGCAACCATTACTGAGAGTGCCATTCCAGTTTAAACGTTCCTTGGTGTAAAATCCTCAAAAAATGAAATTTGTACACTGCCAATAATAAAGTACATGTGACATATGAGAAACATCTCAATTATAGAAATATATTCGATAGCAACACATTGTGCCAATGTGGACATGCTTGCTGGCAGGAAGCAACAATGGAATGCAGGATCCCCTCTTCAGAAAGTGACTGTGGTACTCATGATAAAAGCATCACAATGTCTCCTCATCAGTCAGTATAGGCCCTGACCCTCTATCGGCTGTCAGCTTGAAGTGACTTGTTTGTATGAGTGTGGGGATGTGGCAAGGCTTGCAAACTATCACAAATTATAAAGGGAAACCCAGCCGTGAGATGTCCAGTGATGCTAGCCTACCAGACTAGCTAAAATCCTTCTATATTTGCTTTGAGGCAAGCAACACGGAACCATGTCTGAGAGTACCTCACATCAACACCATCATCCCAGACACCCTGGACCCACTTCAATTTGCATACCACATCAACAGATCCACAGATGATGCAATATCTATTGCACTCCACACTGCCCTCTCCCACCTGGACAAAAGGAAAACATATTTGAGAATGCTGTTCATTGACTATAGCTCAGTGTTCAACACCATAGTGAGCTACAAGCTCATCACTAAGCTCAGGACCCTGAGACTGAACATTTCCCTCTGCAACTGTATCCTGGACTTCCTGATGGGCTGGCCCCAGGTGGTGAGGGTAGGCAACAATACATCCTCCACGGTGACTGTCAATACGGGGGCCCCTCAGGGGTGTGTGCTTAGTCCCCTCCTGTACTCGCTGTTCACCCATGACTGTGTGGCAGCCCACGACTCCAGCACCATTATTAAGTTTTCTGACAACACAACAGTGGTTGGCTTGATCACCGACGACAATGAGACATTATATAGGGAGGAAGTCAGTGACCTGGCAGTCCCACAACCTCAGTAAAGGAGCTGATCATGGACTACAGGAAACGGAGTGCCAAGCACATCCCCATCCACATAGGCTGTAGTGGAGGGGGTCGAGATTTTCAAGTTCCTCTGTGTCCACATCACCAAGGAATTATCATGGTCCACACACACCAACTCAGTCGTGAAGAATGCACTACTAACGCCTCTTTCCCATCAGGAGCCTGAAAAGATTTGGCATGGGCCCTCAGATCGTCAAAAAGTTCTACAGCTGCACCATTGAGAGCATCTTGACTGGCTGCATCATCATTTGGTATCGCAACTGCTTGGCATTCGACCACAAAGCGCTACAGAGTGTAGTGCGCATGGCCCAGTACATCATTGGGGCTGAGCTGACATCCATGACTTCTATACAAGGTGGTGTCAGAGGAAGGCCCTAAAAATTGTCAAAGACTCCAGCCACCCAAGTCATAGACTGTTCTCTCTGCTACCGCACGGCAAGCGGTACCGATGTACCAAGTCTGAAACTTAACAGCTTCTACCCCCAAGCCATAAGGCTGCTAAATACTAAATGCTACTGTTTATTATCTATCCTGTTGCATAGTCACTTTATCCCTACCAAAAAATATATGAATAAGTGTTTTTATTGTCACATTCACTTAATGTACAAAACATTAGGAACACATTCCTAATATTGAGTTGCACCGCCTTTTGCCCTCAGAACATCCTCAATTAATTTGGGGCATGGACTCTACAAGGTGTTGAAAGTGTTCCACAGGGATGCTGGCCCGTGTTGACTCCAATGCTTTCCACAGATGTGGCAAGTTGTCTGGATGGGGGTGACGGAACATTCTTGATACACACAGGAAACTGTTGAGAGTGAAAAACCCAGCAGCGTTGCATTTTTTGACAGACTCAAACCAATGTGCCTGGCACCTTCTACCTACTACCGTTCAAAGGCACTTAAGCCTTTTGTCTTGCCCGTTCACCCTCTGAATGGCACACATACAAGATCCATGTCTCAATTGTCTCAAGGCTTAAAAATCCTTCTTTAACCTGTCTCCTCCCCTTCATCTACTCTGATTGAAGTGAATTTAACAGGTGACTTCAATAAGGGGTCATAGCTTTCACCTGGTTGGTCTATGTCATGTAAAGAGCAGGTGTTCCTAATGTTTTGTACACCAGATAGGTGCAGTGAAATGTGTTGTTTTACAGGGTCAGCCATAGTAGTATGGTGCCACTGGAGCAAATTGGGGTTAAGTACCTTGCTCAAAGGAACATCAACAGGTTTCCACCTTGTCGGCTGGGGTATTTAAACCATCGACCCTTCGGTTACTGGCCCAATGCTCTAATCATTAATGACCTCGTATCCCTGCCAGTCGACTCGGCACTGGTACCTTGTGTATACTGTATAGCCAAGTTATCGTCACTCACTGTCTATTTATTCCACTTTGTATTATGTGCCTGTGTGTGTGTAGGGAAGAGAGATGAGATGGGGACAGAAATAGGAATAACTGCTGGTCTGGAAAAAACATAACCAATTTACTGGGTAACAAAAGAAAACCATGTCAACAGTGGGGCACTCAGGAAAGAGGACAAGCTGATGTTGAACCGAAGTGTCACTGTGTCAAAGGCTTCCGACTGTAACCAGGGTAAGGGTCAAATTAATTTCAATTCAGCCAATTCAATAAATACACTGAATGAGGAAAACTCTTCCTGACTTGACTGAATGGAATTGACATGAACCCTTTCCATAACCCCAATGGCCTCAGTGTGTGAGAGGGCAATCGAGGAAAGAAAATTACAGATGGTTGAGGAAGGAATTTTGACTGGCAGTTGTCATGGCAGTTGCACCTAAAATCTAAAGACAGTTTCTGTTTACAGACAAGCTGGAGGTCCAGATGACTTTCTGGGCAATTAACTGAATCCAAACAACTGAATACTAAATACTAAACTGCAATTGTGTAGTCCACTTAGTGTTAAAAGCAATGCAAAGAAGGAATAAAGATCAACTTTTTCAAATTATTTTTTTCATTATGAATGCTGAGCCTCAACCAGCTACTCACCAAAAAATCAATGCCCTAAAGAAAAATGTCAGTGATTCTTTCATAGCTTGCAAAATACATTTTCAGGTATCATAGCTAAAGATCACTAGCACGCAATTATCTCTGATATGCACTGACCCTGAACCTATAAGGTCACTATGAACATCCATCCGTAAGGAATGGGCCTGACCTGCGCACACCTGCAATCCCCCTACTGTTTATTTGGGTGCCACCTGCTTTGCATGTGTGTTCTTCATCATTGTGAAGACCACATAGGCAACACCTTAAAATATGTCATATATTAGCTTATTCTCAAACGTTCACAGTCATTGATCTAGGATCAGTTCCATGAAGCTCTATGAACTGCCTTGCCATAACTCAATTTGAATGGGACTAATAGTACATTTGAATGACACACACACTCGGATTAATACACAGAGGAAAAAGCATCATGCCTTATTAATTGAGCATCCAGCAGCCCACTGAGGTCTAGTAGGGGATACAGGTCAGTCTAAAATGGATTGAACCACTTGAGCCCTGCTCTTTGATCGTCCTTCCTGACTCAGCCAGGCTCATTATCAGCTACAGTATAGCAGCTCATCACTCTTGTGCTGATAACTGTGGATTGGAGGACTGAATTTCATTAGATGTTCTGACAGGACATGAGGAAAGGGGTACAGACCAAAGGCAAAGTTCAAGTCAAATCTTTCATCTCCTGTTAGTTTAGTGAGAGAACTGGAGCATAGTCAACCTTAGGGCCTTGGACCGAGGGAGCTTGGACTTTGCCCATAAATGGTATTTGTCCATGATTTGCTCTGTCGGTACGTCAGACAGGATGCTGAAACAGTCCAACACACACATGCACGCATGCGCACACACACACACACACACACACACACACACACACACACACACACACACACACACACACACACACACACACACACACACACACACACACACACACACACACACACATACACACACACACACACACACACACAATCCTTCTTCTTGATCTGAGACAAACACAGAATTAGCACCTCTCATCCATGTAATCACGACTCATCTTCGTTATCTTTCTAAATAGGATCTTGTCCTTAGTGCCTCCCCTAACTCCTCATCACACAAAATGTAGCTTGACTGTTTTTATTCAGCTTTCTCCCCCCTGTGCACCTCCTTAGCTGAGAAAGCATCAGAGCTCAGCAGCCAGGCTGTTAGGGCTCTCTATTCTCTTGAGGGCGGGGGGAGGCTCAGAAATACCCCAAGTATTTATGGAGGGGCTGCTGGGTGTCATGGCAACAGGGGGATTGGTATGAAATTGTGGAACTGTGTCTGTTGTGGTAGTGGTGAAGCCAAGCTACAGTATACTGTACTAGATACTAAAGGCCATGCATGGGCAAGCAAGACCAGGCCTGTTCACATCCCAGACTCAGGTTGTTCCTTATCCCTTCTGACCAGCTCCAGCATTGGGAGGGCTGGTTCTGAAGAGGCCTGGGGCTGGGAGACAACCAGACTGAGAGGCAAACATTTATATGATGAAAATGAACACCTGTACATCAGAGGTAAGAGGGTTTTTTATGGAACATGAAAACATATTTTAGATTTAGTCATGTAGAGTATCTTACTACGGGCTCTGAATATAAAAATTCACAGGATGGGTTATTCATTACAAAAGCAATAACTAACTCGATAATTCAGCACGACTCCACATTAGATCGAGTACCCAAGAGAAACATGTATAAACCACAAGTTACAACTATTGTGTCCAATTACACTTGACTTTTTTGACAAATCAAATCAAATGTTATTTGTCACATGCGCCGAATACAACAGGTATTTCACCTTACAGTGAAATTCTTACTTACAAGCAAACCAACAATTCAGTTTAAAAATATATATTTTAAAAAGTAAGAGGTAAGAATAACAAATAATTAAAAAGCAGCAGTAAATAACAATAGCGGGGCGAAATACAGAGGGTGTCGAAGTAATTGAGGTAATATTTACATGTAGGTAGAGTTAAAGGGACAATGCATAGATAATTACAGAGAGTAGAAGCAGCGTTGGGGGGGATGCAAATAGTCTGGGTAGCCATTTGATTAGATGTTCAGGAGTCTTAAGGCTTGGAAGTAGAAGCTGTTTAGAAGCCTCGTGGACCTAGACTTGGCGCACTGGGACCGCTTGCCTTGCGGTAGCAGAGAGAGCAGTCTATGACTAGGGTGGCTGGAGTCTGACAGTTTTTAGGACCTTCCTCTGACACCGCCTGGTATAGAGGTCCTGAATGGCAGGAAGCTTGGCCATGGTGATGTACTGGGCCGTACGCACTACCCTCTGTAGTGCCTTGCGGTCGGAGGCCGAGCAGTTACCATACCAGGCAGTGATGCAACCCGTCAGGATGCTCTCGATGGTGCAGCTGTAAAACCTATTGACGATCTGAGGACCCATGCCAAATCTTTTCAGTCTCCTGTGCAGGAATGGGTTTTGTCGTGCCCTCTTCACGACTGTCTTGGTGTGCTTGACCATGTTAGTTTGTTGGTGATGTGGAAACGAAGAAACTTGAAGCTCTCAACCTGCTCCATTACGGCCCCGTCGATGAGAATGGGGGCATGTTCGGTTCTCTTTTTCCTGTAGTCCACAATCATCTCCTTTTTCTTGATCACGTTGAGGGAGAGGTTGTTGTCCTGGCACCACACACGGTCAGGTCTATGACCTCCTCCCTATAGGCTGTCTCAAACATTGTCAGTGTTGTGTCATCAGCAAACTTAACGATGGTGTTGGAGTCGTGCCTGGCCGTGCAGTCATGAGTGAACAGGGAGTACAGGAGGGGACTGAGCACGCATCCCTGAGGGGCCCCCGTGTTGAGGATCAGGGTGTTGGATGTGTTGTTACCTACCCTTACCACCTGTGGGCGGCCCGTCAGGAAGTCCAGGATCCAGTTGCAGGGGGATATGTTTAGTCCCAGGGTCCTTTGCTTAGTGATGAGCTTTAAGGGCACTATGGTGTTGAACGCTGAGCTGTAGTCAATGAACAGTATTCTTACGTAGGTGTTCCTTTTGTCCAGGTGTGAAAGGGAAGTGTGGAGTGCAATAGATATTGCATCATCTGTGGATCTGTTGGTGCAGTATGCACATTGGAGTGGGTCTAGGGTTTCTTGGATAATGGGGTTGATGTGAGCCATGACCAGCCTTTCAAAGCATTTCATGGCTACAGACATGAGTGCTACGGGTCGGTAGTAATTTAGGCAGGTTATCTTAGTGTTCTTGGGGACAGGGACCATGGTGGTCTGCTTGAAACATGTTGGTATTACAGTCTTAGACAGGGAGAGGTTGAAAATGTCAGTGAAGACACTTGGCAGTTGGTCAGCGCATGCTCGGAGTACACATCCTGGTAATCCGTCTGGCCCTGTGGCCTTGTGAATGTTGACCTGTTTAATGGTCTTACTCACATCGTCTGCAGAAAGCATGATCACACGGTCGTCTGGAACAGCTGATGCTCCCATGCATGTTTGATTGTTAATTGCCTCGCTGTGAGCATAGAAGTTATTTAGCTCCTCTGGTAGGCTCGTGTCACTGGGCAGCTCTCGGCCGTGCTTCCCTTTGTAGTCTGTAATAGTTTGAAATGAAATCACTATTATCTACCATTGTAATGAAATCCCTATTATCAGACTATTGATCAACTTCCCAAGAGAGAAAGCAACAACATGTTAATCAATCACCACCTTCCGGAGACACCTGAAACCCCACCTCTTTAAGGAATACCTAGGATAGGATAAAGTAATCCTTCTCCCCCTCCCCCCTTAAAAGACCTAGATGCACTATTGTAAAGTGGCTGTTCCACTGGATGTCATAAGGTGAAAGCACCAATTTGTAAGTCGCTCTGGATAAGAGCGTCTGCTAAATGACTTAAATGTAAATGTAAATGTTACCCAACATTAGTTACAGCCGTAGAATTAGAATGAGTAAAACAAGATTCCCCATTCAATGGCAAAAATGATAAGCGGAAACCACACACGTAGAACCTCTCATTCTAATAATATGGTTACAGATGGGCATCTTTTCCTTTTCTGATAATTGGGCTTAACAGATGTCTTTGTTTGAATCCCAAATGGCACCCTATTTACTACGCAGTGCACTAAGCAAATATAGTGCACTACATAAGAAGTAGCCATTTGGGATGCAATTTTCTGTTTGTAATCAATCACCTGGAGACATCCTATGAGATTGGTCATGTTAATCACATGGAACCACTGGAGGAATATTCTTACTCACTTATTGATTCTTTTTCACTCCATGTCACAAAACAGGAGCTGTCCACAACGGCTACAGTGGGACGTCACTGTCAATGTCCCCCATCTTTTCACTTCCTTAACCACTACCTGCTATTACAAACCTAACCTAACCCTGACAACCTCCCTTTATCGTGGATGATTGTAAACAGTAATCTAAGTGGCACCACAGACCCTCCTACAGTATAAGCACACATAACAAACACACTTACACTCACCTACGCAGGCACACACACTACGCATGCACACACAGGCATGCGCACCCTCTGATTTCCCAGAGGTCTCTATCTCTCTGAACAGATTCCAGATGCCGACCCAAAATAAAGCCGTTGGAGAAGAGGGTGCCGGAACAGTCTTCTAGTGAGGCTTCGGATGCGTGCACACCACCCACCGCTTCCACGTATATTACTCGCTAATGTCCAGTCCCTAGGTAACAAAGTCAACGAAATTAAGGCAAGAGTTGTTTTCTAAAGAGATATCCGGGATTGTAACATACTCTGTTTCATGTAGACATGGCTAGCTGGGGACATGCTGTTGGAGTCATTACAGCCAACAGGATTTTCAGTGCATCACGCTGACAGGAACAAACATCTCTCCGGTAAGAAGAAGGGCGGGGGTGTATGTTTCATGATTAACAACTCATGGTGTAATTGTACAAGAACTCAAGTCCTTTTGTTCACCTGACCTAGAATTCCTCACAATCAAATAGGCAGAATCTAAAACAGGAAGGGTAGCTTCAGACAATAACATTGATGTATACGCTGACTCGGTGAGCGAGTTTATAAGGAAGTGTATAAGAGATGTTGTACCCACTGTGACTTCCCTAACCAGAAACCGTGGATTGATGGCAGCATTTGCGCAAAACTGAAAGCATGTACCACCACATTTAATCATGGCAAGGCAACTGGAAACATGGCCGAATACAAACAGCGTAGTTATTCCCTCCGTAAGGCAATCTAACAAGCAAAGTATCAGTATAGAGACAAAGTGGAGTCGCAAATCAGTGGCTCAAACGCGAGACGTGTGTCTCAGGGTCTACAGACAATCACGGATTACAAAAAGAAAACCAGCCCCGTCGCGGACATCGACATCTTGCTCCCAGACAAATTAAAACAACTTCTTTGCGCGCTTTGAGGACAATACAGTGCCACCAACAAGGCCCACTCCCAAAGACTGTGGGTTCTCCTTTTCCATGGCCGATGTGAGTAAAACATTTAAACGTGTTAACCCTAGCAAGGCTGCCGGCCCAGATGGCATCCCTAGCCACGTCCTCAGAGCATGCGCAAACCAGCTGGCTGGTGTGTTCACGGACATATTCAATCAATCCCTATCTCAGTCTGCTGTTCCCACATAATTCAAGATGACCACCATTGTTCCTGTTCCCAAGAAAGCTAAGGTAACTGAACTAAATGACTATCGCCCCATAGCACTCACTTCTGTCATCATGTAGTCCTTTGAGAGACTAGTCAAGGATCATATCACCTCCACCCTACCTGTCACCCTAGACCAACTCCAATTTGCTTACCGCCCCAATAGGTCCACAGACGATGCAATCGCCACCACACTGCACACTGCCCTATCCCACCTGGACTAGAGGAATACCTATGTAAGAATGCTGTTCATTGACTACAGCTCAGCATTCAACACCATATTACCCTCCAAACTCATCATTAAGCTTGAGACCCTCGGTCTCGACCCCGCCCTGTGCAACTGGGTCCTGGACTTCCTGATGGACCGCCCCCAGGTGGTGAAGGAAGGAAATAACATCTCCACTCCGCTGATCCTCAACACTGGGGCACCACAAGGGTGCGTTCTCAGCCCCCACCTGTACTCCCTGTTCACCCACTACTGTGTGGCCATGCACGCCTCCAACTCCATCATCAAGTTTGCAGACACCATTACAGTGGTAGACTTGATTACTAACAATGACGAGACAGCCTACAGGGAGGAGGTGAGGGCCCTCGGAGTGTGGTGTCAAGAAAATAACCTCTCACTCAATGTCAGCAAAACAAAAGAGATGATCGTGGACTTCAGGAAACAGAAAAGGGAGCACCCCCCTATCCACATCGATGGGACAGCAGTGGAGAAGGTGGAAAGTTTTAAGTTCCTCGGTGTACATATCACCGACAAACCGAAATTGTTCACGCACACACACAGTGTGGTGAAGAAGGCGCAACAGTGCCTCTTCAACCTCAGGAGCCTGGAAAAATGTGGCTTGTCCCTGAAAACCCTCCTTAACTTTTACAGCTGCACAATTGAGAGCATCCTGTCGGGCTGTATCACCACCTGGTACGGCAACTGCACTGCTCACAACCGCAGGGTTCTCCAGAGGGTGGTGCGGTCTGCACAACGCATCCCCGGGGGTAAACTACCTGCCCTCCAGGGCACCTACAACACCCAATGTCACAGGAAAGCAAAAAAGATTATCAAGGACAAACAGCTTCTATCTCAAGACCATCAGATTGTTAAACTGCCAGCACTAGCACAGAGAGGCGGCTCCCTATCTACAGACATTCGCAGGATGGGTTATTCATTACAAAAGCAATAACTAACTTGATAATTCAGCACGACTCCACATTAGATCGAATACCCAAGAGAAAAGTGTATAAACCACGGGTTACGACTATTTTGTCCAATTGCACTTGACTTGTTTGACAAATGAAATCACTATTAACTACCATTGTAATGAAATCACTATTATCAGACATTGCATTATCTTAATTTTACCTATGACTATTGATTAACTTCTCAAGAGAGAAAGCAACAACATGTCACCCAACATTAGTTACAGCCATAGAATTAGAATGAGTAGAACAGGATTCTCCATTCAAAGGCAAAGATGATAAGCTGTAACCACACAATTAGAAATGAATAGAATGGACATAGAACCTCTCATTCTAATAATATGGTTACAGATGGGCATCTTTGCCTTTTCTGATAACTAGGCTTAACATATGTCTTTGGTTGAATCCCAAATGGCAGTGCACTACTTCTGTATGGCTCCAAGCAAATATAGTGCACCACATAGAAAATAGCCATTTGGGATGCAATTATCTGTTGGCCACTTTAATAAATGGAAACCTAGCCACTTTATTAATGTCACTTTAAGAATGTTTACATATCTCGCATTACTCATCGCCTATGTATATACTGTATGTACTTCCGGCGCCGACAGAGATGGCCGCCTCGCTTCGCGTTCCTAGGAAACTATGCAGTTTTATTTCTTACCTTAGTACCCCAGGTCATCTTAGGTTTCATTACATACAGTCGAGAAGAACTACTGAATATAAGATCAGCGTCAACTCACCATCAGTACGACCAAGAATATGATTTTCACGACGCGGATCCTGTGTTCTGCCTTTCAACCAGGACAACGGAATGGATCCCATGCGGCGACCCAAAAAAACGACTCCGTAAAAGAGGGAAACGAGGCGGTCTTCTGGTCAGACTCCGGAGACGGGCACATCGTGCACCACTCCCTAGCATTCTTCTCGCCAATGTCCAGTCTCTTGACAACAAGGTTGATGAAATCCGACCAAGGGTAGCATTCCAGAGGGACATCAGAGACTGTAACGTTCTTTGCTTCACGGAAACATGGCTCACTGGAGAGACGCTATTGGAGGCGGTGCAGCCAGCGGGTTTCTCCACGCATCGCGCCGACAGAAACAAACATCTTTCTGGTAAGAAGAGGGGCGGGGGAGTATGCCTTATGGCTAACGAGACGTGGTGTGATCAAAGAAACATACAGAAACTCAAATCCTTCTGTTCACCTGATTTAGAATTCCTCACAATCAAATGTCAACCGCATTATCTACCAAGAGAATTCTCTTCGATTATAATCACAGCCGTATATATTCCCCCCCAAGCAGACACATCGATGGCTCGGAACGAACTTTATTTGACTCTTTGCAAACTGGAATCCATACATCCTGAGGCTGCATTCATTGTAGCAGGGGATTTTAACAAGGCTAATCTGAAAACAAGACTCCCTAAAATGTATCAGCATATCGATTGCGCAACCAGGGCCGGAAAAACCTTGGATCATTGTTACTCTAACTTCCGCGACGCATATAAGGCCCTGCCCCGCCCTCCTTTCGGAAAAGCTGACCACGACTCCATTTTGTTGATCCCTGCCTACAGACAGAAACTAAAACGGGAGGCTCCCACGCTGAGGTCTGTCCAACGCTGGTCCGACCAAGCTGATTCCACACTCCAAGACTGCTTCCATCACGTGGACTGGGATATGTTTCGTATTGCGTCAGATAACAACATTGACGAATACGCTGATTCAGTGTGCGAGTTCATTAGAACGTGCGTTGAAGATGTCGTTCCCATAGCAACGATTAAAACATTCCCTAACCAGAAACCGTGGATTGATGGCAGCATCCGCGTGAAACTGAAAGCGCGAACCATTGCTTTTAATCAGGGCAAGGTGACTGGTAACATGACCGAATACAAACAGTGCAGCTATTCCCTCCGCAAGGCTATCAAACAAGCTAAGCGTCAGTATAGAGACAAAGTAGAATCTCAATTCAACGGCTCTGACACAAGAGGTATGTGGCAGGGTCTACAGTCAATCACGGACTACAAGAAGAAAACCAGCCCAGTCACGGACCAGGATGTCTTGCTCCCAGGCAGACGAAATAACTTTTTTGCCCGCTTTGAGGACAATACAGTGCCACTGACACTGGCCTGCAACGAAAACATGCGGACTCTCCTTCACTGCAGCCGAGGTGAGTAAAACATTTAAACGTGTTAACCCTCGCAAGGCTGCAGGCCCAGACGGCATCCCCAGCCGCGCCCTCAGAGCATGCGCAGACCAGCTGGCCGGTGTGTTTACGGACATATTCAATCAATCCCTATACCAGTCTGCTGTTCCCACATGCTTCAAGAGGGCCACCATTGTTCCTGTTCCCAAGAAAGCTAAGGTAACTGAGCTTAACGACTACCGCCCCGTAGCACTCACTTCCGTCATCATGAAGTGCTTTGAGAGACTAGTCAAGGACCATATCACCTCCACCCTACCTGACACCCTAGACCCACTCCAATTTGCTTACCGCCCAAATAGGTCCACAGACGATGCAATCTCAACCACACTGCACACTGCCCTAACCCACCTGGACAAGAGGAATACCTATGTGAGAATGCTGTTCATCGACTACAGCTCGTCATTCAACACCATAGTACCCTCCAAGCTCGTTCTCAAGCTCGAGACCCTGGGTCTCGACCCCGCCCTGTGCAACTGGGTACTGGACTTCCTGATGGGCCGCCCCCAGGTGGTGAGGGTAGACAACAACATCTCCACCCCGCTGATCCTCAACACTGGGGCCCCACAAGGGTGCGTTCTGAGCCCTCTCCTGTACTCCATGTTCACCCACGACTGCGTGGCCACGCACGCCTCCAACTCAATCATCAAGTTTGCGGACGACACAACAGTGGTAGGCTTGATTACCAACAACGACGAGACGGCCTACAGGGAGGAGGTGAGGGCCCTCGGAGTGTGGTGTCAGGAAAATAACCTCACACTCAACGTCAACAAAACTAAGGAGATGATTGTGGACTTCAGGAAACAGCAGAGGGAACACCCCCCTATCCACATCGATGGAACAGTAGTGGAGAGGGTAGTAAGTTTTAAGTTCCTCGGCATACACATCACAGACAAACTGAATTGGTCCACTCACACAGACAGCATCGTGAAGAAGGCGCAGCAGCGCCTCTTCAACCTCAGGAGGCTGAAGAAATTCGGCTTGTCACCAAAAGCACTCACAAACTTCTACAGATGCACAATCGAGAGCATCCTGGCGGGCTGTATCACCGCCTGGTACGGCAACTGCTCCGCCCACAACCGTAAGGCTCTCCAGAGGGTAGTGAGGTCTGCACAACACATCACCGGGGGCAAACTACCTGCCCTCCAGGACACCAACACCACCCGATGTTACAGGAAGGCCATAAAGATCATCAAGGACAACAACCACCCGAGCCACTGCCTGTTCACCCCGCTATCATCCAGAAGGCGAGGTCAGTACAGGTGCATCAAAGCTGGGACCGAGAGACTGAAAAACAGCTTCTATCTCAAGGCCATCAGACTGTTAAATAGCCACCACTAACATTGAGTGGCTGCTGCCAACACACTGACACTGACTCAACTCCAGCCACTTTAATAATGGGAATTGATGGGAAATGATGTAAAATATATCACTAGCCACTTTAAACAATGCTACCTAATATAATGTTTACATACCCTACATTATTCATCTCATATGCATATGCATACGTATATACTGTACTCTATATCATCTACTGCATCCTTATGTAATACATGTATCACTAGCCACTTTAACTATGCCACTTTGTTTACATACTCATCTCATATGTATATACTGTACTCGATACCATCTACTGTATCTTGCCTATGCTGCTCTGTACCATCACTCATTCATATATCTTTATGTACATATTCTTTATCCCCTTACACTGTGTATAAGACAGTAGTTTTGGAATTGTTTGTTAGATTACTTGTTGGTTATTACTGCATTGTCGGAACTAGAAGCACAAGCATTTCGCTACACTCGCATTAACATCTGCTAACCATGTGTATGTGACAAATACAATTTGATTTGATTTGATTTGGTATACTGTATCCTTCACTATCTATTCTTTACCATCTATTGCATCTTAGCTGCTCTGTCACTGCTCATCCATATATTTTATACTTATATATTCTCATCCCATTCCTTTACCAGATTGTGTGTATCAGGATTTGTTGTGGAATTGTTAGATATTACCTGTTAGATATTGCTGCACTGTCAGATCTAGAAGCATAAGCATTTCGCTACCCTCACAATAACATCTGCTAACCATGTGTATGTGACCAATAACATTTGATTTGATTTGTTTTGAGCTCAGAGAACGTGATCAGCATAGTCAATTAGTGGTGGTGGTGGTGAATGAGACTCGTTCCTCCTCATTCTCTGTAGGCAGGCAGGTCTTCACTCGGTGTATCATGCAAGAACAGAAGCATCCTACATTGTTTATTACCCAGCCTGCGATTCAGGCATCCGGTCCGGGCGTGAATAACCATTGCTTTCAGTAATTGGATGATGAGGCGTAATTAAGAGTGCTGATTCGATTTGATCAAAGTCTGGCGCCTGAATCACATGGTACAGAGAGAGAGAGAGAGAGAGAGAGAGAGAGAGAGAGAGAGAGAGAGAGAGAGCAAAGCTTGAGGTAAACGGTGACAGCCTTGACAAACAGAGGTGAGGACTGGAAATCTGTGACAGCTATCACTCGACTCGTCCCACAGCAGCACAGTCAAAAATGTGCTGCATGTTTTTTAATGTGTGAAAATGTGCAACATTAGAATCTATTTATGAGAATGCAACTCTTCTGACAACACAAGTTCTTGTGAGAAATAAACCATGACAAAAAGGGGGTAAGTTGAGCCACCCTTTTTTCTGGCAAACCATACACAAAACGGATCATTTGACAAAATATTTAGTCTGTAAAAGAAGAAACCACTTGGAAAAAGTGATAAGCAAATGAATGTATCATGTCAGAGGTTTCCTGGTTGTTCTAAACATCAGTTAGGGGGATGCAATATAAGCGTGAATATGAAGTCCCTTAACCTAACAAGAAAATGCATCCTTATAGCTGTATGGGCTAATATTATCAACATGTTTGCCTTTGGGTAAGTTGAACCAATGGTCATGAGGTAGGTTGAGCCAATGGTTGAACCAATGGCCATGAGGTAGGTTGAGCCAATGGTTGAACCAATGGCAAGTTGAGCAAGTGGTTTCTTCCCAGGCGTATTGCAAGGCATTATCGCCTGAATATGAGGCAACAATAGAGCCTGTGTTAAAAGTGTTTAAAAAAATAACAAAGATGTTTTAGGTGTTAAGCCTGTTTTCAAATATGCTTAAAAGGATTAAAAGACGAAAACGTGATTGGGATTGTCTTGAACTGTGTTTGGGAAATAAAGATCTAGAGGCGAAAGAAACGCACACCTATTTAGGCGAGGTGCTGGCTAGCGGAGTGGAACACAAAAATAAATAAAAGAGAGCCACACACTCTAGGAGCTCAGATGCAAAAATATTTATGCCCAACGTTTCGACAGGCAATCTGTCTACATCAGTGTATAAAGATAAAATAAATAAAGATGGACATGGTTTAAAAAAGGTAGTGGTAATATTTAATTCAGTACAGAAAATTTTAGACGGCTTAACTTACCCTGAGCTGTGGCTCAATTTACCTAAGTAAAAGTTGTGCCAAGAGACCACTTATTTTGGACAATACATTTTTTCAAAACTGTTTTGTTTACAATAATTCTGATTATTTCCATACACAACATCCTAACATATATGTAGATATCTTTGATAGAAAGAACACTATATTTCCCTTGACGGAGTGATGCTGAATGTAAAAAATATCTCAACTTACCCCACTCTCCCCTACTGTTCATCCACATTTTTGTGTATGTAGACATTCTACAAATATGTCCAAAACATGACTATCCGTCTTAGACATCATCCAACATGGCTAAATATAAGAAATAAAATCCTGCTTGATGTGTCTGAGAGAAAGGACAGTAGGGTGAGTTCAGTGGAATGACAGAGTAACTGTGTTTCTTTATGGCTCCACCACAACAACCAATATATCAACACACACTGTTACTTAGGACAAAACAGAATGAGTGAAAGTGAAAGGCACTTGGCAAGATGGAAGGACAAATAAACGCACACACACTCACACAGACACACACACACGCACACACACACACACACACATTCCAGCGAAACAGGGACAGATGCGAGAGCGAGAAAGCGGTCAAGGGCTGGTCAGAAAGTAATAATCAATGGACAATGATTGTCCGCGAAAAGAGATGGAGAGAAACATGGAGTTAAACAGAGAATGAGAGAAACATGGAGATAAACAGAGAAACAGAGAGAGAAACACAGTGACAGAGAAAGAGATAGAGAATCACAGCTTGTCCCATACCTCTGCCCATCCCAGTAGTTTTGCTGTCTGTGTGTGTGTTCCTTCCTTCAGTATGGGTTGATAGGCAGTCCGTGCTCTCCCTTCCCCCGTGAGCAGAGCAGCGAGCCCCTCACAACACAAACCGGCAGCTACAGCTACAAAGAGCAGAGCCACAGCTACACAACACAGCTCCAGCTACACAGAGAGGCACAGCAAAGGCACTGGAGCCCCGGCAGAGGTAGCAACATCCCTCCCTCCCATTCAGCCTGAATTAATTAAGCTTTTTTCCTCTCTCTCCCTTTTGCTTAGTTCCTCTCCTTCGCTCTGTTGCTATATAGCTTCCTCTCTCTCTGTCTCTCTCTCGCTCTCTGTCTCACTCACTGTCACCGACTCTCTCTGTTCAGTTCCGTCACTCTCTCTCTCTTCTCTCTGTTTCTCTCTCTGCCCTAGTGAGTGCTGCTTTGCAGATCCTATGTGATTATTTTCCCAGCCTTAGCAGGCTGAAAATGTCCCTGCACTTTCTTTTCTGACACCCTGTTTACATAGAGCTGTTCACTCTCCCGCTCTCTCCATCAATATCTCTCTTTATCTCTCTCGCTCTCTCTCTCGCTCTCTTATCGACACTGCTTTGCCAAAGCGCCTCCAGCCCCCCTACCCTGTAAACCACTAGAGCTCGTGCCTCTCTCTCTCCCTCTCCCCCTCCCCTTCATCCTCTCCCTCCCCATCTCCCTCCCTCCCTCACACACTCACAGTGCATCCTGTGTGTTGGTAGTATATCTCAGAGAATTCCAAATATATAATTTCAATATATTGGCCTATTGCGCAGGCCATTTCTTAGAAAAAAACAAAAACAACCAACATCACAAACATGCACAGCAACACACACTGCCGTGACTTCCACCGAAGGTGGTTCCTCTCCCTGTTCGGGGGATGCTCGGCGGTCGGTGTCACCGGCCTACTAGCCATCACCAATCCATTTTTCCTTTTCCGTTTGTTTTGTCTTTGTTTCTTTCACACCGGGTTTCATTTGCTTTCATTTCTGTGTGTATAATTACCCCTGTTGCCTGCCTAGGTTAGTGCGGGATTATTCGTGTCATGTTGCTCGTTAAGGTTGTGCCTTATTTATTTTCACGTATTATACCGAGTGTGTATAAGTTTAGGAGCGTAGTTTTTCCTCTTTCCGTGAGTAACTGGTTTCTCTTTTGTCGAGGGCGTTATTTTGGTATTGTACCTGACCTATATGTTTGTGGACTTGCCTAGTAAAAAACGCTACTCGGACATCTCTGCTCTCCTGCTCTTCACCTACCTCTAAACACAATCACGTAACACACACACACAAGTTGATGTTAATTTGACAGAAATCCTGCATTATTTCCTGGCAAATGTGAGCTAAATAGGGATAATGTATAGTCAGAGAAACAGGAGAGAGCATGCCCTTTCTCTCTCTCTCAGTCTTTTCTATCTCTTCTGTTGTCTCTCACTACCTCACCTCTGTTTGTTTGCCAATTAATCTTACACTGAACTTATTTCAGCTTCATTAAAGTAGCTGTCCAGTGAAAATCTTTATTTTACAAGTTAATATTCTGTTAACTCATACCCAAATAATGTTGTTGACTCGTCTTCTACTTGTATTTGTGCCCAAACCATACAAACCAAAACACTTTTAAAAAAACACCTCAAACTTGCTATTTCCTCATAGAGAATTATGTCATTGTGCTGGCTGAGTTTGCGAATCAGCAGTCTACTCATGTGAATATTTTTATGACCGATATACACCCACTCATACTTAGAAAAGTACGTATTTCACTCATATTGTAATTAATTATAGGTCATATTTCATAGAAATCTGGAAACACTGGACAGTTACTTTAAATAAATAAACTCAATACATTTGTAACTATTAAAAGAGTTATGGCTATTTCTATGACACAACTAAAAGGACATCAGCCAAACAAAACAAGAACTAAAGTGATACAAGTAGCCATGCACACTTAGAAAAAAGGGTTCCAAAGGGTTATTTGGCTGTCCCCATAGGACAACCATTTTTGGTTCCAGGTACAACCCTTTTTAGTTACAGGTAGAACCATTTTGGGTTCCATGTAAAACCCTATGTTCTACATGGAACACAAAATGGTTCTACTTGGAACCAACAGGGTTCTACCTGGAACCAACAAGGTTTATTTAGGTTCTAGATAGCACCTTCTTTCTAATAACGTGGGTAGGCAGGGGGCATAATGCCAAGCACCTAGAAGGGTGGTAGTATACAGAGAGAACAGCCCTATACCATGAGTGCTCTGTAGAAGGACATACACAAAGCCCTAAGAAAGCCTCGTCCCAAACAGAACGAGCCCCTGGACAGGCAACAGTCACAATACACTAGGGGGGTGAATACGTACTCAAAGGAACATTACTTTTGTTGATTTCCTCCACAGTGCCAGTAAAATGCTTTAGCATCAGAAAAAAACAACTTTTATCTAAAGTCTTTTCCACTTTCTAAAGAATGTTTTGATATTCAGTGAGACGTTCAGAAGATTCTAGGCTGTTAAAATGTCATGAGGGATGATGCAACTTAACTTAAAGGTCAGATTGGGAGGATAACAATAAGGGTTTTCTTACCCTCCTGGACATCAGCCAAATAATGTTCTTATCAGCTCAAATATTAGCTATGTTTTTACCACTCTGAATAACAGACAAAGCTATATGTTCTTATCACCCGAATCTCAGCCAGCCTAAAGTTTATCAAAGTGCAAGGGGCTTTAGTAATACCAGTAATGCTAGTAATGCTTTATTTGAGTGGCAGACAAAGGGATAAAAATAGGTCCAGAGTGCTCCGCCCCTCCTGCCTGATCAAAAGCAGACTGTTTTAATCTGGCTTGTTCTTTCTTTCTTTTTTGGCAAAGCCGCAATTACAGTACAGCTCTACTCTTAGAGAACTTTATTTAGCTCAAGTCCTTCATGTTGGTAGACAACCTGTAGTCAACGCTCCATGATGCAACAACTGTCAAGGAAAGTAGAAGAAAGGTTACTGCTTCAGTTACAACCTCACATCTTCTTGTTCTGTGGAACAGTTTACCAAGCTACCAGAAAACTGTCATAAGAGTATAACTGTAATATGTCAATGAGAAATAACATGGTGATTTGATTAGGGGTATTCTTTTACGAGGTGACTCTTAAACGGGCTCTGGGCTGTTGATATGGCTGTAAATTGTAAATATTTTTAATTGGTGCTACTGTTGTTGTTTTTGATTGAATTGAGTGTAAAGTGTCCATCTTGCCCACCTGCCACCTTGCTGCCAAAGAGGACAATGGAAATAAGCTTCCAGTCTTTATTGTGTTTTTATTTACATTTACATTTAAGTCATTTAGCAGACGCTCTTATCCAGAGCGACTTACAAATTGGTGCGTTCACCTTAAGACATCCAGTGGAACAGCCACTTTACAATAGTGCATCTAAATCTTTTAAGGGGGTGAGAAGGATTACTTTATCCTATCCTAGGTATTCCTGAAAGAGGTGGGGTTTCAGGTGTCTCCGGAAGGTGGTGATTGACTCCGCTGTCCTGGCGTCGTGAGGGAGTTTGTTCCACCATTGGGGGGCCAGAGCAGCGAACAGTTTTGACTGGGCTGCGCGGGAACTGTACTTCCTCAGTGGTAGGGAGGCGAGCAGGCCAGAGGTGGATGAACGCAGTGCCCTTGTATGGGTGTAGGGCCTGATCAGAGCCTGGAGGTACTGAGGTGCCGTTCCCCTCACAGCTCCGTAGGCAAGCACCATGGTCTTGTAGCGGATGCGAGCTTCAACTGGAAGCCAGTGGAGAGAGCGGAGGAGCGGGGTGACGTGAGAGAACTTGGGAAGGTTGAACACCAGACGGGCTGCGGCGTTCTGGATGAGTTGTAGGGGTTTAATGGCACAGGCAGGGAGCCCAGCCAACAGCGAGTTGCAGTAATCCAGACGGGAGATGACAAGTGCCTGGATTAGGACCTGCGCTGCTTCCTGTGTGAGGCAGGGTCGTACTCTGCGGATGTTGTAGAGCATGAACCTACAAGAACGGGCCACCGCCTTGATGTTAGTTGAGAACGACAGGGTGTTGTCCAGGATCACGCCAAGGTTCTTAGCGCTCTGGGAGGAGGACACAATGGAGTTGTCAACCGTGATGGCGAGATCATGGAATGGGCAGTCCTTCCCCGGGAGGAAGAGCAGCTCCGTCTTGCCGAGGTTCAGCTTGAGGTGGTGATCCGTCATCCACACTGATATGTCTGCCAGACATGCAGAGATGCGATTCGCCACCTGGTCATCAGAAGGGGGAAATTTATTTAAATAAATTAAATTTATCCTCGATAATTTTGTATGTAAATGGTGTCTCCGGTTGGAGATGCCTACTACTTTTATTTATCTAATCAATTCAAATCAATCAATTCTGATTCACTGCAGTGCTGTTCACGACTCTCTCACGACTCCACTTGCACACTATCCTCCCTCAGCCTCAGACATTAAGTTCAAGTTGGCTAATAAGGGTGGGGGCACTGGGCACGTGTGGACTCTGTCGTTGATGACCTTTAAGTGTCTAACCGTCTTGGGAAGGTTTGGGAGGCGTGCCTGATAGGGTGGTTTTCTCTGAATGTTACAGAAGTGTCACCGCACTAAATAGAGATGGCCTGCCTCCCACGCAACACCCACTAAACATCACAACAATACAGTTCCTCTGGAGAGCTTACAGTGGCTTCAGAAGGTATTCGTACCCCTTGAATTATTCCACATTTCATTGTGTTACAACCTGAATTCAAAATGGATTATTTTTGTGTTTGTTTGCCCATGTACACACTATTCCCATAATGACCATTTTCAGGTCTTGCATAGATTTTCAAGTAGATTTAGGTCAAAACTGTAACTTGGCCACTCAGGAACATTCACTGTCTTCTTGGTAAGCAACTCCAGTGTAGATTTGGCTTTGTGTTTAAGGTTATTGTTCTGCTGAAATTCTTCCAGTATCTGGTGGAAAGCAGACCGAACAAGGTTATCCTGTAGGATTAGCTCCATTCCGTTTCTTTTTTATCCTGAAAAACCCCCAGGTCCTTAACGATTACAAGCATACCCATAACATGATGCAGCCACCACTATGCTTGAAAATATGGAGTGTGGTACTCAGTAATGTGTTCATTTAGATTTTCCCCAAACACAACACTTTGAATTCAAGAAAGAAAGCTGTCAATTAAGTTAGTATTATGGAACAACCACAGTGTTGTTGATATAGCCTTAGTTTTCTCCTATAACAGCCATTAAAATCTGTAACTGTCTTAAAGTCACCATTGGCCTCATGGGGAAATCCCTGAGCGGTTACCTTCCTATCTGGCAACTGAGTTAGGAAGGACGCATGTATCTTTGTAGTGACTGGGTGTATTGATACACCATCCAAAGTGTAATTAATAACTTCACCATGCTCAAAGGGATATTTAATGCCTGCTTTTTTATTTTTACCCATCTACCAATAGATGCCCTTCTTTTCAAGGCATTGGAAAACCTCCCTGGTCTTTGTGGTTGAATTTGTTTGAAATTCACTGCTCGGCTGAAGGACCTTCCAGATAATTTTATGTGTGGGGTACAGAGATGAGGTAGTCATTCAAAACGCATTATTGCACACAAAGTGAGCCCATTACGTGACTCATTACGTGACTTGTTAGGCACATTTTTACTCCTGAAGTTATTTAGGCTTGCCATAACAAAGGGGTTGAATACTTATTGACTCAAGACATTTCAGCTTTTCATTTTTTATTAATAAAAAAAAAAATGTTGATTCCAACATGGGTTATTGTGTGTAGGCCAGTGACCCCCCAAAAAATCTGAATTTAATCCCCTTTTAAATTCAGGCTGTAACACATCAAAATGTGGAAGAAGTCAAGGGGTGTGAATACTTTTTGAAGGTACTGCATGTGTGTTGTGTCCTAAATGGCACCCTATTCTGTACTTAGTCACTATATAGGGAATAGGGTGACAAAACCAACTACTGTATGGGTTTCAGAGTCCAGAACAAGAACCTGATAAACAACTGTATATAACATATGAGAAATTGAATATACTGTAAAAGAATATATACAAAAATGTACATAATACTGTCTACGTAATACAATAGAAACATTGAGTTATAAACTACAAGAGTGAAGGACAGCACTTAACGCACACTGTCAACAAATGCTCTAAAGGGCATGCCAAGGTGTGTGTGTGTCATTGTGTATGGGAGGTGTATGTGTAATATTGTGGTGTGCTGTTTCACTTCCTGCCATGTTCCTATTCTCATGTGTCTGTTCTTTTTCAAATGAGTATCACCGATAGCATCACAAACCAGAAACCACACACAGTTTTAGTTTACAATCAAAATTGTATCACATACACATGCATTTCCACATACGAACACACACAGGGGTTGAGGGGGGGGATGACTGAGGTGAGGGGTTGATTGTCGTGGGGAGAACCTGCTGCTATTGTAACAGCGATTGTGTGACCCTACGTTCCCTATACATCCCTATGTACGTTGATCTACGGCCTCTTACTTCCTCCTACGTCTTACGTGGTGGCTGTAACATCCTGTGTGTGGGTGTGCATGTGTTATCATATGTGCATGCATACAGTATGGGCGTGCATGGTACATACGTACATGTGCATGCGTGTGCATCCCTGCAGTGCGGGGGGTTTGACTGTGACTGAAACCTCTAGTAATCCCAGTAACACATGGTAGAGCAACGTGGTTCCCTGGCACCTCAGACTGGACCACAGAGAGAGCAGAGAGAGCAGACCTGGAAGACAAGGGTTCAATCAGACAGTTAAGGGTAGGTGATCTGAACTGAACCCCCATGGATTGGTACAGCAAGTGTGCACAGGGAGAAATTGGATGCTTTTGTTTGTTTGTGGGTTTGTTGAGAGGAAAAACAGAAGAACAATGTATTTGTTTACTATAAGACATTGGAGTGTAAATATTTGACCCGCTGAGTAGTGTGTTGGATGCCTTTGAGATCTTCGGTTTAGTTTCACAGGATTAGTTTCACAGGATGATTATGTCTAAACTTCACTCAAGCCATTATATTCATCAATGTAGGCAAGGAACAAAAATGTAAGAACACACCATCTCAATAATGCTTACCAGTAATATAGGTGGGAGAAGGTACTATAATAACTACCAGCTTTCTAATGCCAAATTACAATTTACTGGTTGACAGATTAGATAGAAAATAGATTTGATATTGATATTTTAAAAATATAATTACACAATCCAGTACAAAATACAACCACTTTGGCCACTTAGTCCCAATACATCCATCCCTGTCACAACTCCCGCCGAAGTTGGCTCCCCCGCCTGTTCGGGAGGTGCTCGGTGGTCATCGTCACCGGCCTACTAGCCGCCACCGATCCCTTTTTCTTTTCGGTTAGTTTTGTCTCATTTGTTACACCTGTTCCCATTTTGTGTGTGTTTGATTTGCTTCCCTATTTAGCGTGTGGAACCCGCCCCTTTGTTGTGTGGGATTATTTTCATGTTCACGTTGTGTCGTTGGTGTTGTTTGTGCTCTGGACCGTGTTACCCGTTGTTTTGGGTTGGTCAGTGTTTTGGCGCCCTGCGTGTTTGGGCATTTACTTTTGGTGCCGCATTAAAGTGCATCTTTCCCCTGGACCTCTCTGCTCTCTGCACCTGATTCCTCTCTACACACCTAGACAGCCGTGACAATCCCTCACCAGAGTAGGACCATGGCTCTACCTATGATAATGTATGAGTCTCCCAGCTGGGTGATAGCCAGTCTGAGCCCAGCCATGCAGATACATTACACTGCAGCCAATAATCAGATCCATATCCGGCACATCGAGCAGCCAGTGGCCCGTGACGCCCCACGGGAACAGGGCAGGGGGAGAGACAGGAAGCTAGGTCATCAAACTGTTTGTACATCTGTGTGTTTGTGTGTGGACTACCCACACAGACTGTGTGGCGAAGAAGGCGCAACAGAGCCTCTTCAACCTCAGGAGGCTTGTCACCTAAAACCCTCACAAACTTTTACAGCTGCACAATTGAAAGCATCCTGTCGGGCCGTATCACCACCTGGTACGGCAACTGCACCCCCCGTAACCGCAAGGCTCTCCAGAGGGTAGTGCGGTCTGCCCAACGCATCACCGTGGGCAAACTACCCTCCCTCCAGGGCACCTACAGCACCCGATGGCACAGGAAGGCCAAAAATGTCATCAAGGAAATCAACAACCCGAGCCACTGCCTGTTCACCCCATTATCATCCAGAAGGCAAGGTCAGTACAGGTGCATCAAAGCGCGGATCGAGAGACTGAAAAACAGCTTCTGTCTCAAGGCCATCAGACTGTTAAACAGCCATCACTATCACATTAGAGGCTGCTGCCTATAGGCATACACTAGAAATCTCTGGCCTCTTTAAGGAATAGAACACTAGTCACTTTAATAATGTTTACATATCTCATCTCGTATGTATATATTGTTTTCTATATGTTGGAGGAAATTATGGTTGAAATGACTAATTATGTATACATTCCAATCAGAACTGACTAGTCCAAATGCTATAATGTACTGTACATATATGCATTTTCTCTCTTGCTCCCATTCCCAATTGTATATAATATAGTCAGGAGTTTAGTAACAATGACGGTCTGTTCCTTGTACAAATGAATGTACTATCTCCAGATGGCAGGGACGGACTATCTCCAGACTGTCTAGAATGCTGATTTATACTGACTGACCTTGACTTCAGGCGTGGAGCGAAGGCTCGAGAACTATAGGGCCTCTCTACCGGTGTCATGAAAGAGATAGAACATTTAGAAAACGCTGATGTCATTTTCAGTTAACGCTGACGTCATTTTCAGTTTATAACCTGTGGAAAAATGTGTATGTGGCAGTATGCTCTTGTAATAAACGCTGTTACCTGACTTTTAAGACTGGTCTCGATCTATTTCATGCATAATTAATGAATTTACAACTCATTAATGAAATAGAGAGAGTGCGAATTTGGTTTTGGCTACAAAACATATAGGAATTTAGAATTCCTCTAACACTATACTATTCTACTGTATCTTAGTCCGTTCCGCTCTGACATCGCCCGTCCATATGTATATAGTCTTAATTAATTCCTACTTAGATTTGTGTGTATTGGGTATATGTTGTGTAATTTGTTAGATATTACTGAACTGTTGGAGCTAGAAGCACAAGCATTTCCCTACACCCACAATAACATCTGCTAATCACATCTATGTGACCAATACAATTTGATTTGATTTGATGTGTGTGTGTGTGCAAACTAGAAACAACCTAGACAGCAAAGGAGGAACTGAACTCACAATTCACATTCATGACAATCGATTGGATTTCAAGTGTCACATTAGGTGAAATTAGATAAAGAGTTACTGAGTACTGTCAAATCCTCACATGGTCTCTCCTATCATTGCTATACGGAAAAATAATGTGGGCATTGAGAGACACAAGTGATCGTTCAGCGCGCAGAGTTGCTTGCAATCACATACTCACATTTGTTGATATTCCTTGCTAGTGAGTGAGTTATTTGCCCAGTTATATAAATGTTTTTGTCAGCAAACAGGTTTCGTATGCTCATGAAACGAGCGGGCTGTGGCTTGAGGAGAGAGAGAGACACTGCAGCAGCAGGTAGAGTATCCTATAAAATATATAATGATAGATATGCAACAGACTAACTAGATAGCCAATTCAACTCAGTAGTTAACTATTTAGCTACTAGCACGTATTAATGCCATTGTCATGTACTATGTTCTGTATCTGCCCTGCCCCTGTTTCACTGCCAGCTCTCACTCCCTCTCCTCGCACAAGCAAACAAAGCTTGAGCAAGATTTCACAATGTACTTGAGGGAAAAAAAGTTTTGAAACATCTACTGTTACTGTTGTACTGTAAGCTTTATGTGAGTATAACAATTATTTCACAACACTCAGTTTTGAGGAAATACCACCACTTCACAAACAGAGCAAGTCATTGAGATTATGCGCACCATTTGCGGTGAATATGCCTACATCAATTAGCCTATATAAACCTACCAATAGCCAGGGCAAAGCCATTTGTACCTGATTAAGTACAATCCCATTGGAAATTAATGTTGAAAGTTCTATTCATATTCCTAAAACTGGTGCTGTCACTGCTCCTGTTGACAACACATATTAATAAATAGCCCAAAGTCAAAACATAGTTTTAAAGTGTCTAAATCAATAACCAATATGCAGAAACAGTTTGTGATATATTGAAAACCTAAACGTAAAATCTAATATCTACACATACATGTGCAACATCATAAAATGCAATAAAATGCAAATGAATTACTTAAAAATCATACAATGTGATTTTCTGGATTTTTGTTTTAGATTCCGTCTCTCACAGTTGAAGTGTACCTATGATAAGAATTACAGACCTCTACATACTTTGTAAGTAGGAAAACCTGCAAAATCGGCAGTGTATCAAATACTTGTTCTCCCCACTGTATTTATTGGATAATGGCACAACCATTTGGGCTTTTTTGGGCTTGGGCTCATTATATTTCGTTAATGTATTTAATATATGACTTATCAGGCTCCGGTAGCATCAGATTTGAATTTATAATGCTTTTGAATGTTTTAGCGGGAAAATACTGTGTTACCCGCGAAAAAGGGATTTATTCTCGGGATGGAACATTTGTAAAATACTGGGAAAATATTCGACCCTAGTCCAAAGGGACGTTTGATGTCCCTACTACCAATGGGAGGTTTGTGTTGGACATAGCCATGTTATTGATCTACAATGGCTTGCAAAAGTATTCCCCCCCCTTGGCATTTTTCCTATTTTGTTGCCTTACAACCTGGAATTAAAATATTTTTGGGGGGGTTGTATCATTTGATTTACACAACATGCCTACCACTTTGAAGATGCAAAATATTTTTTCTTGTGAATCAAACAAGAAATAAGACAAAAAGACTGAAAATTTGAGCTTGCATAACTATTCACCCCCTCAAAGTCAAAACCTTTTGCAGCAATTACAGCTGCAAGTCTCTTGGGGTATGTCTCTATAAGCTTGGCACATCTAGCCACAGCAATCTTTAAGTCATACCACAGATTCTCAATTGTATTAAGGTATGGGCTTTGACTGAGCCATTCCAAGACATTTAAATGTTTCCCCTTAAACACTTGAGTGTTGCTTTAGCAGTATGCTTAGGGTCATTGTCCTGCTGGAAGGTGAACCTCCGTCCCAGTCTCAAATCTCTGGAAGACTGAAACAGGTTTCCCTCAATAATGTCCCTGTATTTAGTACCATCCATCTTTCCTTCAATTCTGACCAGTTTCCGAGTCCCTGCAGATAAAAAATATGGTGTTCTCGGGGTGATGAGAGGTGTTGGGTTTGCACCAGACATAGTGTTTTCCTTGATGGCCAAAAAGCTTGTCTCATCTGACCAGAGTACCTTCTTCCATATGTTTGGGGAGTCACCCACATGCCTTTTGGTGAACACCAAACGTGTTTGCTTATATTTTTCTTTAAGCAATGGCTTTTTTCTGGCCACTCTTCTGTAAAGCCCAGCTCTGTGGAGTGTATGTCTAAAGTGGTCCTATGGACAGATACTCCAATCTCCGCTGTGGAGCTTTGTAGCTCCTTCAGGGTTATCTTTGGTGTCTTTGTTTCCTCTCTGATTAATGCCCTCCATGCCTGGTCTGTGAGTTTTGGTGCGCAGCCCTCTCTTGGCAGGTTTGTTGTGGTGTCATATTCTTTCCGTTTTTTTTATAATGAATTTAATGGTGCTCTGTGGGATGTTTGTGGGATATTTTTTTATAACCCAACCCTGATCTGTACTTCTCCACGACTTTGTCCCTGACCAGTTTGGAGAGCTCATTGGTCTTCATGATGCCGCTTTCTTGGGGGTGCCCCTTGCTTAGTGGTGTTCCAGGCTCTGGGGCCTTTCAGAACAGGTGTATATATACTGAGATCATGTGACAGATCATGTGACACTTAGATTGCACACAGGTGGACTTTATTTTACTAATTATGTGACTTCTGAAGGTAATTGGTTGCAACAGATCTTATTTAGGGGCTTCATAGCAAAGGGGGTGAATACATATGCATGTTTTTTTATTTTCTGAAACAAGTCAAGTCAAAATTTCACTTTAACAATTTGGACTATTTTGTGTATGTTCATTAGATGAAATCCAAATAAAAATCTATTTAAATTACAGGTTGTAATCCAACAAAATAGGAAAAACGGGGATGGGGGGGGATGAATACTTTTGCAAGCCACTGTAACAGTAATTTATATCTATTAACAATATCATATATTCTATCAGTGGTGGAAAAAGTACCCAAAGTCATACTTGAGTAAAATTAAAGATACCTTATTAATAGAAAAAGTGAAACTCACTCAGTAAAATACTACTTGAGTAAAATTCTAAAAGTATTTGGTTTCAAACATTCACTACCATTCAAAAGTTTGGGATCACTTAGAAATTTCCTAGGTTTTGAAAGAAAAGCACATTATTTTTGTCCAATTAACATAACATCAAAATTGATCAGAAATGCAGTGTAGACATTGTTGATGTTGTAAATTACTATTGTATCTCGAAAAGGCTGATTTTTTTAATGGAATATCTACATACGCGTACAAAGGCCCATTCTCAGCAACTATCACTCCTGTGTTCCAATGGCACACTGTGTCAGCTAATCCAAGTTTATAATAAGGCTAATTGATCAACAAAAAAACTTTTTGCAATTATGTTAAGAAAATGTTATTGCTAAAATATACTTAATTATCAAAAGTGAAAGTAAAATAACAAATAATAAAAAAAATCCTTATATTAAGAAAACTAGATGGCAAAATGTTCTTGTTTTTAATTTATTTATGGAAAGCCAGGGGCACACTCTAATGCACAGACATAATTTACATATGAAACATGTGTGTTTAGTGAGTCTGCCAGATCAGGGGAAGTAGGGATGACCAGGGATGTTCTCTTGATAAGCGCGTGAATTTGACCATTTTCCTGTCCTGCTAAGCATTCAAAATGTAACAGTACTTTTGGGTGTGAGGAAAATTGTATGGAGTGAATGTAGTGAAGTAAAAGTAAAAGTTGTCCAAAATATAAAGAGTCAAGTACAGATACCCCAAAACTACTTAAGTAGTACTTTAAAGTATTTTTACTTAACTGCTTTACACGATTGTATTTAAGGTTAGCAATCTAGATAATATGTTTTGCGTTCCCACTCCCTGAAATACAGTATGTAGCATGGGGCCTATAGCTTAGGCAACCATGCACCAAAAATATTAAAGAAAAGGTATCTCTTCAGACCCCAAAATAAATCTGATCATTCTGGATCCTATTTTGACAAAATATCCATCATGCATTCCCTGAACATGTTAGTTAAATAGCTAAATTATTTCATGTCCGACTTGGCACTGGATAAAGTACTGTATGTCTACTTTTCTGCCACTAATGGAAAGTAACTGTGCATTTAAAAGTTAATGAGCTCAATGGGTAAATGTATCATGATATGACTTTTTGGCCCTATTGCCCAGCTCTAGGCAGAGGGCAGCCTACATGTTGTCTGATTCTCGGTAGGGTACCGTAATAATAATAATAATAATTAACTTTATTAAAGTGCTCCTTGCATCATACAGCACAATTTTCAGTCCATGGCGTTACAGACCAGTCTATTTTTAGTGACGTGAGCTTTCAGACAAGAAAAACATCAGTCCTACCGAAAGATAAGTGGCTAAAAAAGTTTATGGCAAGCCCTGCTAATGTATTCAAACCTATAAAACTACCCATAAATGGTAGTGCTCAATCTCTTTACATACAACTACACATCTGACAGGAAACCCATCTGTACATTTAAGTATTGGCTCCACCCAGGCGATCAATAAAGCCAAGGCAGCATATTGATGAATGGTTTTATGAATTATGTTTTCCATCCACTATTCTTTAATATTGTCCAACCCAAAGGCTTTATTGGGAAACCTTGACCTTTGTCTCTGGAGGTGAGGAGGTGTGTGTGTGAGTGGATCTAGTTGACACTAAGTTTAGAGGCTATAGGGAATCCCGTGTCCCTGGAGAGGATGGTCACCCGGTGACATACACACACACGCAGACAACCTACACTAATGAGGAGACTTCCAAGTATAAGTAGCATGCAGGACTCTCCAGGAAGAACAGGCCTTGTCAAGCCTTGTCTCCTTCCCCATAACAACTCCTATTGAGAATGTATTCCTTCTAATTTATTTTACCTTCATTTAATTAGGCAAGTCAGTTAAGAACAAATTCTTACTTTCAATTACATCTCAGGAACAGTGGGTTAACTGCCTTGTTCAGAGGCAGAATGACAGATTTGTACCTTGTCAGCTCAGGGATTCGATCTTGTAACCTTTCGGTTAGTAGTCCAATGCTCTAACCACTAGGCTACCTGCTCTAACCACTAGGCTACCTGCCTCTAACCACTAGGCTACCTGCTCTAACCACTAGGCTATCTGCCTCTAACCACTAGGCTACCTGCTCTAACCACTAGGCTACCTGCTCTAACCACTAGGCTACCTGCTCTAACCACTAGGCTACCTGCTCTAACCACTAGGCTACCTGCCTCTAACCACTAGGCTACCTGCTCTAACCACTAGGCTACCTGCTCTAACCACTAGGCTACCTGCCTCTAACCACTAGGCTACCTGCTCTAACCACTAGGCTATCTGCCTCTAACCACTAGGCTACCTGCTCTAACCACTAGGCTACCTGCTCTAACCACTAGGCTACCTGCTCTAACCACTAGGCTACCTGCTCTAACCACTAGGCTACCTGCCTCTAACCACTAGGCTACCTGCTCTAACCACTAGGCTATCTGCCTCTAACCACTAGGCTACCTGCCGCCCCGTTGCTGCCAGCGTCCTTATTATGGATCACTGGCCCTATCCTTCAAACCTTGGCTTCCTGAACACCTCTTAATAATTCAACACCCAAGTTTCAATTATTCAATCTTTAATTTTTTTAAAAATGCAGAAATTGCATAAAAACATTCAAGTGCATTAGACCCCTCAAGCAAAGGATGTTTCGATAGTGCAGAGGTTTTCAAGACTCAAGATAAAGCACGTGGGGAGCAACTCTAAAGCTTTATCATTGGTTGAATTGGTGCTTCTGACTCTTGGTTGACAACTTCATAACTTGCATAACAAAACATCACCCGTAATAAACTGTCAAGTAACACCCACATTTGCGCAAGGCACTCCTTATCCATTTGGTGATATCGCCCATTCTGCTTCAGATTATCGCTGTGTGTGTGTGGGTAGACCAACGGAAAAATAACCCAATGAGGTTTTTCCATTTACAGTTCCATAGATAACCATTGTTTAGCTGGTAATGTAATAAAACATAGTGTTGGGCCGTGATTAGTTACAGTAGGCTATATCATTTAACTGCTTTTTCCACAGTTCCTCATATTGTTTTTACTGTCACCTTGGCTGCAACAGCAGCTGAGAGTCAATCCAGCCCAGTGAGTGTGTTTGCTACTCTCGTAATCATATCTTTTGGGGGTTTGTGTGTATTTGCATGGAACGACTGAACTGAAGATGCTGCTGTTTATTGAGAGGCCGCTGTGGTCGTGGTGGAAAGATAAACAGTGTTGAGTGTAACAGGGGGAGGGGTAGGGAAAGGACAGAGGGAGAGGGAGAGGCAGGGGAGGGGAGGGGAGGGGAATGAGAGAACAGAGGGAGGGGTATGTGGAGGTGACGGGAGGGGTAGGGAGAGAACAGAGGAGAGGTAAGGGATGCGAGGGGAGGGGTAGGGAGAGGACAGAGGGAGAGGTAAGGGATGCGAGGGGAGGGGAGGGGTAGGGAGAGGACAGAGGGAGAGGTAAGGGATGTGAGGGGAGGGGTAGGGAGAGGACAGAGGGAGAGGTAAGGGATGCGAGGGGGGGGGTAGGGGAGAGGACAGAGGGAGAGGTAAGGGATGCGAGGGGAGGGAGGTGTAGGGGAGAGGACAGAGGGAGAGATAGGGGATGCGAGGGGAGGGGTAGGGAGAGGACAGAGGGAGAGGTAAGGGATGCGAGGGGAGGGGAGGGGTAGGGAGAGGACAGAGGGAGAGGTAAGGGATGTGAGGGGAGGGGTAGCGAGAGGACAGAGGGAGAGGTAAGGGATGCGAGGGGAGGGGGGGTAGGGAGAGGACAGAGGGAGAGGTAAGGGATGCGAGGGGAGGGGAGGTGTAGGGAGAGGACAGAGGGAGAGATAGGGGCATTCTTTATGCAGTCTTGTAGTATTTAATAAACCGTTTTTTCTGCTCTCCTGAAACACACTTTCAAAGCCATTCAAAGTAGTCTACATGATGAATTATTGAGTTAGGCTGCACCTGGCTATTCAAGGACAAAACGGAACAGGGCAGTCCTGCACCAGGGCTTGACTGGGAGTCCCTTCACGTTCACAGGGACAATGGCCCCATGTGGCACAGATAGCCTACCTCTATTCAAACATTGAAATGTCACGACGATGGGTACTTCCTCAAATTTGCCATTCAAATCAGACCAATGGCATTTTCAAACCAGGTACATGCACACAATGCAGAACACACCAGTTCACCAGGGCAACCTGCATCATAGATAGATGACTCTTTGATTAACTTATGGTCGATCCTTACCACACCCACTATCTTCGTTGACCATTTCCTGGACATGAGAGACATAGAGAGAGAGACATAGAGAGAGAGACATAGAGAGATAGAGAGAGAGACATAGATAGAGAGAGAGAGAGAGAGAGAGAGAGAGAGAGAGAGAGAGAGAGATTGCTGTACTTGGTCCATTGAGTTTGCTCTGTAATGACTACAGTGGGGCCTACCCAATAACTTAAGTCACAGCGACTCACATTTTAGTTTGCTGCCTCTCTCTGTCTTATTACAGTGTGTAGCCTGTCAATGGCAACAACACTGCCATCATAAGACACACCAGGACTGGAATTGCAGGAAGAAAAAAAATACATTAAGCCCTAATGGACAATTAGCTGCCCGGTTTAATGTCCAAATTAATGGGAACCAAATACACTTGGTTAGAAAGACATCCTAGGAACATTTCCTTGCATTTCCGCTCACGATTATTGATGTGTTCCAGCTGCACCCTAGTAAATATACACCCTGTCTGTCCAGCCTGACCCTCCCATGCCAGTAAATATGGCTGTAATGTGATTACCATGCTTCCAACCATCGTTATGAAGGGGACTTGATTACCAATCTGAGGGGGGGGGGGGATGTAGGAAATGTACCCAAAAGAACCACCTTGTTTCGTTTTTCCAATTATTCACTTCGAAAATTAGTCATGTGAAAAGAGACATTTAGAGAATGATCTCGTTTTAATCACCTTACTCTTCATCAATGATGTTGTAACCAACCCATCAATGATGTTTTGGTTTCCTCAATTTCCTCACTGGAGAAGGGGAGGGAAAGAAGGGAAGACGGGAGGGGGGAAAGAAGAGAGGGAGGGAGGGGGAGAGAGGGGGAAGCACACTGCCCACCTTTGTCCAACCTGACGAACTGGCCGAATTACATCAGCAGCTTTCCGTAACCATAACAACGGTAATCTCCCTGGATTTGGCCGTGCAGAGATGGAGGAGGCCAACGCGCTGGAAAACATCTCAATGGACACGTGCATAACGATGCAATTTATTGGAAAACCATGATGAACACTAATCATACAGCACAGTAGATGAATGGATGGACATGTTAACATCATAGAGGTACCATGCACATAACATACTATAATAACCACAATATACACAAACATGCTTTATGGTATAGGACAGGTTTATAGAGGAATAACATCTTCGTGATAAAACAGAATGCTTCATAATGTTAGAGGTTGGGCCACATGCTCCAACTTCTCTAACAGGCAACGTGGCTGTGGATGGCCTGTCTGACAGAAGAAACACATGCAGTGAAGTTACAGTGTAATTTCTCTGTCCTTTTATGAGCCATCTGGTCAGCCTAAGGACAACAAAGTCAAGGTATTGAGTGGTCATCACAAAGCCCTGACCTCAATCCTATAGAACATTTGTGGGCAGAACTGAAAAAGCGTGTGCGAGTAAGGAGGCCTACAAACCTGACTCAGTTACACCAGCTCAGTCAGGAGGAATGGGACAAAATTCACCCAACTTATTGTGGGAAGCTTGTGGAAGGCTACCCAAAACGTTTGACCCAACTTAAACAATTTAAAGGCAATGCTACCAAATACTAATTGAGTGTATGTAAACTTCTGACCCACTGGGAATGTGATGAAAGAAATACAAGCTGAAATAAATCATTCTCTTTACTATTATTCTGACATTTCACATTCTTAAAATAAAGTGGTGATCCTAACTGACCAAGACAGGGAATTGTTACTCGGATTAAATGTCAGGAATTGTGAAAACTGAGTTTAAATGTATTTGGCTAAGGTGTATGTAAACTTCCAACTTCAACTATATATATATATATATATATACAGTGGGGCAAAAAAGTATTTAGTCTGCCACCAATTGTGCAAGTTCTCCCACTTAAAGATGAGAGAAGCCTGTAATTTTCATCATCATCATCATCATTTCATCACTTCAACTATGACAGACAAAATGCGAGAAAAAAAATCCAGAAAATCACATTGTAGGATTTTTAATGAATTTATTTGCAAATTATGGTGGAAAAAAGTATTTGGTCACCTACAAACAAGCAAGATTTCTGGCTCTCACAGACCTGTAACTTCTTCTTTAAAGGCTCCTCTGTCCTCCACTCGTTAACTGTATTAATGGTACCTGTTTGAACTTGTTATCAGTATAAAAGACACCTGTCCACAACCTTTGGCCAAGACCAAAGAGCTGTCAAAGGACACCAGAAACAAAATTGTAGACCTGCACCAGGCTGGGAAGACTGAATCTGCAATAGGTAAGCAGCTTGGTTTGAAGAAATAAACTGTGGGAGCAATTATTAGGAAATGGAAGACATACAAGACCACTGATAATCTCCCTCGATCTGGGGCTCCACGCAAGATCTCACCCCGTGGGGTCAAAATTATCACAAGAACGGTGAGCAAAAATACCAGAACCACACGGGGGGACCTAGTGAATGACCTGCAGAGAGCTGCAGAGAGCTGGGACCAAAGTAACAAAGCCTACCATCAGTAACACACTACGCCGCCAGTGCCAGACGTGTCCCCCTGCTTAAGCCAGTACATGTCCAGGCCCGTCTGAAGTTTGCTAGCGAGCATTTGAATGATCCAGAAGAAGATTGGGAGAATGTCATATGGTCAGATGAAACCAAAATATAATTTTTGGGTAAAAACTCAACTCGTCGTGTTTGGAGGACAAAGAATGCTGAGTTGCATCCAAAGAACACCATACCTACTGTGAAGCATGGGGGTGGAAACATCATGCTTTGGGGCTGTTTTTCTGCAAAGGGACCAGGACGACTGATCCGTGTAAAGGAAAGAATGAATGGGGCCATGTATCGTGAGATTTTGAGTGAAAACCTCGTTCCATCAGCAAGGGCATTGAAGATGAAACGTGGCTGGGCCTTTCAGCATGACAATGATCCCAAACACACCGCCTGGGCAACGAAGGAGTAGCTTCGTAAGAAGCATTTCAAGGTCCTGTAGTGGCCTAGCCAGTCTCCAGATTTCAACCCCATAGAAAATCTTTGGAGGGAGTTGAATGTCCGTGTTGCCCAGCAACAGCCCCAAAACATCACTGCTCTAGAAGAGATCTGCATGGAGGAATGGGCCAAAATACCAGCAACGGTGTGTGAAAACCTTGTGAAGACTTACAGAAAACGTTTGACCTCTGTCATTGCCAGCAAAGGGTATATAACAAAGTATTGAGATAAACTTTTGTTATTGAAAATAAAAGAAAGCCGCACACTCTTGGAGCTCAGATGCAAAAATGTAATACCAACGTTTCGACAGCCAAGCTGTCTTCATCAGGGTATAATCCCAAACACTGCGGGATGACTCGTTTATATAGTGTCAAAAGACACAGGTGTCTGTAATCATGGCCAGGAGTGGCCTAATATCATTGGTTAATAATCAAATATTAAAATGTCATACAAAGAACAGCATACAAACAAATGGATAGCATACGATCATAGATTAATTTGACTATACAAGTTTACACACAATTACAATGGCAAAGTCACAATAATCACAAGAATGGCTTCAGATCAAAGTCTACGTTGAGACCGAAGGGCGCAAGGGTCTTTAAATTAAAGATCCAGGCAGCCTCTCGTTTTAACAATAAATTATCAAGGTCACCCCCTCTCCTAGGGAGGGTGACATGTTCGATGCCAATATAACGCAGAGACGAAATCGAGTGGCCTGCCTCCAAGAAGTGTTATTGACCAAATACTTATTTTCCACCATAATTTGCAAATAAATTCATTAAAAATCCTACAATGTGATTTTCTGGATTTTTTTCCCCTAATTTTGTCTGTCATAGTTGAAGTGTACCTATGATGAAAATTACAGGCCTCTCTCATCTTTTTAAGTGGGAGAACTTGCAGAATTGGTGGCTGACTAAATACTTTTTTGCCCCACTGTATATATATATAATTATTTTATTTTTTATATACTTGTTTATTTTGTTACGTATTGAAAATCATAGCATTGGTATTTGGAAAAAAACCTGAATACGGTATAAACTGTATATCACCCAAGCCTAGTGTGTAGGCTAGGCTATGTGTGGGAGACCTTGGCACTGCTCTGCCAGCCTGTCTTCATCCTGGTTCACTGTGTCTCAGCAGTTTTTAAAAAATTAAAACGCTCCATTTGTACCAACTACCCACGCTTGGCAGGGAGAATACACCAGAATATATTAGTGTATTCATCTCCAGACAGCTGACTTTGTCCTGTGGTTTCACCACAGTGCATTAGAAACAATACCATCCCGGTCCTTTAAATACTTTGTGGGTTTGTTATACCGTTATTGACTGGAACTAAGACTGATTGTCCATTTAAGAATAAGGAGGAAATAAGCTATTTCATTTTTGACTTACTGGCCCGTTCTCAAAATGTACTGAAGATATATAGTATGAATAGAAAATAACATAATTCTCTTAAAACAATGAAGAAAAGCGCAAAGTAGAAAGCACCCATTGTGGGGATGCATCAGTTTTAAATGTCGGATTTGCAAATCGTCACACACTACCATGACATGATGAACATTCCCCTGAAATATGAATCAATCTACTAAAGAAGCAGGCTCTTCACAACGTAATCCCTCAGCCCTTCCAAAACACACACGCACGCATGCACATGCACGCACACACACTTAAACACACTTGTGATCCATACTTACTGAGTAGATTCATTTGATGATTAAATCCTGCGCTGGCCTGATATGAATCTCCTCTACTGGGATCTTGTCACAACCAATGTAAATCATTTTTCTCTCTGTGATTGGAGTGCTCTCTTCTCACATGGTCATTTTCCTCTCCCTCGGTTTGGCAGAGGATGTTCTATACGTCAAACACATTGTTACACTTATTATCTGATCTGATGGACCACGCCCTGGTGCGGCAGGGTAGCCTAGTGGTTGAAGTGTTGGACTAGTAACCGGAGGGTTGCAAGTTCAAACCCCCGAGCTGACAAGGTACAAATCTGTCGTTCTGCCCCTGAACAGGCAGTTAACCCACTGTTCCTAGGCCTTAATTGAAAATAAGAATTTGTTCTTAACTGACTTGCCTAGTTAAATAAAGGTCAAATAAAAATAAATAAAATTGCCTTCAGAGTATTATTGTCTGGAAATAGATTAAGGTTCCCTACATTTCTTTCCAATTTCCACTTGAACCTAATGACCATACAATTCTATAATGAGGGGAGTGGATACCGGTTGGATGGATTTCCAAAAACAAGTTATCATATTTCCTAGATGATCATTCCAACCCCTAATCAAATTTGCCCCAATGCAATCTCCCAGCGAATGCTCCATTCGTACCCTAATAAATCATAAAGCCAAAAGAGAATGCACACGGGAGATGGATAAGATACACAGGGATGGGATAAAAGAAGAAGAAAAATAAGAGATATGTCATGCCATAGAGAGGCTTTTATTCTCTATTTTGGGTAGGCCAGGGTGTGACTAGGGTGGGCATTCTAGTTGATTTATTTCTATGTTTTGGCCGGGTATGGTTCTCAATCAGGGACAGCTGTTTATCGTTGTCTCTAAAAGGGAATCATACATAGGCAGCCTTTTTTCCTTTGTAATTTGTGGGTAGTTGACCACTACTTTGTTAGTGGCACTATAGCCCTAGTAAGCTTCACGGTCATTTCTTTGTTTCTTGTTTTGTTGGCGACATTTACATAAAGGAAAATGTATGCTCACCACGCAGCACCTCGGTCCGGTCATTTCCACGATGACGTCCGTGACAACATACTACACTAACTCCCCTCTTCCCAACCTCCAGTCTGCAACAGCAACCACAACTTCATAACAAGCCCTCTGTTTTTCCAACAAGCCAGAGACTGAACAGGGGACAATCATTATTTTCTTGTCCGTAAAACATAATGTATGATGGTCCTGTGTTTGGTGTCTCTGAACTCTGTTTGAACTGTTAGTTCATGTGTACTGAACAAAAATATAAACACAACATGTAAAGTGTTGGTCCCATGTTTCATGAGCTGAAATAAAAGATCCACGAAATGTTCCATGCGCAGAAAAAGCTTATTTCTTTCCGATTTTGTGCACACATATGTTTACATCCCTGTTAGTGGGCATTTCTCCTTTGCCAAGATCCATCCACCTGAACCATGTGGCATATCAAGAAGCTGATTTAACGGCATGATCATTACCAGGGGTGTAACTTTGGTTTTAGAAGTGGGGGGGACATATATACACTACCGTTCAAAAGTTTGGGGTCACTTAGAAATGACCTTGTTTTTGAAAGAAAGGCACATTTTTTGACCATTAAAATAACATCAAATTGATCAGAAATACAGTGTTGTAAATGGCTATTGTAGCTGGAAACGGCAGATTTTTTATGGAATATCTACATAGGCATACAGAGGCCCATTATCAGCAACCATCACTCCTGTGTTCCAATGGCACATTATGTTAGCTAATCAGAGTTTGTTATTTTAAAAGGCTAATTGATCATTAGAAAACCCTTTTAGAATTATGTTAGCACGGCTGAAAACTGTTGGCCTGATTAAAGAAGCAATAAAACTGGCCATCTTTAGACTAGTTGAGTATCTGGAGCATCAGCATTTGTGGGTTCAATTACAGGCTCAAAATGGCCAGAAACAAAGACCTTTCTTCTGAATCTCTGAGTCTATTCTTGTTCTGATAAATGAAGGCTTTTCCTTATAAAAAATTGCCAAGAAACTGAAGATCTCGTACAACGCTGTGTACTACTCCCTTCACTGAGCAGCACAAACTGGCCCTAACCAGAACAGAAAGAGGAGTGGGACACCCCGGTGCACAACTGAGAAAGAGGACAAGTACATTAGAGTGTCTCGTTTGAGAAACAGTGTCTAGAGTCCTCAACTGGCAGCTTCATTAAATCGTACCCGCAAAACACCAGTCTCAACGTCAACAGTGAAGAGGCAACTCCGGGATGCTGGCCTTCTAGGCAGAGTTCCTCTGTTCAGTGTCTGTGTTCTTTTGCCCATCTTAATCTTAATCATTTATTTTTGTTGGCCAGTCTGAGATATGGCTTTTTCTTTGCAACTCTGCCTAGAAGGCCAGCATGGTGGCGGTGGGGTTATGGTATGGGCAGACATAAGTTACGGACAATGAACACAATTGCATTTTTATCAATGGCAATTTGAATGCACAGAGACACCGTACCAAGCTGAAAATGTCTCAGTTCTTCAATAGCCTGCATACCCAGACATGTCACCCATTGCTCATATTTGGGAGGCTCTGGATTGACGTGTACAACAGTGTGTCCAGTTCTCGCCAAAATCCAGCAACTTTGCACAGCCATTGAAGAGGATTGGGACAACATTCCACAGGCCGCAATAAGCAGCCTGATCAACTCTATGCAAAGGAGGAATGTTTGAGGCAAATGGTGGTCACACCAGATACAAACTGTTTTTTTTAATCCACGCTCCTACCATTTTTTATGGTATCTGTGACCAATAGATACCATCTGTATTCCCAGTCATGTGAAATCCATAGATTAGGGCCTAATTGATTTATTTCAATTGACTGATTTCCTTATATGAACTGTAACTCAGTTACTACATTCCTCATTTCACTTTTTCACTTTTGTCACTAAAAGCAGCCTCCCGCGCACGCACACGCACACACACACACACACACACACACACACACACACACACACACACACACACACACACACACACACACACAAGCTCACAGAAATAAAGAAAAAATACATACACATACACAGAAGTAAAGACAAACACACACACACCTCCCTACCCTGTTCAGAAATACTTTATCTCTCCCTCCTTTCCTATGTGTTTTTCACCCACGGTGTTCTCCCCAGCCACTCCAGGCCATTATAACAATAATGCTGCTAACACTGTCCTAAAATTATCCTCTTCTGTACCAGCCTCGTTGCCTGCTGTACCTGGGGAGCCAACTTCTGTCATTATCTTTGTCCCAAATGGCAACCCATTACCTAGTGTATGTAGTGTACTACTTTTGACCAGGGCTCATAGGGCTCATCAGAAGTAGTGCCCTATATAGGGAGCCATTTGGGACGCAAATATTATCTCCTGTCAGATAAACATCACTACACGGGAGCCATATCTGCCTGCGCTCAGCCCCACCCGCTCTGGCGACCCTCACCTTGTCAGCGATGTCAGAGTAACTGCAACTACTTAAGAGAGAGACGCTCTGTAGTGTCCCACACGATTACCCCTGTCTCCAATCTCTTTAGAACACACCATCAATCGTCCTCTGTGTCTATTGTGTGTGTGTGTGTGTGTGTGTGTGTGTGTGTGTGTGTGTGTGTGTGTGTGTGTGTGTGTGTGTGTGTGTGTGTGTGTGTGTGTGTGTGTGTGTGTGTGTGTGTGTGTGTGTGTGTGGAGTGCAGGTTGTTTCACATAGCGTTTCTACTCTAGCCACCAATGTACAGTTTAATGAATGTATATGAGAGAAGCTGTTTTGGCTAGTAAGGCTGATTAACATTGTTTAGATAGATAACAAGCCATATTATGTGGCTGAGCAATTTAACCAGCTGTACTGTACACTTTAATTTAGGCTTTATGCTTCTTTTCGACCATAGAGGCAGGGACTATTGATTCCAGAGAAGCCAGGCACTGGCATTATACTGCGAAATCCCACTTTTTAAAAAATCTTATTTTATTTGTGGGCTCCTTCTCTTTGGTGAAACTGACTCATCTGCCCTAACCTCCTCTGTTATTCCATGTTGTAAATCAAATTCACACACATTCAAACAAGACGAGCGCAGCTGTATTTAGGAGGATGATGGATGATGACCTTAACCAGGCTCTTCTTTTCTCTGTCTTCTCATCACAGCTATATGTATACCAATAAAGGAGAACAATTGGACTTTAAATGATCGCCTGACGGTGTTATTGGCTGAGTGAATCCAAGTCACATTTACAAAGACTAAAACAACACTATCCTTTGAAATCACTAACCAGGTTTCCATCCAACCTTTTTTATGCAAGTAAAGTGCAAGTCCGATAAAACATTTCATGACAGGCCTGATGGAAACAGCAACGTTTTCTGTAAACATTCCAAATTTCGACAAAACTAAGTACGCTAGACAACGTGGGATCTTTTCGTGTCTGCAAAATGAATATATATGACCAATTACAGTGGAAACGCCTTCATGTGCAAATATTGATTTAATAACCATCATATCAAAGCAAACTTGGAGTCATGCGATGATGTGCTGTGAGGTCCTCCCACTATGACTTGGGAATGACTCAGGAAAGCATGCAGTTTGTTATGCTACAAATTAAATACAGTATGTTATGATGAACTTCACAGGGTGGTGAAAGTGCACGGTCATGAGCTAGATGCTCCTTTCCAATAAATACATCTAACTTATTCTGGTGACATGATGACCGATGCTTGTCTGCCGTTTGTGACAAATAATCTAGTTATTTTGGGATATAATGAGACAATGAAAAACAAGGTGTTGAAAGAGTGATGAGGTTGGTGGTGGGGGAGAGAAGGTGAGAAAAATGACGACTAAAATATATCAACTTTCTTTTAACCTGCCTGTGGTTTCACTCAAACAGCCACATAACATCCAGCAGGATATTCTTCAGTCAAGAGCCTTGGCAAGATTGCCCAGCGACCTCGGCACTCTCATCACATGATGGAAAATCTCAGTGTGTGCCTCCCAAACGGCAGCGTATTCCATATATAGTGCGCTATGGGTCCTGGTTAAAGGTAGTGCACTATATAGGCAATAGGGTGCCATCGGGGATGCAGACAAGGTGTTTTGAAGGTGTAATGTGTCTATTTAGCTTTCACTGCAGGGACTTTCTAGCCCATCTAGCCTAGTCCTCATGAGGACATTGTTTTCACAGAGAGTGTCAGCTATATTATAACTGTCCCTGCTTTCTACCCTGTGATGCAACCTGCCACGAGCCACAGACAAATACGTGCTGCTGAATCCTGAGGCATTTCGGGAGGTCGGACTTGTCTGTAAACTCAATTTAGGTTACTGAGAATAGTTCTGCTTGGTAACGCTTCTTGTTATAAATCCTTCCAGTTTAAATGAAGACTTCAGATAGAACAAAAGCATCCAGTTAAAAGACCTGGACAAACAGAACAGAGGGCAATAGTGACAGGAGCAGAGGTTCAAAACACACCACTCTTAATGATCAAATAGATATCTGTTCTCTTCCCTCAGACCAGAGGTCTAACAATAGGCCTCGACTGAGGGAACTTTGTTTCCATTATCTGCTTGTTTTGCCATTTATCTCCATGGTGATTCCTTCAGGACATGTTATAGCTTCACTTTAAATACATCCAAAAATACACACACAGAGGATGGACTGACTGGCAAGGCCAGGGAGGTATTGGTTAGATTCTTATTTCATGAGTATTCTCTCATGCTCCAATGGCCCTCCATAAGGGGTTGAGGTGTGTGTGTGTTTAATGTTTCTAATTACAGTCAAGGGCCTTAACCAGCATACATCTATATACCAGAGCTGAGGGATATACTACATACAAAGCAATATCAATAAGTTAACCAGCTAACTTTGACAAACAACCAGAAATAACTATTGATTTTCAGGTTAATTAAGAAAGCTAAACTTAGATATGTATTTTTGGTTGTTGAGTAGACCATGCCCATCTCAAAAGTATCTTTCAAAAAATAAAAAGTTATTTCATAATATTTAGGCATGTTAGCTGGCTAACTAATTTATCCTGCTTTGTATCCTACCCATCTGGTCACAACCTCAGAAAGGGAAGATTAGCCTACTCTTGTCTTGTGATTATGTTATGAAGTGTATTGTTTAAAAATGATATATGAAGGGGTTATTACGTCATTTTAAAAATCATAAAGAGCAGAAAGAGCACTTTACCGTCTGTTGTGGCAACCTGAGGAGAAACACTGGCTGGGCAGCCAGAGTGTCACTGAATGCATTACACAAGACTGCACTACATGAAGCTGTCTGCCATCCTTCACAATAAACCCTAACACTGCTTGGGGTTCCAATGTGTCGCTCTACAAGACACACAATAACATAGCTTGTTCTACTGTAGTAGTTGTTCAACAGATACAATTCGAACACCATTACATCATCCTGATTGTGTGATGCACTTTCACTCTCAACGCAGCATAAATAAACAGTGAGGAAACAACATGCAACAAAATAACAAGGGAAAGAAAATGAAAGGGACCAAAGAGTGGTTCTTAATTCCCATCCCATCCCCTCCTCAGCTAGCTCATTCCATGGATTTACAACCATCATCAACGTTGCTATAGAGAGAGAAGGGGCCCCCCTTTGCAGATGGAGTTGTTTCACAGCTGACACACACACACACACACACACACACACACACACACACACACACACACACACACACACACACACACACACACACACACACACACACACACACACACACACACACACACACACAACACACACGCGACCTTACAGAAATAGTTGTTTTATAGCTGCCATCCAGATTCAGCTGTCATATTCATTAGAATGCAGCCCGGGGCTCCCTCCCACCATCCCTTCCTTCCACGCTGCCAGAGCAGAGAGGTATGATGAAAGCAGAGCTAAAAATAGCAGCCTCCTAGGAGTCCCCCCCTCACACTATAAACACTCTGAGCCAGCCCAGCGACAGCAGGCAGCATCACTGCACAGGCAGACACTCTGCAGCCCTACAGCCTGGGCTGCTCTGCTCCTCATCCCATTTAAACCAATGTTTAGATTGGCAGGCAATGTATAATCAAGCGGGAAAGCGAGGACGAGGTAGGATACAATGAAAGCCATCTGTGGTGTTACTTAAACAGGCTCTGAGGCATTTACTGTACAATCAATGTTACTACAATCACTACAACAACATATGTCTAACCAGTATAAATAAAGGTTAAATTTAGATAATTCAAGACGTGTAATGCTGATGCATTTCATCATCTCAATTGAATTAAAGAAAAATACAAAATGAAAGTGAAAAGCAAGATTGCCAGTCATCGGTTGATTATGGTAGGAGGATCTCAGATGAATTTACTAGGCTCATATAAAGATGATATCAAGCCTTTTAATGACTGGAGCTGGACAAGCCCTGTTATCTTATTGATGTAGTTTTTATGGCTCAGTTCAGGTGGTTTGAAAAACAACAATATTAATCTACCCTAAAATCTGGGACACCTTGGCTCTGATACAGCACATCACAGTAATGTCAAAGGAAAGTTGAGCAAAGGTTATCTTCTTCATGTAGACTAGGCTATGTGTTGAATGGGAGTAAATTCATTTGATACTAAACTTGCAGATGTTGGAGTCACTGCCAAGCATGTACTGTATGAAGAGAACTGGTCTTCTGTTCTTCTTGATGTTTTGAAACCCCTATGGACAGGATATTTACATGTAATCATTTCATATTTGTTTGTACTGGTCCCCCGTGGGAATCGAACCCACAACACTGGCATTGTGAGGTCCATGCTCTACCAACAGAACAAAACATATAAGATCTCCTAAGCATGTGTTAACCTACCTCAGACCTTATTTTCGGTGTTTATCCCATAGAGCTCGCCAGCTTGTAGTCCTAAAAAACGGAAATTAGTTGAGTTGGTAGAGCATGGACCTCACAATGCCAGTGTTGTGGGTTCGATTCCCACGGGGGACCAGTACAAACAAATATGAAAATATGCGCACTCTCTACTGTAAGTTGCTCTGGATAAGATATGACTAGAATGAATGACCTTTTGAATTATGAATACTTTATGTGCTTTTTTTGATGACATAAATCCTTAAAAATGAACCAAAAGTGATGTTAGCTGATGAAGATTAAATAATAGAGCAAAACATATAAGATCTCGTAAGCCTTAACCCTGGTTTCTCCTGTGGGTCGCTCTGGATGGGAGTGTCTGCCAGATGACTGACTGTAAATGTTTGAGCGTCTTCACTGAAGGTAGATTGTATGTTTTAAAATTGAATAAAGTAAAGATCTCATTAGCCTGTGTTTTACCATGGACATTGTCATTGAGGCCTTCCACCATTTTAAAGTAGTCAATGTAGACAACTGGGTGTGGATTCCTATGGGTTGTAGCCTCAATGGCGCTGCCCATGCTGTCACAGATGCTTAAAGGCACATTATTTACTGATGAGTCTTCTATCTATCTCTATGTATCACGTTTCAGGTAAAACCCAAATGTAGACTGTGTTGAAGTAACAATGTTTATTGCAGCAACAGGGGCAGGCAAGCGACAGGTTAAGGCAGGCAGGGGTCGATAAACCAGAGCAGTGGGGCCAAGGTACAGGACAGCAGACAGGCTCAGGTTGGGCAGAGAGGTCAGGCAGAGAGGTCAGGCAGAGAGGTCAGGCAGAGTGGTCAGGCAGAGTGGTCAGGCAGAGTGGTCAGGCAGAGAGGTCAGGCACGCGGGCTCAGGGTCAGGGTCAAAACCAGTAGGGCAGAAAAGAGAGAGTGGGAAAAAGCAGGAGCAGATACAAACCACTGGTTGACTTGCACAAACAAGACGAACTGGCAACAGACAAACAGACAAACAGAAAACACAGGTATAAGTACCCAGGGGATAATGGGGAAGATGGGCGATACCTGGAGGGAGGTGGAGACAAGCACAAGGACATGTGAAACAGATCAGGACGTGACACTATGGTGCCTACAAAAAGACGCCATTACTATTGTTCTCTATAGATGGGTTGTCTGACAACTTCATGGAAATGATGCTCATGCATTGATGTGGCCGGAAGGCGTGAGTTGTTATGATTCTGAACATTCAGAGAGCCAGCAACAATGACAAGATGCTGCCATGTTGGGAATCGCAGGTGGCTCATTTCATGGTGCTGAAAAGAACTAGGTCAAATCATGATGGCTGTGATCTTCAGGTCGGCAAGACAGTACTCTAGAAAGAGGCCAGAGTTCCCATCTTGGAATTCCGAGTTGGAAGACCGGTGAAAACAAATTTTCACATTCGGAGCTTATTTTTTTGCGAGTTCCCAGTTGTCAAGAACGTGGCATTCATCCTTCAGGTAACAAACGCACAACATTTGAAGAAATTCAACCCCTTCGTTGACTGTTTGAAATGTCCTGCTGTGTCTGGTTGACTATCTGTGTAGAGTTAGTCTCAATCATTTTCCCGCAAAGTGAGTCCCAGGTATGGAGATATTTCAGTGCCAACAGAAACTGTACTTGAATTTCATCATTTAGAATTTGTATTAGGATGTTGAATTTAATATTTTTGAATTTGTAATGCACAAATTGTATCATTGAATGCGTATTTCATGATTTGAAATTGAATTAATATTGCATTCAGTTTTCAAATGAATGTTCTTTCTAATTGAATATTCAAAATCGATATTTACATATTCAGTTTCAATATGGTAGATATTAACAAACTATAATTTAAAGTTGAATAGTTTCATATATTCAACTTCTCGGATGCATTCAGATTCAGTTTTCAAATTCAGTCATTTAAATTCATATTCAAAACCAGAGACAAAATCCTGGTACTTTGCCAGCCAGAAAAGGTAGCACAGATCAACAGAAGCATTCTGGTGGTTTCTGAAGCCAATGTGGCATGTTGAATTTAGTTTCTTGCTATGAATTTGGCTCTAGCGTTTGGACCGTTTTGGCTATAAGCTGTTATGACCCCATTCCTGAAAGCTTAGACTCTCTGGAACATGATTAACTTGTCTGAGACCTGAAAAGTTTGGCGCACAGGATACCTGGGTTAGAACCCCATCAGTCAAACTAACACGTTTATCAGGTCTCAGGCAAGGTTGCTCATCACATGCATGGATAACCAAACCACCTCTGTTGCGCTCTCATTAAATGGGGCGCACAAATCTGTCTGCTTCGGTTTGCCACAAAAAGTGTTGCTGTTCTGCCATAGGCCTAATTTCAAGCCCAGTTAGTTATATTGGTGCTGTTATTTCTGAGTATGAGGTCAAGGAATGGTGCGGTGGGGGGACTTGAAAGCTAAAGCCTATAGGTATGAGTTCAGGAAGCTATGTGGGCTAACAGAGTCTGGTGACATGCAGGAGACCTGGTTTTAACCCAGTCTGTCGCAAGATTAAATAGGGAGTGGAAAGTCCTCAGAAGGGCTATGACAGTACTATTTAACTAAATTCTTATGGGGCCAAATTGCGTTTTGTGACACCTCTTATAGGTTGGAGATCCGAGACCTGGCAGAGTGGTGCCAGGACAACAACCTCTCCCTCAATGTGAGCAATGCAAAGAAGCTGATTGTGAACTACAGGAAAAGGAGGGCCGAACACGCCTCCATTCACATCAAGGGGGCTGTAGTGGAGCGGGTCGAGAGCTTCCTGCCATCTAGGACCGCCACGCTAGGCGGTGTCAGAGGAATGCACAAAACATTGTCAAAGACTCCAGCCACCCAAATCATATACTTTTTTGTTTGCTACCACAAGGCAAGAGGTACCGGAGAACCAAGTCTAGGTCCAAAAGGCTCCTTAACAGCTCCCACTCCCAAGTCATAAGACTGCTGAACAATTAAGCAAATGGATACCCGGACTATTTACATTGACTATGCATAGTCACCCCCTGTGTATATATAGCCTTGTTGTTATTTTATTGTTACTTTTATTCTACTTTAGTTTATTTAGTAAATATTTTCTTATTGTCATGCTGGAGGGTCATGTCAAGATGAGCCTGCAGGAAGGGTACCACATGAGGGAGGAGGATGTCTTCCCTGTAACACACAGCGTTGAGATTGCCTGCAATGACACAATCTCAGTCCGATGATGCTGTGACACACCGCCCCAGACCATGACGGACCCTCCACCTCCAAATGGATCCCACTCCAGAGTACAGGCGTCGGTGTAACGCTCACTCCTTCGACGATAAACGCAAATCCGACCATCACCCCTGGTGAGACAAAACCACGACTCGTCAGTGAAGACCACTTTTTGCCAGTCCTGTCTGGTCCAGCAACAATGGGTTTGTGCCCATAGGCGACATTGTTGCCGGTGATGTCTGGTGAGGACTTGCCTTACAACTCGCCTACAAGCCCTCAGTCCAGCCTCTCTCAGCCTATTGCGGACAGTCTCAGCACTGATGGCTGGATAGTGTGTTCCTGGTGTAATTCGGGCAGTTGTTGTTGTCATCATGTACCTGTCCCAAGTCGGTACTCTAGAAAGAGGCCGGAGTTCCCATCTTGGAATTCCGAGTTGGATAAATCAAATCAAATCAAATGTATTTATAAAGCCCTTCGTACATCAGCTGATAACTCAAAGTGCTGTACAGAAACCCAGCCTAAAACCCCAAACAGCAAGCAATGCAGGTGTAGAAGCATGGTGGCTAGGAAAAACTACCTAGAAAGGCCAGAACCTAGGAAGAAACCTAGAGAGGAACCAGGCTATGAGGGGTGGCCAGTCCTCTTCTGGCTGTGCCAGGTGGAGATTATAACAGAACATGGCCAAGATGTTCAAATGTTCATAGATGACCAGCAGGGTCAAATAATAATAATCACAGTGGTTGTCGAGGGTGCAACAGGTCAGCACCTCAGGAGTAAAAGTCAGTTGGCTTTTCATAGCCGATTTAAGAGTATCTCTACCGCTGCTGCTGTCTCCAGAGAGTTTGAAACAGCAGGTCTGGGACAGGTAGCACGTCCGGATAACCGTTCAAAACAACTTTTCACATTCTGAGATTATTTCTTTGCGAGTTCCCAGTTGTCTAGAACGTGGCATTCATCCTTCAGGTAACAAACGCACAACATTTGAAGAAATTCAACCCCTTCGTTGACTGTTTGAAATGTCCTGCTGTGTCTGGTTGACTATCTGTGTAGAGTTAGTCTCGATCATTTTCCCGCAAAGTGAGTCCCAGGTATGGAGATATTTCAGTGCCAACAGAAACTGTACTTGAATACCATAATTTTGAATTTGTATTAGGATGTTGAATTTAATATTTTTGAATTTGTAATGCACAAATTGTTGTTGCCATCCTGTACCTGTCCCGCAGGTGTGATGTTCAGATGTACCGATCCTCTGCAGGTGTTGTTACACGTTGTCTGCCACTGCGAGGACGATCAGCTGTCCGTCCTGTCTTCCTGTAGTGCTGTCTTAGGTGTCTCACAGTACAGACATCGCAATTTATTTCCCTGGCCACATCTGCAGTCCTCATGCCTCCTTGCAGCATGCCTAAGGCACATTCACGCAGATAAGCAGGGACCCTGAGCATCTTTCTTTTGGTGTTTTTCAGAGTCAGTAGAAAGGCCTCTTTAGTGTCCTAAGTTTTCAGAACTGTGACCTTAATTGCCTACCATCTGTAAGCTGTTAGTGTCTTAACGACCGTTCCACAGGTGCATGTTCACTAATTGTTTATGGTTCATCGAACAAGCATGGGAAACAGTGTTAAACCCTTTATAATGAAGATATGTGAAGTTCTTTTGTAATTTTACAAAATATCTTTGAAGGACAGGGTCCTTTTTTTGCTGAGTTTAGTTAAAATGGTCCCAGCTCTAGAGACAAATTCATAGGAAGAATAAATTCAACATGCCACATTGTCTTCATAACCTGCCAGAAGTGACGTTTACTACAGAGAGAGCATTTGGTTATATCTGTTCTCCTCTATCTTTCCTGGCTGGCAAAATACCAGGATGTTGTCTCTGGCTTTTAATCTGAATTTAGAGAGCTGAATTGGAAAAATGAATCTGAGGAAATTGAATATGAAACTTAGATCAACTTGAAATTACAGTTTCTAAACGTAATACACAGAAAATGTATGCAATATCTAATCAAATCGAATACAGTGCATTCAGAAAGTTTTCACACCCCTTGACTTTCCCCACATTTTGATGTGTTACAGGTTGAATTTTAAAAATCTATTAAATTGAGATTTTGAGGCCTTCACACAATACCTCATAAGTGGAATTATGTTTTAAAAATAAAATAAAAATGAATATCCCTTTGAGCGTGGTGAAGTTATTAATTACACTTTGGATGGTGTATCAATACATCCAGTCACTACAAAGATACAGAAGTTATTCCTAACTCAGTTGCTGGAGAGGAAGGGAAGCGCTCAGGGATTTCACCATGAGGCCAATGGTGTATTTAAAACAGTTACAGAGTTTAATGAGTATGATAGGAGAAAACTGTCAAAGCAAACTTTTTGTTTTGAATACAAAGTAATATGTTTGGGGCAAATCCAATACAACACATTACTGAGTACTACTCTATATTTTTAAGCGTAGTGGTGGCTGCATACATCACATCAAGAAATTGATCATCATCATGCTATGGGCATGCTTGTAATTAAGGACTGGGGAGTTTTTCAGGATAAAAAAGAAATGGAATGGAGCTATAAGCTCAAGAAAGTTTCTAGAGGAAACCCTGGTTCAGTCTGCTTTCCACTAGATACTGGTAGATGAATTCACCTTTCAGCAGGACAATAACCTAAAAGACAAGGCCAAATATACACTGGAGTTGCTTACCAAGAAGGCAGTGAATGTTCCTGAGTGGCCTGGTTACAGTTTTGACTTACATTGGCTTGAAAATCTATGGCAAGACTTGAAAATGGCTGTCTACAAATGCTCAACAACCATCAGACTTACCTAGAAAGACTCACAGCTGTAATCGCTTCGAAAGTTGATTTTAACATGTATTGACTTAGGGGTGTGAATACCTACAGGATGTAAATGAGATATTTCTGTATTTCATTTTCAGTCAATTTAAAATGTCTAAAACCATGATTAAAATGTTTCATTATGGGGTGCTTTGTGTGTAGATGGTTGAGAAAAAGTAAATATTTAATACATTTTGAATTTAGGCTGTATCACAACAAAATGTGGAATAACTTAAGGGGTATGAATACTTTCTGAAGGCACTGTATACAACTATTAACTTGATATTGATTTTTTTTAACTGAATGCAATATTCATACAATTCAGTTTTAAATCATGAAATACAAGTTCAATTTATGAATTCAATGATTCAATTTGTGCATTACAAATTCAAAAGTATTACATTCAAATTCAATAACCTAATACAAATGAAGAATTATTGCCACTAAAATCGCTCCATACCCAAGGTGATGCAGTCACAGTGAATGTTGCAAAATGTTGTTCTGAAATTGGTCGTACATTTATAAAATAAAGAGCAATATTTCAGATTTATTTTGGCATGATAATATGTTGTACTGAATTTTAGGGGTAAGCATTTTTGTGAGAGGTCACCATGTTGCAACATTGTACAATTAATTTTTTAGAGGGCCTTTTAAAAGTCGAATGTCCATTCAACATACAAATCAAGTTTTTTTCTGACATTATAAATGTGACGTGTAGGCTAGGTCTAGTACTCGCTAATCAATACACCATTCCCTACAGTCTGTGTAGGGCCTGTAACAACAAATCTAAACACAATGTTTTGCTGCAAGTCAGTCATGTATAAAGCAAACTAACAAATAGCCTTAAGCATAAGTAGGACTGTGTCAAATAGACCTACACGCCATACGAACATGTGAATAAATTATTACTGGTAAGTGGTAAGGGAGAGAAACCTTAATAATTGATGTTTGTAAGCATGTACTAGGCCTACATCATGCATGTAAGAAAATGTGATCAATTTCTTGATGTGATGTATGTGTTGAAAATAGTCTGATGTCATAGGAGTACTGCATTCATGCCTGAAGATCCAGCAGGATGGGGAAAAGGAGGAGGGAGATGGGTTTCCATGGCAATCCTTTTATTCAGGTTTGTTGACGTCACATCTGCCTCTGGTAAATCCTTTGCACAAAGGTTAGTGTGTGTGTGTGTGTGTGTGTGTGTGTGTGTGTGTGTGTGTGTGTGTGTGTGTGTGTGTGTGTGTGTGTGCGTGCGCGTGACTGAGAGATATAGAGAGAGGATGGAAAGCATGTGTAGGATCGATAGCTAGAGGAAGATGACAGTAATTTGAGTTGTCTATTGACTGCCTTGATCAAGGACAAAGTCAGACAGTCATATTGCTGTTTCTGCGTAATTATAGGCTAGACCTCACCCTTGTTTCAGTTTGGTTGTGTTGTATGGCTTGATAAGGACATTATAAATCAGCAACTCTACTGTAAAATGGAGCTACAGGACACCAACCTGATACAGTACAGATATGACACATACAGTATTGACAGGGATACATCTTAACTCTGCTGACTTGAACACTGAGCAATGTCACAACTGTATATAAAATGGTAAGACTACTATGCAAAAATGATGCTTTGAAGGTGCCCAGTTTGGACAGACGTCATAATGTGTTCATGTTCAAAGTCAACCAACAGTCAAGGATTGTAATGAGCAATGCTGCCACCTATTGGTGACAAAATAACATTGTAAATAGTGTACCATTAGACAAAGCTTGACCTTAAAGAGCTCTACCACAGATCGAACAATGAGACAGATGTTTCACTGGATGTTTAAATGTGAAGCATCCACTTGGCATTTCCAGAGGAAGCCAACTGGCAGGTAGTGGGAGAAGACGGAACGAGGTGAATTTTGGCCGACATTCTGCAAACTTTCTCATTGATGAAACATTTGATCTCAATAGAGTTTTCTTTTCCCAAAACTAAAATCTGTTATGAACAGAGTGGACTAAGGTTTGTAACCTAACCCTTTGCAAAAGTATTTTTTTAAATGCATTATTTAGAATTTAGTTATTGCACGTGCGCACTTCTCTAACGGAAATATGCAGATAATGCTAGAACGTGCCAATTGGACCTTGAATATTTTTCCCCATTAGAAACGACAGGCTGTGTTCTATCTTGGTTTATTTCTACAAATCTTTGGCTCTACTGCACACATGACAACCGACAACGTGCAATGTGTATCCAATACTATCTATCACTGATGTGGACTAGATTATTCTAGTGTTGTGGACAAATCCCCTTTTGTTACTAGCCACATGCTTATAATCGTAAACCGTGACTCCTAATCATCCCACTCTCCATCTGCACTGTCAGAGAGTGGTGCTTGTGTCCAACAGGTCCGAGAGAGAGAGATGCGTATTGACTTACTGACAGGTTCAGTATAGGACCAGTGGGACGTCCTCCCTGCTTGGCCCAGGGGCCCTAATTAATATCCCAGCATGCCTTTGTGTGGCGGGCAGGGAGGTTGTTGTCACTGCCAGCTGGGAGTATGATGGGCAGACAATCCACAGCACACTGACCTAACGTGACCTCAACCACATGGCCTCCAAAACACTGAATCAATTCTAGAATGATTGATGCATCCTCACTCTATGGTTCTTACACTAGATACAACTAGTTTAGATGGCAGTTGTCTGCTTGCATGTCCAGAAATACAGTAAGTCAGCGTGGCCGCTCCTCTCTTACTAACAGAAAGACTGAGAGCGAGAGATGGAGGGAGAGTGGCACTGTCAGATGATCAATTCATGAGCACTTGCTGAGAGAAAATCATTAAGACCGATGCACCTCTGTTCACCCTAATGGACTGAGGATTACTTTAAGAACACTATCAGCAGAAAGCTGAATATTAATTAGGGCTGTGTGACCCTTGTTTGCTTTTTAGGGAGAATATTTTGATCACAAGCCATAGCAGACAAATGACGCAACTATATATCTATCTTCCCATCCCTAATCGTTCCAAAGTCATTCCCCATAATGCTTTTGTCAGTCTCTCGGGATGATAGATGCCGGTTTTAAAATGGATCTTGTAATTGAGTTCGTAAATTGTGAATGTTTCAAGACATTAGTCCGACAAATTAAAACATTTATTTATTTGATTTATTTATGCTGTTTACAAAAGCACTTTCATGGCTCCCATTATTACATCTTTGTTAAACAACGTGTGAGGAAAAGGTTACTTCTGTTTCGTCTCTTTCTGCACCCGTCCAAAGAAGGGTTTGTGAGTGACATGACACTAATGAAAAGCTTTCATGAGCAACAATGTTTGTTTTAATTAAATCTCCGGACCTGATTGCTGAAATGTGGATGTGGTTTAGATGTTTGGATTTTCCAATGAACTGCAAAAAGCTCAGCTGAAAAAGGGACACTGCCATAAAAAAACATCATGTCATAAAACATTGACACTTCAAAAACTATCACCCCACACTAAATATTGCAGTATGTATATACATTATGTATGGCTATTTATAGCCAAGATCATTTTTTATCAAAGCATCATTTTGGATCAGAGACATTCTAGTAACACTGGACCTCATCGTCTTAAATCCGTTTGAGCTGAGTCAAATATGGCTTTAATTTGATCCCCTTGTGTTACGTGCCTAGATGGTCATCATTTATTGAACAGTCTTTTAAGAGTATTGCAGAGAGAACTGATCATGAGAATAGCCGATGTCGGGTTAGGCTTGGCATCGGGTTTGGTGTGCAAAACCCTCGCTATAAGAGGTACCTCAGCGTGTCAACCTCTTAGACAGACCTCTGGGGGAGCCAGGGGAAGGATTTCATCACAGCTTCTGGCTGTTAACTGTATTGTATTGGCAGCATTGTTAACTTCTTAGTGTAATATAATAATGTTGTCAGGTATTAAACCTGGTGCAATTTTATCCCAAGGAGATATATAACACTGTTGTGTTGGTCGTACTCAGTCAACCTACAGAGATGGTTCGGCCCTTGTCAAGGAGTCACCTCACCACCTCTCACTTCTCTTTCTCTTTTGCTTCTCTCCTGGTTTTTTCTTGTCATTTTTTATTTTCAGATTCTCTTTCTCTCTCTCTCTTTCTCTCTCTCTCTTTCTCTCTCTCTCTTTCTCTCTCTCTCTCTCTTTCTCGCCCTCCCTCTCTTTCTCTCTCTCTTTCTCTCTCTCTCTCTTTCTCTCTCTCTCTCTCTTTCTCTCTCTCTCTTTCTCTCTCTCTTTCTCTCTCTCTCTCTTTCTCTCTCTCTCTCTCTTTCTCTCTCTCTCTTTCTCTCTCTCTTTCTCTCTCTCTCTCTTTCTCTCTCTCTCTCTTTCTCTCTCTCTCTCTCTTTCTCTCTCTCTCTTTCTCTCTCTCTTTCTCTCTCTCTCTCTTTCTCGCTCTCCCTCTCTTTCTCTCTCTCTCTTTCTCTCTCTCTCTCTCTCTTTCTCTCTTTCTCTCTCTCTCTCTCTTTCTCTCTCTCTCTCTTTCTCTCTCTCTTTCTCTCTCTCTCTCTTTCTCGCTCTCCCTCTCTTTCTCTCTCTCTCTTTCTCTCTCTCTCTCTCTCTTTCTCGCTCTCCCTCTCTTTCTCGCTCTCCCTCTCTTTCTCGAGCTAAGTTCCTTTATTTTCCCTTTCATCCATCACAGCCATACATGGCAACTCTCTGGTCTGGAAAGTTTATTTTCACATTCTTTCCAATAGGATTCAAGTAATTCATTTCAGCTGTGGGGCCCTATCACTGACCCCAACATAAATAAATAGCTCAGAGAGGATGGGGGATGTTGGCCTGAATCTTGGATGGAGGAAAGAGGTTTGGGGCCATAAGCATGTAGGTGTGGTCCAGCTCACAAACCACAAACATGACCATCGCAGTTGTCTAAAGTACTTAAGTAAAAATACTTTTTTGGGGGGTATCTGTACATAATTTACTATTTTATTTTTTGATAACTTCTACTTTTACTTCACTATAGTCCGTAAATAAAATAATGTACTTTTTACTTCATACATTTTCCCTGACACCCAAAAGTAATCGTCACATTTTGAATGCTTAACAGGACAGGAAAATTGTCCAATTGACGCCCTTATCAAGTTAACATCCCCGTTCATGCCTACTGCCTCTGTTCTGGCAGATTGACTAAATGCTTCATTTGTAAATTATGTCTGAGTGTTGGAGTGTGCCCCCGACTATCCGTAAGTAAAAGAAAAGAAAAAAAGAAAATTGTGCTGTCTCGTTTGCCTAACATAAGGAATTTGAAATGATTTATATGTTTACTTTTGATACTTAAGTATATATTTTTAATTACATTTACTTTTGATACTTAAGTATATTTCAAATCAAATACTTTTAGACTTTTACTCAAGTAGTATTTTAATGGGTGACTTTCACTTTTACATGAGTCATTTTCTATTAAGGTGTCTTAAATTTTACTCAAGTATGGAAATTGGGTACTTTTTCCACCACTGCCGTATCGGAGAGGGACATGTTTGTTTATCTCTCCATGACTTTGACAGTATATATCCTCTATAGTGCATCTCTGTATTATATTGCTTGGTAGTTTTTCCTTCTGTGTCAGTTGTCATTCCCTGCGCCCCAGCGGAAGATGAGTAACAGCAAGGCTCTGAAGAGTAGCCTAATTCCCCAAGCTGTGATCTTATGGTGGCAACCTGCTACGTCTCTGTGTCAGATGTCTCCATTGGACACAGAGATGCTCCATTGGTATGAGATGCAGTGGCAGATCCCACAGGTACCAGGTAATTGGCCTGGTGGCATGGCTTTGGCTTGATACATCTTCCTGGAAGGTATTCTTATCCATGCCCAAAGTCAAAACATTGAAACATTCCTTGTATTGGCAATTCAAGTGTGTTCCCTCCCAGTTGTTGACCAGGGCAAGCATGGCTGGCTGGCTGGCATTCCCCATCTGGATGGAGGCCATTATGCTATGACCAAATTACCCTGGTGTGACACACCAAACCAAACAGCAGGGGGCACTGTATAGCCTGTCTGTCTTTCTGAACCTCTACACATGCTAGAAGAGGCCAGTATAGGTTAACAAGGGTACAGTAGAGGTCAGTGACCCAGCTGGGGGAAAGTGCTGGCCTTTGTGTTGATAAGGCCTGTGTTGTTTCAGATAGCCCTGTGCCTGCTCACATCAGCACAAAGCAGGACTGGCATGCTCTGGGCCCTTGTTGGCAAATCCCATGAGTCATCAGCACGGTGGTCTGACCTTTTTGTTAGAAGGTTTAACTGCATGCTGCTTATTGACCACCTTCAATGGTAACAGTGCTGCACTCCTGGCATACCACGTTACACGCTCTGCGGATGCACGTAGGCCTACCCCCTGACCTGACACATCACATACACCCCTCTCTCTCCAACCCTCCCACCTAGTGCCTACAAACAGAGACGATACATAGTCCTACTACCTTTACCACATCATTTTTGGAAAACTTCACAGTCTCCCTACAGTAATTACACTCGATCTCTATCTACAAGATTTAATGCAATTTTTAAAGCGTTATAGTATTTCATGTTACTGACAGAAAACATTTGTATTGATCAGAAGTCAAGTAATTTCCCCCTGGCCTCCCGAGTGGCACTGCACCACAGTGCTAGCTGTGCCACTAGGCTCGAGTCCAGGCTCTGTTACAGCCAGCCGCGACCGGGAGACCTATGGGGCGGCACACAATTGGCCCAGCATCGTCCGGGTTAGGGGAGGGTTTGGCTGGCAGGGATGTTCTTGTCCCATTGCGCTCTAGCGACTCCTGTGGCGGGCCCGGGCACAATGCACGCTGACACGGTCACCAGGTGTATGGTGTTTCCTCCGACACATTGGTGCAGCTGGCTTCCGGGTTAAGTGGGCATTGTGTCAAGAAGCAGTGCGGCTCGGCTGGGTTGTATTTCAGAGGACGCACGGCTCTCGACCTTCGCCTCTCCCGAGTCCATACGGGAGTTGCAGCAATGGGACAAGACTGTAACTACCAATTGGATACCATGAAATTGGGGAGAAAACGGGTAATAAAATAACAATTAAAAAATTATTTCCCCACAAAATTCTGTAATGAAAGTTTTTTTTGAGCATTTCCAGTAGAGGGGAGTATTGCATGATTGAGGGAAAGCTTCACTTTGACAACCAGGCTGGGAGGCAATGTACAGTAGATGCTGGCTCAATGAGAGAATAGAGCGTCAGGAAACAAAGAAGAGTGAAATGCTTTGGCAAACATTGACAGTATGATTCTGCAAAATATATTGATAGTCTCCAATAGATTTTCATAGTCTCCAATACGACTTGATAGTCTCCAATACGTCTTGATAGTCTCCAATATGCCTTGATAGTCTCCTGATAGTCTCCAATACGTCTTGATAGTCTCCAATACGTCTTGATAGTCTCCAAAATGTCTTGATAGTCTCCAATACGTCTTGATAATCTCCAATATGTCCTGATAGTCTCCAATACGTCTTGATAGTCTCCAATATGTCTTGATATACTCCAATATGTCTTGATAGTCTCCAATACGGCTTGATAGTCTCCAATACGTCTTGATAGTCTCAAATACGTCTTGATAGTCTCCAATATGGCTTGATATACTCCAATATGTCTTGATAGTCTCCAATATGGCTTGATAGTCTCCAATACGTCTTGATAGTCTCAAATACGTCTTGATAGTCTCCAATACGTCTTGATAGTCTCCAATATGTCTTGTTAGTCTTGATAGTCTCCAATACGTCTTGATAGTCTCCAATAAGTATTGATAGTCTCCAATACATATTGATCGTCTCCAATACATCTTGATAATCTCAAATACGTCTTGATAGTCTCCACTACGTCTTGAATGTCTCCAATATGTCTTGAATGTCTCCAATACGTCTTGATAGTCTTTTTATTTATTTTTATTTGATTTTTTAACCCCTTTTTCTCCCCAATTTCGTGGTATCCAATTGTTGTAGTAGCTACTATCTTGTCTCAATGCTACAACTCCCGTACGGGCTCGGGAGAGACGAAGGTTGAAAGTCATGCGTCCTCCGATACACAACCCAACCAAGCCGCACTGCTTCTTAACACAGCGCGCATCCAACTCGGAAGCCAGCCGCACCAATGTGTCGGAGGAAACACTGTGCACCTGGCAACCTTGGTTAGCGCGCACTGCGCCCGGCCCTCCACAGGAGTCGCTGGTGCGCGATGAGACTAGGACATCCCTACCGACCAATCCCTCCCTAACCCGGACGACGCTAGGCCAATTGTGCGTTGCCCCACGGACCTCCCGGTCGTGGCCGGTTACGACAGAGCCTGGGCGCGAAGGGCGCGAACCCAGGGACTCTGATGGCACAGCTGGTGCTGCAGTACAGCGCCCTTAACCACTGCACCACCTGGGAGGCTCTGTAGTCTTGATAGTCTTGATAGTCTCCAATACGTCTTGATAGTCTCCAATACATCTTGATAGTCTCCAATATGTCTTGATTGTCTCCAATACGTCTTGATAGTCTCCAATATGTCTTGATAGTCTCCAATACGTCTTGATAGTCTCCAATACATCTTGATAGTCTCCAATACGTCTTGATAGTCTACGATACATTTTTTGTAGTCTGCAATAAGTCTTGACAGTCTGTAACAAATATTGCTAGTCTGCATTAAATCTTGATGGTCTGCAAAAAGTATTGTTGGACTGCAATAAGTATTGATAGTCTGCTATACGTCTTTATCATCTGCAAGGAGTTTACTTTGCAATAAGTCTTGATAGTCTGACTGCAATAAGTCTTGATAGTCTGACTGCAATAAGTCTTGATAGTCTGACTGCAATAAGTCTTGATAGCTGCGGCATCCAAACTTTTCATGGCTGAAGTTAATTGAAGTGACTACTTTTTATCCGTTAAAGTAATTTAAATTAATGAAATATACCCCTTGTTTTAGAAACCACCAGTATAGAGGGGTCTCAGTTTACAGTAAAATATAACACCGGAGTTTGACGATAGTTTGTGATATCACAGGTGTTTTAAGTTAATTTGTCAAGTCAAGCTTACTTTTCCTCTGATGATAGGTCAATCTCCATGTAAAAGAATGCGCTGTTTTCTAAATGATCATTCTTGGGTGTAGTAGTGAAAGCAGTGATCAATCAATCAATCAAATCTATTTATAAAGTCCTTCTTACGTCAGCTGATGTCACAAAGTGCTGTACAGAAACCCATCCTAAAACCCCAAACAGCAAGCAATGCAGGTGTAGAAGCACCATTAGGGGTGGGGACATTCAGGTGTCAGATGAAAGAACAGAAAGAGCCATCTCTCATTTGAGCACAACGTTATAATTTTATTAATACATGTGCAAATAACAGTTCTGATTATAAACATGCATGTTGTGAGGCAGCTCTAAAGGTTCTGAACGCGGCGAATGGACCCCACGTTGGACCTCCAGTCGTTGAAGTGGCGGTACTCGCCCCTCTCCAGTAGGTGCTGGTGGCCGCGGTAGTTGGGGAGCTCGTAGAACACCCAGGCGCCATCCATCACATTGCAAGAGTGCACCTCGGGGTGACGCCAGTGCTCGGGGAGGTTAGGGTTGTCTTCGCTGAACTCCATCATCTGACCTGCAAAGTCGGGACGCTCGTAGAGGCGGATCCTGAACTTGCCAGATGTCTGGGGGAGGGTGGGTGGTAGGGGGGGAACACCCAATAGGATTTGTATTTAGGATATGCATGTACACATTATACATATATTGTGTCGTTTCATATTTGCATACCCATGCTCATAACTTTTGAACTGTTTTAAGGCATTGCATATCTGATTACAGATTTGTGCTGTGAAATTGCACTTTAGGATTCATGTAATCAACTAGTCTAACACTCAATTACAGCTTGAAAAAGATACACCTGCATATTAGTATGTTTGTTATATTTTCTTTGCTTATTATGAATACCTGGTCACTGGTTTTGATTGAATACACTACAGAATATTCACGTCATATGGCTGTACAGTATGATTGATGAGACCATGGGAAGAGCTATTGGGAAAGCTATTGGGAAAAATGCTGGGTGGAGATATGCAACGTTTGGTCCCACATGACGTGGCTCCTGAGCGGTGGCAGTAATTTAACACAGAAAAATATATGTTGGAAGACATTTGACTCCTTCTCCAAGAAGCATCCTCCACTGCTCTAGGTTTTGAGTTGTTACAGCTTGACTGCAACATTTTTCTTATCTACTATTTTTGTGTTCTTTTCTGTCTCCTCAGAAGCCTGCCTTTAGCCTGCACAGGACATATGTTGTAACATGCAGGTTTGTGTGTGCCAACCTGTATGTATACATTGAGAGAGAGGTAGAGAGAGAGGTATAGAGAAAGAGAGAGAGATGGGGAGAAATATAAAGGAGATAATTGTATTCTCGATCAGCATTAACCCAAACTAATACTGCCCGGCATGGCCCCCAATCTTCAAGCCAAACCCTTTGCCTTCTTGATAGGACTCACCTGATGCTGTCATTGTAGCCCATCCAGCGCTGCTAGTCGGGGTACTCTCCGCTGGTCAAAATGTACTGAGTGCCCAGGTAGTTGGGCCTCTCGTACAACACCCAGTTCCCATTCTCCACACGGATGGAGTTGCAGCGGCTAAAGTGGGAACTCAGCTCAGGGCAATCGCTACAGCATTCAAAGTGGCGACCCTGGAAGTTTTTGTCCACATAGAAGATGATCTGTGGATTAAAAATAGGGGAGGTGGGTCAGTAGCGTTGTGAAACCAGACTGATCTCACAGTAGCCCACATTTTCTTTAACTGGAAGTCAAACTAAATGTGAGCACAGCGGTCACTTTGCTTGACCAGGCAAGTAGGTGGGAGGATGCAAGGTACATTAGGTGGTTGCAAATTTCCTGAGACTTTCACAAAGTTCATGATATTCAGAAATCCTGGTTGGAGGATTCCAAATTGGATAATTCTTTCTCTGCTCATTCCCTCCTGATTCCGAGGATCATCCAACCAGGATTTCTGAAAAAACAGGCCACTTTTGGAAAGTTTCTGGACTTTTGCAGCCCAATTAGGTGCGAATATAGAGACGGGTCAAAAAGGAAAATGACTGTTAAATGACCTACCTTTCCAATGCGATCCATGATTGGGGCTTATCTCTGACTTTTTTGATAACTCAATATTTATGCCTCCTTTCACATACAGTGGTATCGCCATGGGCCAGATTTATATATGCGGGACATTGAAATGCAATGCCAGGGGAATCATTGTCATTTGGATAGCCTCGACATTTATATCGGCACAATAGCTGATGCAGCAATTGTTTTAAAAGTGTGCCCGTTTTATACAATGTTTACCCAGTGATTGTATACAGGTTGACCTTTTGATCTTACAATGCCTGATTCCAGAAACTGATTTATTGATGTTATTAAATTGTTTCCAGGCTGCTGGTTGTGCGATGGCCTCCATGAAGTTGGCTTCTGGCCAAACTGCTCTGTTCTGTAAGCTTTAACATCTGCAATGGAACTGACAGGTGCATTTCCAACACCCATCATGCCCTACCCTCCATCTAGGCTACTGTACACAGCACACCACCACATTTGCTGTAGAAAGAGTCGACCAACATCGAGTTACCCAGAAAGAATAGATGGATTATTGTCTCTGATCAGTATTTATGAAGTCTTGAATGTCCTTACAGTTCAATACACCTCAAGATTCCAACACCAATACCCCACCCTTCATCTACCACATTTAGAGTTGGAGTTGGCTAACATTGTAGTGCCTCTTAAATATTAGCCCCTATTTTTCAAATGTCACCTAAAGTGACATACCCAAATCTAACTGCCTGTAGCTCAGGCCCTGAAGCAAGGATATTCATATTCTTGGTACCATTTGAAAGGAAACACTTTGAAGTTTATGGAAATGTGAAAGGAATATAGTATAATATAACACAATAGATCTGGTAAAAGATAATACAAAAAAACAACAACGTTATTTTGTATTTCTTTTGTACCATCATCTTTGAAATGCAAGAGAAAGGCCATCATGTATTATTCCAGCCCAATGCAATTTACATTTTGGCCACTAGATGGCATTAGTGTATGTCAAAAACATTAGACTGATCCAATGAACCATTGCATTTCTGTTCAAAATTTTGAATCAAGACTGCCCAAATGTGCCTAATTTGTTTATTAATAACTTTTCATGTTCAAAATTGTGCACTCTCCTCAAACAATAGCATGGTATTACTTCACTGTAATATCTATTGTAAATTGGACAGTGCAGTTAGATTAACAAGAATTTAAGCTTTCTGCCAATGTCAGATATGTCTATGTCCTGGGAAATGTTCTTGTTACTTGCAACCTCATGCTAATCGCATTAGCCTACGTTAGCTCAACTGTCCCGTGGAAGGGACACCGATCCCGAAGAAGTTTTAACTCAGATACAGTAGATGGATTGTAATTTCTGATCACTCTTCTTGAAGTCAGTAACACTAAATGCCTTCACACCTCAGAAAAAGGGTCATGACTCTGACCACGTATAAGCTCGGGTCATGGTTCTGACCACGTATAAGCTCAGCTTTGGGCAAGCATCCAAAGGACAATCACACAATGCAAATAGGGGGTGCTTATATTTGTCCCGTTTCACACAAGTGTGTAACCTGTACAAGTGTGTGGTGTGAAATGGAAATGTATTTTTTTTACATATCCCACTCCCCCTGAGACACCTTCGGAGAGTGGGGTCACAACCAGGGATCCACCATTATTTATCATTTAACACTTTTAAAGGGTTTTCTTGTAAAAGTGTGTGTTATAAAGGTTAATGCAACATTGTGGTATATTGTTTTATGTATCTTCCAATTTCTTAGTTAGCCATTTATGCCCAACTTCAAATTTGCTTGGACTTAATAATAATTTCTACCCATGCGTACTGCATATTTCTATCAGGATTTAAAACTCTCTCAAACAAAGTGCTTGGATACCTAAATGGATGTTGTGGATTCCAAAGGCAACACAGCTAGTGTCTTTTTACAAAGAGAGCCCTTGGTTGTCAAAGTAGTCAAATATAACAGAAAGAGTGCCACCCTGTGAATTTAGCATGAATTTCTTGTCAGAAGCTACCCACTTATTTTATAGAACTAAAATCTACAACCCACAAAGGCAAGCACAATATTTTATATATATATTAGCCTACCTCGTTGTTTGCATGAACTGTTTACTTTTTTGAGTGTAAGCTGGGAATATGTTTAAATGCTGTGCCTGTAGATGTGGTCAAGAGATCCAAGTCAACTAGGCTAAGTAAAAATCAGTATTATGCAGATATACTTGAGTCACTTGTTACAGCTGATAGAAGAGCATGTGACAACAGATTTGCCAGTCATATAGGCCGTTATAAATATCTTCATAACATCTTATGCCATTGTTCATATCGTTAATAACGGCCTATGACAGATTTGATCATTTCTTATGTAGTAGTTATGAAGGCTTTATGAATAAGTACAGTACATAAAGTGCTTACAGTGAAGTATTACCTATTCTTCCAAATCAAGGATATTTCATTCATTGAAATAACTGGAAAACTGACACACTGTGGCTTTATTCTCAGAGCAATGTTCTGTGTTTTTACTTCTTGGATTCCTTAAATACACCTTTCATGGTATACAGTAACTGTTATTATACAAATCTATTTATATTTACTAAGATATTGACCACTGTGTTTTATAATATATGCCTTTTGATATAAAAGTTCCATGTTCTTCTATAACTTCCATCATCCATCACCTCAATCATACTCAGAAACAAGCTCATGTTTATCACCAGGAAACTTTATTTGAATCTCACCATGCGACTACAATCATCTCTCTCCAGTGACTATGATGTGACGGATGGAGCCCACGGTGGCATGCAGAGCTCCCCACTCGGTGTAGCGACGGTACTCCCCCCTCTCTAGCAGGTACTGGCGGCCGCGGAAGTTGGGGTGCTCGAAGAGGACCCAGGAACCCTCCTGGACCTTGCAGGAGTGGATCTCGCGGCTGTGGAAACGTTCCTGGACAGAGGGCAGGTTCTCAGTCACCTCCAGGGACTGACCATCGAAGTTGGGCCTCTCGAACAGCCTCAGCTTGTAGGGGCCAGTGGTCTGGGAAAAAGTTGATCAAACATCGAAGAATGTGTCATTATTGGCTGTTTATGAAGTTCTGAAAGGTGTGGGCCTACCTAAGTTCTGATAGATCCTGAATAAGGCCATGATCATGTTTCTCTATATAAAAAAATGTTGGTCTCCTAGTTTACATGACTTACTTTTTTGATGACCCGACAGGATCTGATGCAATCGTTGAACCCCATCCAGTGCTGGTAGTCTGCATACTCCCCGGGTCCTATGATGTACTGGTAACCCATGTAGTTGGGGCGCTCATAGAGGACCCACCAGCCGCCCTCCACCCGACAAGAGTTGCATCGAGCGAAAAAGTCATGCAGGTCAGCGGAGTCTCCTTTGCAGTCGTAGGACCGCCCCTGGAAGTTCTTGTCCTCATAAAACACAATCTGTTGGAAGAGAAGAGACAGCGTGTGACATTTCTGAATTCCATATAGTTCAAAAAATTACAGAACTATGAGACTTTGGAACAGGTGCTCATTCATTATATGAATCTCCACCGGAACACAACTCACCTTCTCCATCTCTTCAGAGTTCAGAATACCAGGCACAGTAAATGACACTAAAGCTCAGGGCCTGCAAGTATACTCTTTATAGATGGCAGAGACAATAACACCAAGCACATGGTTAGCACAAAGTGAATCAGATATTTCAATCAGCTATTCAAATATTTATCTAGGCTCAACGCATTGTTCTAAAGCACTGAATCACTGATCCACACACAATAGCAGGTAGAAAGTGCCACATTTCAGTCAGTTCATGTGGGATCCAAAACAATCCAGGGCCGCCAAGGGCAGCTTGAGATAAACATTAAACAAATAAATCTAATGGGAAATCTCACTGTATGTTTTAACCCATGAAAATCCATGTCATGATACATTTAGGCCAGGACTTCACAAGCTCTTAACAGGCTGTCTGTATCGAATGGACAAACAACTAAATGTTACAACTGTACTACTCAGTTTCAGTATCCCTTATTCTAGATAATCCCTTATCTTCACATCAAAATGAAAATAAAATATTGAAACTATTGTATTGTGTCATTCTAATATGTTGTTAAAATCATTTTTTTTAAAGTCCAGCAGTGATACATTGTAATAACTTTGTAATGAATGAAATACATGATTCTGTCTTTATGGGAATACAAATGCCCTTTTGTCTATGTATTCATTATGATATGTGCAACCTTTCCTTATAGAGGAAGGGAGGAAGTAGTTGCTGGGCCACTCTTACAGAACCCAGAAGTAAAAGTCTTAAACGCAAAGTCTTAAAAAGGCCAAATATGATTCTATATGCAGTTCATACAGTTCATGCAAATGCAGTCCTGTATTATCAGCATACCACTTTCAATGCCAACTGCTAGCTTTCATGCCGTTGTTGATGAAACCCTCAATTCTTTTGTGCAGAGGTCCTCCATATACGTAGCTCAGTTTCAAACAGCCCACTAGCACAACTCCAAGACAGATTTCTAACAACTTTTGTAAGTCAATATAGTTTTATGGTCCTGATTGTAGCTTATCTCAAATGAATAGGACACATTTTTGTTAGAATTGTTTTTGCTCTGATTCACAAAATGTATACAGACAGATCCAGGAATAAACAGTTCAATTACAATCCAGGATCGATATACTATGGCTACAGTGCCTTCAGAAAGTGTTCACACCCCTTGACCTTTTCCATATTTTGTTGTTTTACAAAATGTATTAAATTGAGATTGTGTGTGGCCTACACACAATACACCATAATGTAATTGTATATATATTATTTTTTTTACAAATGAAGGAGGTTTTCCAATGCCTCGCAAAGGTCACCTATTGGTAGAAGGGTAAAATAAGGACATTGAATATCCCTTTGAGCATGGTGAGGTTAGTAATTACACTATGGACGGTGTATCTATACACCCAGTCACTACAAGAATAGAGGTATCCTTCTTAACATTCCTTCTTAAGAGGAAGGAAACCGCTCAGGGATTTAACCAAGAGGCCAATGGTGACTTTAAAACAGTTACAGAGTTGAATGGCTGTGAAAGGAGAAAACTGAGGATGGATCAACAACATTGTAGTTACTCCACAATACTAACCTAATTAACAGAGTGAAAAGCCTGTACATGCATCCTGTTTGCAATAAGGCACAAAGTAAAACTTTTCTTTAAATGTGTCAAAGAAATTAACTTTATCTCCTGAAAAGAAAGTGTTATGTTTGGGGTATATCCAACACATCACTGAGTACCATTCTTCATATTTTCAAGCATGGTGGTGGCTGCATCATGTTATGGGTGTGCTTGGCATCGGCAAGGACTATGGAGTTTTTTGTTGTTGATAAAAATACACGGAATAGAGCTAAGCACAGGCAACATCCTAGAGGAAAATCTGGTTCAGTCTGCTTTCCAACATACATTGGGAAACAGTAGGACAAAAACTTAAAACACAATGCCAAATAGACACTGAAGTTGGCTACCACGACAACATTGAATATTCATAATGGTCTAGTAACAGTTATGACTTAAAACGGATTGAAATATATGCCAAGTCTTGAAAATGTCTGTCTAGGAATGATTAACAACCAACTTGACAGAGTTTGAATAAGGCACAAAGCTCCTTTCCTGAGGACGGCTCACCTCTCACAGTTCTGGGCGACTTTAACCTCCCCACGTCTACCTTTGACTCATTCCTCTCTGCCTCCTTCTTTCCACTCCTCTCCTCTTTTGACCTCACCCTCTCACCTTCCCCCTCTACTCACAAGGCAGGCAATACGCTCGACCTCATCTTTACTAGATGCTGTTCTTCCACTAACCTCATTGCAACTCCCCTCCAAGTCTCCGACCACTACCTTGTATCCTTTTCCCTCTCGCTCTCATCCAACACTTCCCACACTGCTCCTACTCGGATGGTATCGCGCCGTCCCAACCTTCGCTCTCTCTCCCCCGCTACTCTCTCCTCTTCCATCCTATCATCTCTTCCCTCTGCTCAAACCTTCTCCAACCTATCTCCTGATTCTGCCTCCTCAACCCTCCTCTCCTCCCTTTCTGCATCCTTTGACTCTCTATGTCCCCTATCCTCCAGGCCGGCACGGTCCTCCCCTCCCGCTCCGTGGCTCAACGACTCATTGCGAGCTCACAGAACAGGGCTCCGGGCAGCCGAGCGGAAATGGAGGAAAACTCGCCTCCCTGCGGACCTGGCATCCTTTCACTCCCTCCTCTCTACATTTTCCTCTTCTCTCTCTGCTGCTAAAGCCACTTTCTACCACTCTAAATTCCAAGCATCTGCCTCTAACCCTAGGAAGCTCTTTGCCACCTTCTCCTCCCTCCTGAATCCTCCTCCCCCTGCCCCTCCTCCCTCTCTGCAGATGACTTCGTCAACCATTTTGAAAAGAAGGTCGACGACATCCGATCCTCGTTTGCTAAGTCAAACGACACCGCTGGTTCTGCTCACACTGCCCTACCCTGTGCTCTGACCTCTTTCTCCCCTCTCTCTCCAGATGAAATCTCGCGTCTTGTGACGGCCGGCCGCCCAACAACCTGCCCGCTTGACCCTATCCCCTCCTCTCTTCTCCAGACCATTTCCGGAGACCTTCTCCCTTACCTCACCTCGCTCATCAACTCATCCCTGACCGCTGGCTACGTCCCTTCCGTCTTCAAGAGAGCGAGAGTTGCACCCCTTCTGAAAAAACCTACACTCGATCCCTCCGATGTCAACAACTACAGACCAGAATCCCTTCTTTCTTTTCTCTCCAAAACTCTTGAACGTGCCGTCCTTGGCCAGCTCTCCTGCTATCTCGCTCAGAATGACCTTCTTGATCCATATCAGTCAGGTTTCAAGACTAGTCATTCAACTGAGACTGCTCTTCTCTGTATCACGGAGGCGCTCCGCACTGCTAAAGCTAACTCTCTCTCCTCTGCTCTCATCCTTCTAGACCTATCGGCTGCCTTCGATACTGTGAACCATCAGATCCTCCTCTCCACCCTCTCCGAGTTGGGCATCTCCGGCGCGGCCCACGCTTGGATTGCGTCCTACCTGAAAGGTCGCTCCTACCAGGTGGCGTGGCGAGAATCCGTCTCCACACCACGTGCTCTCACCACTGGTGTCCCCCAGGGCTCTGTTCTAGGCCCTCTCCTATTCTCGCTATACACCATGTCACTTGGCTCTGTCATAACCTCACATGGTCTCTCCTATCATTGCTATGCAGACGACACACAATTAATCTTCTCCTTTCCCCCTTCTGATGACCAGGTGGCGAATCGCATCTCTGCATGTCTGGCAGACATATCAGTGTGGATGACGGATCACCACCTCAAGCTGAACCTCGGCAAGACGGAGCTGCTCTTCCTCCCGGGGAAGGACTGCCCGTTCCATGATCTCGCCATCACGGTTGACAACTCCACTGTGTCCTCCTCCCCTCCTCCTAAGAACCTTGGCGTGATCCTGGACAACACCCTGTCGTTCTCAACTAACATCAAGGCGGTGGCCCGTTCCTGTAGGTTCATGCTCTACAACCTCCGCAGAGTACGACCCTGCCTCACACAGGAAGCGGCGCAGGTCCTAATCCAGGCACTTGTCATCTCCCGTCTGGATTACTGCAACTCGCTGTTGGCTGGGCTCCCTGCCTGTGCCATTAAACCCCTACAACTCATCCAGAACGCCGCAGCCCGTCTGGTGTTCAACCTTCCCAAGTTCTCTCACGTCACCCCGCTCCTCCGCTCTCTCCACTGGCTTCCAGTTGAAGCTCGCATCCGCTACAAGACCATGGTGCTTGCCTACGGAGCTGTGAGGGGAACGGCACCTCAGTACCTCCAGGCTCTGATCAGGCCCTACACCCAAACAAGGGCACTGCGTTCATCCACCTCTGGCCTGCTCGCCTCCCTACCACTGAGGAAGTACAGTTCCCGCTCAGCCCAGTCAAAACTGTTCGCTGCTCTGGCCCCCCAATGGTGGAACAAACTCCCTCACGACGCCAGGACAGCGGAGTCAATCACCACCTTCCGGAGACACCTGAAACCCCACCTCTTTAAGGAATACCTAGGATAGGATAAAATAATCCCTCTCACCCCCTTAAAAGATTTAGATGCACTACTGTTCCACTGGATGTCATAAGGTGAATGCACCAATTTGTAAGTCGCTCTGGATAAGAGCGTCTGCTAAATGACTTAAATGTAAAATGTAAATGAATAATTTAAAAAGAATAATATGCAAATATTGTACAATCCAAGTGTGCAAAGCTCTTAGAGACTTACTCAGAAAGAATCACAGCTGTAACTGCCGCCAAATGTGATTTTAACATGTATCGACTCAGGGGGTTGAATACAGGATAAACATAATTCAATTACGATCCAGGATCAACACAGCTAAATGACGATGCAGGTGTAACATCAAAGTGAACATGTTTCACAGTCAGAACATTTGAATATTATCCTGGATAAAGATGTTGTGGTACATCACATGTAATATGCAAACTGTCACAGTGACAAGGGATTATGTTGACATGGGCCGTTGTACTGAATATCCCTTGTTCCTAAACTTAAATATTAGCTGGGTAGTGCGTGCATTGCTCAGAGAAATACCTTTTTAATCCTACTCTTGATGAGTTGTGTTGTGTGCTGAGATGTGATGGTATGCTAGTATTTTATTTACAAGTCTTTGAGTGGTAAAGTAATGCAAAATTGCATACAATCTGATTCATTGTAATGCATCTTGAATTTAAACATGTAAGTGTCGATCATCCAACTTTTAACTCAGAATTGTATTTGTCTGCTGTGCGTGCTATTACTGGCTTTGGGTTTTCTCTCCACTTTGAGGTTGGTTACCTTGTTAAAATGGGTTTACACCTGAGCTGGCCCAGAGAGTGATCGCGTTAGTGAGGATGTGTTTCACCAGTGCTGGCCCAGCTGGTATTTAAGACCTGCTAGCCCAGTACATCTGCTGGAAAAGGAGATGTTGGGAGAGTTACGCCTCACATTAGCGCTTCCACTTTAGGTAGCCAAACAAAGCCGTAATCTTAATCCCCTTTAGGTTTGGTCTACATTTTTTGTAACTCCCTATCCTAAGTTTTTGTCCGTTTTTTATTTTAGTTTGTCTTTTATGAGGAATTTATGAGGAATTCAAGTGGGCATCCATAGGGGTTGTCTTTTAGGTCCCTTTCTAGTTGCTTTGCCAACATTCAGTGGACACCCTCATGGGTTTCTTTCAGAACCCGTCTGAAACACTTTCTGTTTTGATTTGGTTGTCAAAGTGACTACTTTGTTAGTTCCCTTTTCTGTTGAGCGATGACATCTAGGGTTGTCTTTACGGAATGTAACGCTGCCCCTTAGACTGTACGTGTTTAACTGGCTTTTTATTGTGTGACACTGTACCGTGTTACAAACTATTTGTGTGTTCATTTGTATGGGTTTCTTCTATAGGATTGTGTAAAGACTTTGTTCCTTGGAAGGCAATACAGGATTGTATTGTATTCTGTTCCATTCTATTTTAGTGTTGTTGATATGGTTGCAAAGATGACTAAAGAAACAGTGTGAGTAGATCTACTGGTGTTGACATACAGTATTTGTGCCCGGTGATTCCCATGTCAAATTAATGAAGACAATGGGGTATGTGGGAATCAGACAGAGTTTTATTTGTTAGACTGCAACACTCTCACACAGAGGTGGGTGTCATAAGGCACTGCAGAGAGGTTTCTGGGAAAGGGGTCATCGTAGGGCTCTAGAACTCTAGAGGTTGTAAGGTTCTAGAACTCTGTGATCCTGCGGAAGGAGCCCACGACAGGGGAGGTGGCGCCCCAGTCCGTGAAGTTATGGTACTCTTTGCGCTCCAGGAAGTACTGGCGCCCCCTGTAGTTGGGCAGCTCGTAGAATGCCCAGGCACCGTCCATCACCACAGCAGAGTGGAACTCATGGAACTTGAATGCTTCGTGGACCAATGGGCAGTCCTCACTCCACTCTGCCATATGGCCAGCAAAATCTGGCCTGTCATAGCATCTGATCTTGTAGGAATTTCCATAGACCTGCAAAATAAATACAACCAAAAATATATAAATGCCAGTATCCTTAATTAATCATATTAAAGTAATCATGTTAATTATTTGAATTGTCATTCATCTAGTATGCAAAATATGATATTAGAAATGTGGGATGGCTCTTTAAATTGGTTTATTGGCTGTTGTCCTGGTTTCCTTCAACAACTGATGTAGATGGGCCTGGACATGAGGCAAACTGCTGCCAAAACATGAGCCTTTTATCTATCCTTATTGTCTGTTGGCTTTTGACTGATCATTGCCTGGTTGGTGCACCCTGGGGCATTCCATTCAAGTTGGGCATTGCCCTGCATCCAAATCTGGTCAGACACATTTTAACATCCTAATTGCCAAAACCCAAATATACAAGCATAAAATAAATAAAAACAAGTTAGTGATGTCTGTCTGATGTAAAATGGGTACATTTAAGATCGAGAAAACATCTGTCAAAAAGCTAAATAAATGCTAGAAGTAATGCAAATCAATAAACTGTTTCCTGGGGACTTTGAGCAATGATTATGAACTTCTTGCCTCAAGTTGTCAGTATCTATCTACTGACACAAATAAACGTCAGACTCGTCAGTCCCATCTTCAAACTAGGCTTACAGTTTGTACTTTTGGTAGGTAGGCTTACGTTTTTGATAGATCGACAGGATCTGATGCTGTCGTTGAAGCCCATCCACTGCTGGTGGTCAGGGTACTCCCCAGGGGTCAGGATGTACTGGTAGCCTGCATAGCTGGGGCGCTCGTACAGAACCCAGCAGCCGCTCTCCACCCTGATAGAGTTACAGCGGCTGAAGAAGGAGTGCAGGTCTGGGCTGTCACTGCTGCATTCATAACTACCACCTTGGAAATTCTTATCCTCAAAGAATACAATCTGGAAGAGAGATAGAGACAGAAAAGCCTGGTAAGATACAAGCCATACCTTTTATACAGTACTTCTTCCAATATGTGGCTGTAATGATTGCTCCTCTGCCAAGCTGCAATACCTACAATGCTGCTTGAAGTTACAGAAGTGACAAAAAATCGAATCAAAGTCAGTAGTCAAATCAAGGCAGATTAACATAACTAAAAGTATAAGCACTTTTTCTGTCGAGCAAAGTTTCTCATACACATTTTACATATATTCTATGATATTATCTATATAATCTAAAGACTCCTTCTTACCTTCCCCATTTTGTATTGTTATTGCTCACCTCCCACTCACCAGCTGTACTGCTGAGGTTTATATCGAAATGCAGAATGTGCCGACAAGGGAAAGCCTTTGTTAAGCAAATTAGCCTGATTTGCATATCAGCTAAATGGTCTGTTCAAGTTTAATTTCCCTTTGTACCAATGCAATGGCTCCGTATCAAAGAATTGACAGAACTGTGATGTGAAAGTTCTAAAGGCCAACTCTCCCAGCCTATCCCCTAAATGCATTATATGGATTGTTTTCAAGCAGTCTGCTATCATGGAATCTTTATTGGTTTCTTTTGGCATCTAGTATTGTTCGATCTAAAATAAATAAAAATTGTGATTTTATTTTGTCTTTAGCATCATGTTCAGGAACTGTCTCGTTTTGCAACTGTGTTGTCTCATCGTGCAAGTCTGAAGTTGTAGAAGCTATAATGACTGAACTTTCATCCCAATAGTCAATATCGAGTCAGAATTTAGTAGTCGCTGGTGGGATCCCCTTGTGGCTTTTGATGTGCTCTTAATTTACTGTGGAGACAGAGGAAAGAGCATGGCAATGCATTGTAAAGAAAGATGTTAAATGATTGACACAACGTAAACTCTGAACCAGAACAAGGATATTTTCTCATTTTGAAAGTGTGACCACCATGAATTACTTTCTTCAATCCTTCAATTTATGTCTCATTCAGATCGGGAAAAAGTATTGAGATAGTTCAAGAATGACAAAGTGTGTACGGAACTCCTCTGTGGGCTATGTGCAGTCAGAGTAGGGAGTTCTTGGATGACTATAGGGTCTTTGTGACTCTATAACAAACAAATCTGAAACCACAGATTAGAGATATTAACCCTCAATCTAAAGCTGTATTATGCCATCATTTGATTTTGTTGTAATTTTGGTATTTGTTAACAAGAGAAAAAAAGAAAGAAAAGAAGAAACCCGCACGCTGCTCTTGCTAATATCACTGCTTTTTAATAAACTTTACTTATCGGCCTAAAGGCCTTCTTCAGAGCTTTTAGTATTTGTTAACAAACAATGTATAGCCTCAAAATGTTTAAAACTTTCCTGGTAATCTCTTGGACCATGTTTTCTTGCATCCATATCTCTGTCCATGAATTGGAGTGGTTATTTTATCTCCTTTACATGATTACAAATATTTTAAACACTTAACACCAGTGCAAAGTGATTACAACAAATATTTTAAACACTTAACACCAGTGCAAAGTGATTACAACAAATATTTTAAACACTTAACACCAGTGCAAAGTGATTACAACAAATATTGTTGGCCAGTGACAGAAGCAGTAACGTTAACTCTGTGTGGTATGGCACTATATAGACACTTTTGAGTGTTACATTGAACACTTTGTGTTGATTTAATACTTGTGATTTTGCTATGTGTGTCCCCTGTAAACCGGTGTTACTTCAGGGAGCTTAGTGAAGTCTTTATGTCTCAGGCAAAAATACATGATCGTACTTTATTGAAGCACCTCCGATCCACTTCAACCTCCTTCACAAAGAGACCCATCTGGGATCAAACCTGGGTCTGCTGACCCTCACAGGAGTGTATAAACTTGCTGAGCTAAAGCCTACATCCTTCAATACATTCATTTACAAAAACAATTTTGTAAAGGCTGAGCCCCTTAATCTCGAACTACTGTTATTGGTACTTTGAAGCATGCCCTTGATTGAAGCCACAATCCTGAGTTTGTTTCAGCACAATGGCAATTCCACCACTTGGCTTTGTATGGGGGATGGGGCTGGGGAAACGTAACAACAGAGCTATGGATGCAAGGATTGACTGTCCATGAGATTGAAATGATAGCTTTGAACGTTTTTAAACTATACTTTGTTTGTTTTACAAAGACACACATGACAACACAATCATATACAATGGAGTTAATCAGAGATTAACAGAGATTATGACAGTTGCATTATGACAGTTCCCACCAATTAGGGTTACTTATTGTGGGAAATGGGACTGACAAATGTATTTTATAGACAAGTCTCTCTCTTGAAAAAGAGAACAATAAATTCAGTGTGATATTGACGGTTCAATGTTTAAACTCGCTTTCCCGAAATTAGCCGATTATTAACATAATATTTCATAAATACCATAATTGTGTGCATCTGTACAGCATTCAAAAACGGTAGACTCCTAAACATGCAAGTAACTGTCCAGTTTCCAGGTTTAAATGAAATATGACCTACAGCATAGTTTTCCTTCCCAAGTATGTTAAAATGCAGCTTTTCTATGTTGGAATGTTGTGGGCGTTCCCCAACAACAGAATGGTGCAGGAGTATATCAGTCATAAAAAATATTCATGCAAGTAGACCGCTGATTGGCCAGCTCATCCTCCTCTAGACCACTAATTAGCCAGCACACAATGAGGAAATAGCAAGAAATAGCAAGCATTTTTTTAAATGGTCTGTTTGAAATACAAGTTTGAGGTGGGATTTTATTTTTTCTCCAATGCTTTTGCCACAAATACGAGTCATTATTCAACATTATTTGGGTATGAGTTAACAGAATATTAATTTTTAAAAGTGACATTTTCACTGGACAGTTACTTTAAGAAATCAACTCTGTTCTTTACATTCCTGCTTCCTCCTTGTGTCTTCAGCGCCTTGGGCACTCCCTCGTTGTGAGTCGTGATAGCGAAAAAGAAAGACAGTGATTGCAGACCTGCTTATTCATCAGGTTCCATAAAATGTGAATAACAAAACCCCATTACGGTGCGTATGAAGTATAAATCCCAATGGCAGCCGCAGGTCATTGGACAGAATCCCACAAAGAACATCAAACAAGGTGTGCACATATCAGCCAGCTCTGGGTCAGCCTGTCAGTCCTCTAACACAGCCCAATCTTGGATTCAGCTAATGGAAAAGTACAGGAGATAGCTTGAAATGGAATAAAGATAGGTAAGGATGGATATTTAGATCATCATAGTTTATTGCATATTATAAACCGGGTGGTTTGAGACATGAAGGACGATTGTCTGAAAGCCGTAGTGTATCAGACCGTAGTGTATCAGACCGTGACAATAACGATTTTTACCTTGGTAGACAGTTCTTGATAGCAATAAGGCACCTCAGGGTTTGTTGTATATGGCCGATTTACCATGGATAAGGGCTGTATCCAGGCACTCCACGTTGCGTCATGTGTCACATCCCTTAGCCATATACCACACCTCCTAGGGCCTTATTGCTTAATAGTAGGGTGACTATCCTTGTGTATTACTAACAGAACTTCACAGAACTTCAGCAAACGACTTGAGACAGGGAATTGAACATTTGATGTGTGGTCTCTTGCAGATAATCTTCTACGAGGACATTAACTTCCAGGGCAGAAATTTCAAACAGAAGTTTGCATCTTGTAGCTCTAACTCCAAAAAGTGTTGGGACACTGTAAAATCCATGGAGAAAAAGAGCACCTTCTCCCAGCTGCCCACTGCAATGAGGCTAGGAAACACTGTCACCACCGATAAATTTCAATAAGCATTTCTCTACGGCTAGCCATGCTTTCCTCCTGGCTACGCCAACCCCGGCCAACAGATCCGCACCCCCCGCAGCTACTTGCCCAAGCCTCCCCAGCTTCTCCTTCACCCAAATCCAGACAGCAGATGTTCTGAAAGAGCTGCAAATCCTGGACCCGTACAAATCAGCTGGACTAGACAATCTCTTTCTAAAAATTATCCACTGCCATTTTTGCAACTCCTATTACCAGTCTGTTCAACCTCTCTTTCGTATCGTCTGAGATTCCCAAAGATTGGAAAGCTGCTGCGGTCATCCCCCTCTTCAAAGGAGGTGACACTCTAGACCCAAAATGTTGCAGACCTATATCCATCCTGCCCTGCCTTTCTAAAATCTTCGAAAGCCAAGTTAACAAACAGATCACTGACCATTTCGAATCCCACCGTACCTTCTCCGCTGTGCAATTCGGTTTCCGAGCTGGTCACGGGTGCACCTCAGCCACGCTCAAGATCCTAAACGATATCATAACCGCCATTGATAAAAGACAGTACTAGGCAGCCGTCTTCATCGACCTGGCCAAGGCTTTCGACCGTATTCTTATCGGCAGACTCAACAGCCTTGGTTTCTCAAATGACTGCCTCGCCTGGTTCACCAACTACTTCTCTGATAGAGTTCAGTGTGTCAAATCGGAGGTCCTGTTGTCCGGACCTCTGGAAGTCTCCATGGGGGTACCACAGGGTTCAATTCCCAGGCCGACTCTTTTCTCTGTATATATCAACGATGTCGCTCTTGCTGCGGGTGATTCCCTGATCCACCTCTACGCAGACAACACCATTCTCTATACATCTGGCCCTTCTTTGGACACTGTTAACAAACCTCTAAACAAGCTTCAATGCCATACAACACTCCTTCCGTGGCCTCTAACTGCTCTTAAGGTCGACTGATCATGATTTTTCAACGCCGATACCAATTATTGGAGGACCAAAATATGCCGATAACGATTAATCGGCCAATTTTTTTTATATTTATTTTGTATTTTTTATAATAATGACAATTACAACAATACTGAATGAACACTTTTATTTTAACTTAATATAATTCATCAATCAAATCCATTTAGCCTCAAATAAATAATGAAACATGTTCAATTTGGTGTAAATAATGCATAAACAGTGTTGGAGAAGAAAGTAAAAGTGCAATATGTGCCATGTAAAAAACTAACGTTTAAGTTCCTTGTTAAGAACATGAGAACATATGAAAGCTGGTGATTCCTTTTAACACGAGTCTTCAATATTCCCAGTTAAGAAGATTTAGGTTGAGGTTATTATAGGAATTATAGGACTATTTCTCTCTATACCATTTGTATTTCATATACCTTTGACTATTGGATGTTCCTATAGGCACTTTATTATTGCCAGTGTAATAGTATAGCTTCCGTCCCTCTCCTCGCCCCTACCTGGGCTCGATCCAGGAACACATCGACAACAGCCATCCTCGAAGCATCGTTACCCATCGCTCCACAAAAGCCGCAGTCTCAGAGCGAGTGATGTTTGAAACGCTATTAGCACGCACCCCGCTAACTAGCTAGCCATTTCACATCGGTTACATCAGCCTAATTTCGGGAGTTGATAGACTTGAAGTCATAAACATTGCATGAAGCATTGCGAAGAGCTGCTGGCAAACGCACGAAAGTGCTGTTTGAATGAATGCTTACGAGCCTGCTGCTACCTACCACCGCTCAGTCAGACTGCTCTATCAAATATAAAATCATAGACTTAATTATAACAAAATAACACACAGAAATATGAGCCTTAGGTCATTAATATGGTCAAATCCGGAAACTATAATTTCAAAAATAAAAACGTTTATTCTTTCAGTGAAATACAGAACCGTTCCGTATTTTATCTAACGGGTGGCATCCATAAATCTAAATATTCCTGTTACATTGCACAACCTTCAATGTTATGTCATAATTACGTAAAATTCTGGCAAATTAGTTTGCAACGAGCCAGGCGGCCCAAACTGTTGCATATACCCTGACAATGAACGCAAGAGAAGTGGCACAATTTCCCTAGTTTAATATTGCCTGCTAACATGAATCTCTTTTAACTAAATATACAGGTAAAAAAATATATACTTCTGTGTATTGATTTTAAGAAAGGCATTGATGTTTATGGTTAGGTACATTCGTGCAACGATTGTGCTTTTTTCGCAAATGCGCTTTGTTAAATCATCCCCCGTTTGGCAAAGTTGGCTGTCTTCGCTAGGAAGAAATAGTCTTCATATTTCGCAAATAACCAGGCTGTCCAAACTGCTGCATATACCCTGACTCTGTTGCACAGAACGCAAGATTAGTGACACAATTTCCCTAGCTAAAAGAAATTCATGCTAGCAGGCAATATTAACTAAATATGCAGGTTTAAAAATATATACTTGTGTATTGATTTTAAGAAAGGCATTGATGTTTATGGGTAGGTAGACATTGGTGCAACGACAGTGTTTTTTTCGTGAATGTGCTTGTTAAATCACCCGTTTGGTGAAGTAGGCTATGAATCAATGATAAATTAACAGGCACCGCATCAATTATATGCAACGCAGGACAAGCTAGATAAACTAATAATATCACCAACCATGTGTAGTTAACTAGTGATTATGTTAAGATTGACTGTTTTTTTATAAGATACGTTTAATGCTAGCTAGCACCTTACTTTGGCTCCTTGCTGCACTTGCATAACAGGTAGTCAGCCTGCCACGCAGTCTCCTCATGGAGTGCATTGTAATCGGCCATGATTGGTGTCCAAAAATGCCAATTACCGACTGTTATGAAAACTTGAAATCAGCCCTAATTAATCGGCCATTCCGATTAATCTGTCGACCCTAATGTGGACAACTACAAATACCTAGGTGTCTGGCTAGACTTTAAACTCTCCTTCCAGACTCATATTAAACATCTCCAATCCAAAATTAAATCTTGTTCTCAACTGGCCTACCTGGGTTAAATAAAGGTGAATACATCAAACTATAAAATAACACATTGAATTACGTAGTAACCAAAAAAGTTTTAAACAAATCAAAATATATTTCAGATTTTAGAATCTTTAAAGTAGCCACCCTTGATCTTGATGACAGCTTTGCACATTGCTTTTCCAACAGTATTGAAGGAGTTCCCACATATGCTGAGCACTTGTTGCTTTTCCTTCACTCTGCGGTCCAACTCATCCCAAATCATCTCAGTTGGGTCTAGGTCGGGGGATTGTGGAGGCCAGGTCATCTGATGCAGCACTCCATTGTAGTGGTTTCTTTGCAGCAATTTGACCATGAAGGGCTGATTCACACAGTCTCCTCTCAACAGTTGATCTTGAGATGTGTCTGTTACTTGAACTCTGTGAAGCATTTACTTGGGCTGCAATTTCGAGGGCTGGTAACTCTAATGAACTTATCCTCTGCAGCAGAGATAACTCAGGGTCTTCCTTTCCTGTGGTGATCCTCATGAGAGCCAGCTTCATCATAGCGCTTGATGGTTTTTGCAACTGCACTTGAAGAAACTTTTAAAGTTCTTGACATTTTCCTGATTCTCTTAAAGTTATGATGGACTGTCGTTTCTTGCTGCTTATTTGAGCTGTCCTTGCCATAATACGGACTTGGTCTTTTACCAAATAGGGCTATCTTCTGTATACCACCCCTACCTTGTCACAAGTTATTGGCTCAAACACATTAGGAAGGAAAGAAATTCCACAAATTAACTTTTAACAAGGCACACCTGTTAATTGAAATGCATTCCAGGTGACTGCCTCATGAAGCTGGTTTAGAGAATGCCAAGAGTGTGCAAAGCTGTCATCAAGACAAAATAACATAAAGAAAAACTCTTGAATGAGTAGGTGTCCAAACTTTTGACTAGTAGTTTCGACGCCTTGTCGACCTAAACTTGCTAGTCCGGTACCACTTGCCATGCGGTAGCAGAGAGAACCGTCTTTGACTAGGGTGGCTGGAGTGTTTAACAATTTTAAGGGAGTCTTTGACCATTTTTAGGGCCTTCCTCTGACACCACCTGGTATAGAGGTCCTGGATGGTAGGAAGCTTGGCCCTGGGGGAGTAGGTTTTGTCGTGCCCTCTTCACGACTGTCTTGGTGTGCTTGGACCATGTTAGTTTGTTGGTGATGTGGACACCAAGGAACTTGAAGCTCTCAACATGCTCCACTACAGCCCTTGATTTAGTATATGGCCTAGGAGGCTCACTGTCTCTGTGATCTTGTCCAGGATGGGTGTATTTGATATATGCTAGTGGATGAGGTTTCGTTTTTGGTCCTGAATGGTACCAAGAGCGAGATAAGAACATAGTTTAGGAGACCAAAGCTGAACGATAATTTATAGCCAATGCTGTCTGGCTATGTGTGTCTTTGCTATAAAAGATCTCAGTTGCAATGTGTAAGCACTCTCAGAGAATTCATTTATAGACACTGAATTGATCTGAGAGTCACAGGGTTGTGATGGAGCTCATATAATTAAAGATGGACTTTATGATAACTCTGACTTGTGTGTGGGTTTTGCTCTCTCGTGATTTGGTAATACAGGACATTTCCACTACAGGCCCCCGTGTTGAGGATCAGCGAGGCGGATGTATTGTTATCTACCCTTACCATCTGGGGTTGGCCCGTCAGGAAGTACAAGATCCAGTTGCAGAGGGAGGTGTTTAGTCTCAGCTTAGTCTTAGCTTAGTGATGAGCTTTGAGGGCACTATGGTAGCATTTTTGTAAAGCAACTTACATGATGAAAAAGTGGAGTGTTACAGTGAGTTAGCATTAACATTTAAATAACATTTAATTCACATGCAGATTATGTATCACTGTCTGAATAAGCATTGGATCAAAAGAAAACTTTTAAGATCCCTATCTTCCACGTCAAATAGGTAAAGAGTTTTAGATGTACAGGTTTATTGTTGCTCCCTCATGTGACCAAATAGCATGTAAAGTAGTTACTTATGGACAGTCAATTTTTCTGAGAGCACAGCTCTTTAGAGGAGAAAAATACCTATGCAAATGCTGTAACGCCTATAAAATAGGTGTACATACATATAAAGTAATTTTCTTCTTATTTTTAAATTACATAAAAAAATATGTACATTGTAAATTATGGAAATGTGAATTGTGTGCATAATATAAACTGTTGACTCTGCTTATTAGACTATACACGTACCCTTCAAGAAACAAATGGAAATGGGTAATGTTTCCAAGGCTTAGTATATGTAGGGAAAATAATAAGGGTTCAGGAACTAAACCTTGCGTAACACCGAAAGTTGAATTTGGTGTTCTGCAATTGTTCAGTGCTTTGAACCTTACTATTCTCTCTGCCATCCCTTGGAAACAATAACCCATAAAAATGGAATGCCATTTCATTGCTATGCAAATGAACACACAAATCTACTTGTCAATAAAATCTGATGATACTTGTAAGACATACTTTTAGCACAAGCTACAGCTAGTGATTGTGTATTGCACTTTTAGGTTTACAGTTTTATATTTTATTGTCAACATATTTTTTAAAACATAATTGAATTGAAGGCAATGGTGCTTGAAGGCAATGGTGCTTGAACGTCTAATGGCTGCTTTTAGGACATTTTGATTTGCACAGATCAACACTGTATAGTATGTCTTATGATATAATATATTATAAAATGAAAGTGATATTTCAAACTGAAGAGGGTGTTTGTAATGAGTAAGACATACTGGTAGATACCGTTTAAAAAATTGTTTTATTGACAATCAGATGATTTAGCACATGTCAGTGATACGCCTCATGCTCATGAACCTCATGCCTTTGACACCCATGCCCATATCCCTAAAGCTCCTGTACTCTCCGGGCCTCATGTACATCATTCTTCCTCTGAAATGGGGCTGCTCAAACATCAGCCAGTGTCCATCCATGACCTGGGCAGACTGGCAATCGGACATGCGGTACCGATCGTGGATGGAGTCACAATCGTCCATCAGCTCGATGTTCTGACCTCCAAAGTTCTCCGTCTCGTAGATTTTCATTCTGTAGGAGCCTCTGTGCTGTTGGTGGAGAATTTAAAACAATTTGTATTCATACCAAGGTCTGACATTTTAAGAAGCCTACTTTGTAATTTAAAGGAAGAAATGCTCTCTTTTCCTTACCATGGGGATCATACGGCTGGATCTGATGCAGTCACTCTGGCTCGTGCCCATTAGGCGCTGGTTGTCAGGGTACTCTCCTCTTCTGACCAGCATCTGGTGTCCCATGAAGTTGGGGCGCTCATAGACCATGAAGCAGCCGCTCTCAACCCTGCAGGAGTTGCACCTGCTCAGGTGGGAAGATATGTCAGGGCAGTCCTGGCTGGTCTCATAGGAACGACCCTGGAAGTTCTTGTCCTCGTAGAAGACAAGGAATTCCACATGAATACTGTCTGAAGGCACTGTGTAATCGTGTATAAATCATGAAAAACAGATTATACATCTACGCTGTTTACTTAGATGAATGTTCAACAAACAATTGATATTTGTCATGTGTTGCCGACTAGGACAGTTGAGGTCAGACACATTTGTGTGGCATTGTTCAAACCCTTTGCAACATCCCACTTCACTCCTACACTACTTTCACAGAGAGTATTTTTATTTAATTTTTTTATTTACCCTTTTTTACCCAGGTAGGCAAGTTGAGAACAAGTTCTCATTTACAATTGCGACCAGGCCAAGATAAAGCAAAGAAGTTTGACACATACAACAACACAGAGTTACACATAGAGTAAAACAAACATACAGTCAATAATACAGTAGAAAAATAAGTATATATACAATGTGAGCAAGTGAAGTGAGATAAGGGAGGTAAAGGCAAAAAAGGCCATGGTGGCGAAGTAAATACAATATAGCAAGTAAAACACTGGAATGGTTGATTTGCAGTGGAAAAATGTGCAAAGTAGAGATATAAATAATGGGGTGCAAAGGAGCTAAATAAATAAATAAATACAGCAGGGAAAGGGGTAGTTGTTTGGGCTAAATTATAGATGGGCTATGTACAGGTGCAGTAATCTGTGAGCTGTTTTCGCAAGGCACTGTAAGTGTTTCCAGTTTCAGAGATTTTTGTAGTTCGTTCCAGTCATTGGAAGCAGAGAACTGGAAGGAGAGGCGGCCAAAGGAAGAATTGGTTTTGAGGGTGACCAGAGAGATATACCTGCTGGAGCGCGTGCTACAGGTGGGTGCTGCTATGGTGACCAGCGAGCTGAGATAAGGGGGGACATTACCTAGCAGGGTCTTGTTGATGACCTGGAGCCAGTGGGTTTGGCGACGAGTATGAAGCGAGGGCCAGCCAACGAGAGCGTACAGGTCGCAGTAGTGGGTTGTATATGTGGCTTTGGCGACAAAACGGATGGCACTGTGATAGACTGCATCCAATTTATTGAGTAGGGTATTGGAGGCTATTTTGTAAATTACCTCGCCGAAGTCGAGGATTGGTAGAATGGTCAGTTTTACAAGGGTATGTTTGGCAGCATGCGTGAAGGATGCTTTGTTGCGAAATAGGAAGCCAATTCTAGATTTAACTTTGGATTGGAGATGTTTGATGTGAGTCTGGAAGGAGAGTTTACAGTCTATCCAGACACCTAGGTATTTGAAGTTGGAGTAGTGATGTTGGACAGGGGGGCAGGTGCAGGCAACGATCGGTTGAAGAGCATACATTTAGTTTTACTTGTATTCAATAGCAATTGGAGGTCACGGAAAGAGAGTTGTATGGCATTGAAGCTCGCCTGGAGGGTTGTCAACACAGTGTCCAAAGAAGGGCCAGAAGTATACAGAATGGTGTCGACTGCGTAGAGGTGGATCAGAGACCCACCAGCAGCAAGAGCGACATCCTTGATGTATACAAAGAGAGTCGGTCCAAGAATTGAACCCTGTGGCACCCCCATAGAGACTGCCAGAGGCCCGGAAAACAGACCCTCCGATTTGACACACTGAACTCTATCAGAGAAGTAGTTGGTGAACCAGGCAAGGCAATCATTTGAGAAACCAAGGCTATCGAGTCTGCCGATGAGGATATGGTGATTGACAGAGTCGAAAGCCCTGGCCAGGTCAATGAATACGGCTGCACAAATCAAATTTATTTATATAGCCCTTCGTACATCAGCTGATATTGCAAGTTCAAATCGCCGAGCTGACAAGGTACAAATCTGTCGTTCTACCCCTGAACACAAATCTGTCGTTCTACCCATTGTTCCTAGGCTGTCATTGAAAATAAGAATTTGTTCTTAACTGACTTGCCTAGTCAAATAAAGGTTAAAAAACAATATATATATATATATATATCTCAAAGTGCTGTACAGAAACCTAGCCTAAAACCCCAAACAGCAAGCAATGCAGGTGTAGAAGCACGGTGGCTAGGAAAAACTCCCTAGAAAGGCCAAAACCTAGGAAGAAACCTAGAGAAGAACCAGGCTATGAGGGGTGGCCAGTCCTCTTCTGGCTGTGCCGGGTGGAGATTATAACAGAACATGGACAAGATGTTCAAATGTTCATAAATGACCAGCAGGGTCAAATAATAATAATCACAGTAGTTGTCGAGGGTGCAGCAAGTCAGTTGGCTTTTCATAGCCGATCATTAAGAGAATCTTTACCACTCCTGTTGTCTCTAAAGAGTTGAAAACAGCAGGTCTGGGACAGGTAGCACGTCCGGTGAATAGGTCAGGATTCCATAGCCGCAGGCAGAACAGTTGAAACTGGAGCAGCAGCATGGCCAGGTGGACTGGGGACAGCAAGGAGTCATCATGCCAGGTAGTCCTGAGGCATGGTCCTAGGGCTCAGGTCCTCTGAGATAGAGAAAGAAAGAGACAAAGAGAGAATTAGAGAGAGCATACTTAAATTCACACAGGACACCAGATAAGACAGGAGAAGTACTCCAGATATAACAAACTGACCCTAGCCCCCCGACACATAAACTACTGCAGCATAAATACTGGAGGCTGAGACAGGAGGGGTCAGGAGACGCTGTGGCCCCATCCGATGATAGCCCCGGACAGGGCCAAACAGGAAGGATATAACCCCACCCACTTTGCCAAAGCACAGCCCCCACACCACTTGAGGGATATCTTCAACCAGAGACAAGGTCGAGTATAGCCCACAAAGATCTCCGCCACGGCACAACCCAAGGGGGGGCGCCAACCCAGACAGGAAGATCACATCAGTGACTCAACCCACTCAAGTGACGCACCCCTCCTAGGGACGGCATGAAAGAGCACCAGTACAGTAAGCCCCTGTAATAGGGTTAGAGGCAGAGAATCCCGATGGAAAGAGGGGAACCGGCCAGGCAGAGACAGCAAGGGCGGTTTCTTGCTCCAGAGCCTTTCCGTTCACCTTCACACTCCTGGGCCAGACTACACTCAATCATATGACCCACTGAAGAGATGAGTCTTCAGTAAAGACTTAAAGGTTGAGACCGAGTCTGCGTCTCTCACATGGGTAGGCAGACCATTCCATAAAAATGGAGCTCTATAGGAGAAAGCCCTACCTCCAGCTGTTTGCTTTGAAATTCTAGGGACAATTAGGAGGCCTGCGTCTTGTGACCGTAGCGTACGTGTAGGTATGTACGGCAGGACCAAATCAGAGAGATAGGTAGGAGCAAGCCCATGTAATGCTTTGTAGGTTAGTAGTAAAGCCCTTGCCTTAACAGGAAGCCAGTGTAGGGAGGCTAGCACTGGAGTAATATGATCAAATATTTTGGTTCTAGTCAGGATTCCAGCGGCCGTATTTAGCACTAACTGGTTTATTTAGTGCTTTATCCGGGTAGCTGGAAAGTAGAGCATTGCAGTAGTCTAACTTAGAAGTAACAAAAGCATGGATTAATTTTTATGCATCATTTTTGGACAGAAAGTTTCAGATTTTTGCAATGTTACGTAGATGGAAAAAAGCTGTCCTTGAAACAGTCTTGATATGTTCGTCAAAAGAGAGATCAGGGTCCAGAGTAACGCCGAGGTCCTTCACAGTTTTATTTGAGACGACTGTACAACCATTAAGATGAATTGTCAGAAGATCTCTTTGTTTATGCACAGTATTGTTTCTTATCGATGGTGGTTAAGATATCGTTTAGGACCTTGAGCGTGGCTGAGGTGCACCCATGACCAGCTCTGAAACCAGATTGCATAGCGGAGAAGGTATGGTGGGATTCGAAATGGTCGGTAATCTGTTTTTTGACTTGGCTTTTGAAGACCTTAGAAAGGCAGGGTAGGATAGATATAGGTCTGTAGCAGTTTGAGTCAAGCGTGTGTCCCCCTTTGAACAGGGGGATAACCGCAGCTGCTTTCCAATCTTTGGGAATCTTAGACGACACGAAAGAGAGGTTAAACAGGCTAGTAATAGGGGTGGAAACAATTTCGGCAGATAATTTTAGAAAGAAAGGGTCCAGATTGTCTAGCCCGGCTGATTTGTAGGGGTCCAGATTTTGCAGCTCTTTCAGAACATCAGCTGACTGGATTTGGGAGAAGGAGAAATGGGGAAGGCTTGGGCGAGTTGCTGTGCTGGGGTAGGGGTAGCTAAGTGGAAAGCATGGCCAGCTGTAGAAAAATGCTTATTGGTATAATTGCAGTGGACATTAGATTCATAATATGTACTTTTATTAAGTACATAATGTACCTACACTGCAGTTAAAGCATAATAGTTTTGGAGGCCAAACCGTTTCGGACCCTAGAGACAATTTTGTCAGAAGACCGATTTCGGGATGTCTGATGGTGTGACAAACCCCACTCTAACTCTCTCAACTTTCACTGCAGAGGAAGTGCGACATCAGTGGATGTGGTGGATTTGAGACACATCCGATGTAAGAACAGATCTCTAGCTTAAACGGACAGATTTGTATCGGGATTGTTTTATTATGATAATTAGATTTCCTCTGGGGCGCGAATATCATCCTTAGGGGGTTATACAGCATGATCATTACCAAGGTGCACCTTGTGCTGGGGACAATACAACGTCACTCTAAAATGTGCAGTTTTGGCACACAACACAACGCCACAGATGTCTCCATTTTTTAGGGAGCATGCAATTGGCATCCTAACTGCAGGAATGTCCACCAGAACTGTTGCCAGAGAATTGAATGTTAATTTCTCTACCATAAGCCGTATGGTAGAGAATTTGGCAGTACGTCCGATCGGTCTCACAACAGCAGACCACGTGTAATCAAGCCAGCCCAGGACCTCCACATCTAGCTTCTTCACCTGTGAGATCGTCTGAGACCAGCCACCTGGACAGCTGATGAAACTGTGGAATTGCTCAACTGAAGAGTTTCTGCACAAATTGTGAGAAACCATCACAGGGAAGCTCATCTGTGCGCTTGACATCCTACCAAGGGTCTTGACCTGACTACAGCTCAGCATCGTAACCTACTTCAGTGGGCAAATGCTCACCTTCGATGGCCACTGGCACGCTGGAGAAGTGTGCTCTTCACGGATGAATCCCGCATTCAACAGTACCGGGCAGATGGCAGACAATGTGAATAATGCCATGTGGGCAAGTGGTTTGCTGATGTCAACGTTGTGAACAGAGTGCCCCATGGTGGTGGTGAGGTTATGGTATGGGCAGGCATAAGCTATGAACAATGAAAACAATTGTATTTTATCGATGGCAATTTGAATGCACAGAGATACCGAGATGAGGTCCTGAGGCCCATTGTTGTGCCATTCATTTGCCGCCATCTCCTCATGTTTCAGCATGACACTGCAAGAACCTATGTTGTAAGTATCTGTACACAATTCCTGGAAGCTGAAAATGGCCCAGTTCTTCCCTGGCCTGCATACCCTCCAGACATGTCACCCATTGAGCATGTTTGGGATGCTCTGGATCAACATGTACCACAGCGTGTTCCAGTTCCTGACAATATCCAGCAACTTCGCACAGCCATTGAGGAGGGGTTGGACAACATTCCACAGGCCACAAACAACAGCCTGATCAACTATATGAGAAGGAGATGTATTGCGCTGCATGAGGCAAATGGTGGTCACACCAGATACTGATTGTTTTTTTTTAATCCACGCACCTACTTTTTTTTAAAGGTATCTGTGATGTGACCAACAGATGCATATCTGTATTCCCAGTCATGTGAAATCTATAGATTAGGGCCTAATTTATCTATTTCAATTGACTGATTTTATTATATGAACTGTAACTCAGTAAAATCTTTGAAGTTGTATTTGTATTTTTGCGTTTGTATTTTTGTATTTTTGTCCAGTGTTTAATAATCTTTAGGAGAGCCAATCCTTTTGCCAGCTATCTTTTTGAGAAAATAAAGTGTTACCTCTTAAACAAAATCTCCTTCTCTGAGCAATTTTATTAGTATAAAATAATAGTATTTTTCCATTTTTGGGAGCATACAATATAGCTCAGTATTTTAATTATTTATTTCATACCTTCTTTTTTGCTCATTCATATCAAGGGTGACAATAATTTTAGACCTGAATGTATGACAATGTGTTTTACATATACAGTGGGGCAAAAAAGTATTTAGTCAGCCACCAATTGTGCAAGTTCTCCCACTTAAAAAGATGAGAGAGGCCTGTAATTTTCATCATAGGTACACTTCAACTATGACAGACAAAATTAAGAAAGAAAAAATCCAGAAAATCACATTGTAGGATTTTTAATCAGTTTATTTGCAAATTATGGTGGAAAATAAGTATTTGGTCACCTACAAACAAGCAAGATTTCTGGTTTGCACAGACCTGTAACTTCTTCTTTAAGAGGCTCCTCTGTCCTCCACTCGTTACCTCTATTAATGGCACCTGTTTGAACTTGTTATCAGTATAAAAGACACCTGTCCACAACCTCAAACAGTCACACTACAAACTCCACTATGGCCAAGACCAAAGAGCTGTCAAAGGACAACAGAAACAAAATTGTAGACCTGCACCAGGCTGGGAAGACTGAATCTGCAATAGGTAAGCAGCTTGGTTTGAAGAAATCAACTGTGGGAGCAATTATTAGGAAATGGAAGACATACAAGACCACTGATAATCTCCCTCGATCTGGGGCTCCACGCAAGATCTCCCCGTGGGGTCAAAATTATCACAAGAACGGTGAGCAAAAATCCCAGAACCACACGGGGGGACCTAGTAAATGACCTGCAGAGAGCTGGGACCAAAGTAACAAAGCCTACCATCAGTAACACACTACGCCGCCAGGGACTCAAATCCTGCAGTGCCAGACGTGTCCCCCTGCTTCAGCCAGTACATGTCCAGGCCCATCTGAAGTTTGCTAGAGAGCATTTGGATGATCCAGAAGAAGATTGGGAGAATGTCATATGGTCAGATGAAACCAAAATGGAACCTTTTGGTAAAAACTCAACTCGTCGTGTTTGGAGGACAAAGAATGCTGAGTTGCATCCAAAGAACACCATACCGACTGTGAAGCATGGGGGTGGAAACATCATGCTTTGGGGCTTTTTTCTGCAAAGGGACCAGGACGACTGATCCGTGTAAAGGAAATAATGAATGGGGCCATGTATCATGAGATTTTGAGTGAAAACCTCATTCCATCAGCAAGGGCATTGAATATGAAACGTGGCTGGGTCTTTCAGCATGACAATGATCCCAAACACACCGCCCGGGCAATGAAGGAGTGGCTTCGTAAGAAGCATTTCAAGATCCTGGAGTGGCCTAGCCAGTCTCCAGATCTCAACCCCATAGAGAATCTTTGGAGGGAGTTGAAAGTCCGTGTTGCCCAGCAACAGCCCCAAAACATCACTGCTCTAGAGGAGATCTGCATGGAGGAATGGGCCAAAATACCAGCAATAGTGTGTGAAAACCTTGTGAAGACTTACAGAAAACATTTGACCTCTGTCATTGCCAACAAAGGGTATATAACAAAGTATTGAGATAAACTTTTGTTATTGACCAAATACTTATTTTCCACCATAATTTGCAAATAAATTCATTAAAAATCCTACAATGTGATTTTCTGGATTTTGTTTTCTCATTTTTTCTGTCATAGTTGAAGTGTACCTATGATGAAAATTACTGGCCTCTCTTGTCTTTTTAAGTGGGAGAACTTGCACAATTGATGGCTGACTAAATACTTTTTTGCCCCACTGTACATGCAGGATGTTCAGAAGCTTCTGTTTTACTCTTTATGTGTAGAACACAATATGGCCACAACATGCATCTGTGACAGAAAAGCATACAGAGACAGAAATTAACCATTTAAAGTCTACATCGAGCAGTAGGCCCATATGCTGTGTTGCTGTGTCAGGACTTTACACAATGAGAGGCCACAGATTCTTTTGGTTTTGGTCAGGTATAAAGGTAACTGTTAAAACAGACAGGAATTCAGTGCAGTCACAGTGCAGTCCTGACGAACAAACATCATCATGATGGGCAAGGTAGGCAAATTAAAATATTTTGCCCTCAGTTTATTTTATCTACATTGCATACCTTATGTGATATACTATTTGACATCTACAACAATTTCATAATGTCAGAAAGAGTTTCAGGTAAAATGTAGTTCAATGCAGATGTAGTTCATTATCATAGCTCAGTTGTGCATTATCAATTGTAGCTCCTCTGCTCTTTATGACAGTATTACTGACAAAATGTTTGTCATTCAAAGTTGTTGACTATTTGGGGCGGCAGGTAGCCTAGTGGTTAGAGCTTTGGGCCAGTAACCGAAAGGTCGGTGGATTGAATCTCTGAGCTGACGAGGTACAAATATGTTGTTCTGCCCCTGAACAAGGCAGTTAACCCACTGTTCCTAGGCAGTCATTGTAAATAAGAATTTGTTCTTAACTGACTTGCCTAGTTAAATTTAAAAACTTTTTTTTAAACATTTAAATCCCCAGATCATATTTTACGAGGACAAGAACTTCCAGGGTGGTTCCTATGAGACCAGCTCCGATTGCCCTGAGCTGACCTCCTACCTGAACAGGTGCCACTCCTGCAGGGTGGAGAGCGGCAACTTCATGGTGTACGATCGCCCCAACTTCATGGGAAACCAGTACTTCATGAGAAGGGGAGAGTACTCCGACTACATGAGCATGATGGGAATGAGTGAGTGCATCAGGTCCTGCCGCATGATCCCTGTGGTAGGTTGATCATTTATATATCTAGTCTTTGAAAATAATGCTTTAATGGTAGTGTTCTCCTACATCATGAGTTTGTTGATTATTTCACTAATCAATTAAGTAACCCTATACTATACTTTCCTCCGGACAGCACTGTGGAAACTTTAGGATGAGGATCTACGAGAGGGAGAACTTCGGAGGTCAGATGCACGAGATGATGGACGACTGTGACTCCATCCAGGAGCGTTACCGCATGTCCGACTGCCAGTCCTGCAACGTGATGGACGGCCACTGGCTGATGTACGAGCAGCCCAACTTCAGAGGCAGGCAGATGTACATGAGGCCTGGAGAGTACAGGAGCTTCAGGGATATGGGCATGGGAATGGGAGGCATGAGTGGTGGCATGAGGTTCATGAGCATGAGACGTATCATGGACAACATGTCTATGTAAATGCTCCAATGTTGTATGAAAAATGTATTTTTGATTAGTCTCTGTGGGACAATTCATGGAAGCGAAAACAATAAAACTCTGAGTTTCAGTGATTTGTTATGAGTGACAGTATATTTATTTTAATTTAAATGCCACCGCACAATGTTTAAACATCAGAGTAATCTACTACAAAATACTACAAAATATATTGTTATACCTAAAAAACTATATAATACATAAAAATAATAAGAAAATAGAATGAAAAAGGAGCATTTTTGTGATATTTTTTTTAAAGGCATACATTTTTCTTATTCAATTACTTATTCAAGTATCTGCAATATGGTTGCTTTTACAGCAAAAATGTCGGTAAATTGTGTTCACATCGACAGAGTTACACCTACAGTAAAACAATTGTTTCTTAATTGTTTTACATAAATTCAACAAATTCATATTTAAAACTAGCTCGATTCATCACCATTCGATAGTTGCTTATGTTGCTTTTACCAAAATAGTTGGATGGTCAAGTACTATAGGAAGGCACAAAGACTATCTTAACATAAACAAGTAGGCTCTATTCAGAAAGCAGGGCTGTCAAAGTTCATGTGCTAATGAATGCAAATAATTAGAAGTTTAAAATATCTTAAAAAGTTTAACACAGTTAATCATGTTTCCTTATTTTGATCGTCACGTATCCCCACCACTCAAATACATGGATTAGACAGCTCTGAGAAACTATGTAACGGAACATTGTACTACTGAAACTGCAGTCGTTTCATATACATGACATGTTCTTAGATGAAAAATAAAAAATATGTACTGTTTTACTGAAATAACCAACAACAATTAAATCGTGGCATGATGGCCGTTCTAGAAGTGATGATGTGTTGATTCTAGAAGGGATGATGACATCAGAACTGTTGAGCAAGTACACTACACAATCTTGTTATTTTTAGTCATATCCATTTGCATGTTCTTTTTAATGTCAGTTAAAAGAACAAGTGGTTAGACTAGCAGGGGTGGAATTTGGAAGGGGACACACGGGAGTGGGAGTTCCGAAAAGTGGGTGATGTGAAGCTGTCAAACAATCTCACTGTAAAATATAAGCCTTTTCAACTTTAAAAGATTTGTTTCCAGATTTACATAAAATGTTGGGTTGTATGAACTTGTATATTATAATGTTACAAATCTTTTGTTACCTTTTTTTCCAACTCAACTTGATTTACTGATTTGATAACTTTTGACAACCTCTTAAGAAAGCAGAGTGTTTTATAAACTCAGCAAAAAAAGAAACGTCCTCTCACTGTTTAGCAAACTTAACATGTGTAAATATTTGTATGAACATAACAAGATTCAACAACTGAGACATAAACTGAACAAGTTCCACAGACATGTCACTAACAGAAATGGAAAAATGTGTCCTTGAACAAATGGGGGTCAAAATCAAAAGTAACAGTCAGTATCTGGTGTGGCCACCAGCTGCATTAATTACTGCAGTGCATCTCCTCCTCATGGACTGCACCAGATTTGCCAGTTCTTGCTGTGAGATGTTACCCCACTCTTCCACCAAGGCACCTGCAAGTTCCCGGGCATTTCTGGGGGGAATGGTCCTAGCCCGCACCCTCCGATCCAACAGGTCCCAGACGTGCTCAATGGGATTGAGATCCGGGCGCTTCGCTGGCCATGGCAAAACACTGACATTCCTGTCTTGCAGGAAATCATGCACAGAATGAGCAGTATGGCTCGTGGTGGCATTGTCATAATGGAGGGTCTTGTCAGGATGAGCCTACAGGAGGGTACCACGTGAGGGAGGAGAATGTCTTCCCTGTAACGCACAGCGTTGAGATTACCTCCAATGACACAAGCTCAATCCGATGATACTGTGACACACCGCCCCAGACAATGACGGACCCGCTCCAGAGTACAGGCGTTGGTGTAACGCTCATTCCTTCAATGATAAACGCGAATCCTACCATTACCCCTGGTGAGACAAAACCGTGACTCGTCAATGAAGAGCACGTTGTTGCCGGTGATGTCTGGTGAGGACTTACTTACAACAGGCTTACAAGCCCTCAGTCCAGCCTCTCTCTAGCCTATTGCGGACAGTCTGAGCACTGATGGAGGGATTGTGCGTTCCTGGTGTAACTCGGGCAGTTGTTGTTGCCATCCTGTACCTGTCCCGCAGGTGTGATGTTCGGATGTACAGATCCTGTGCAAATCAAATCAAATGTATTTATAAAGCCCTTCTTACATCAGCTGATATCTCAAAGTGCTGTCCAGAAACATAGCCTGAAACCCCAAACAGCAAGCAATGCAGGTGTAGAAGCACGGTGGCTAGGAAAAACTAACTAAAAAGGCCAGAACCTAGGAAGAAACCAAGAGAGGAACCAGGCTATGAGGAGTGGCCAGTCCTCTTCTGGCTGTGCCGAGTGGAGATTATAACAGAGTGGAGATTAACTTCAGTCAGGAAGGGGAGGCTTGCAAGCTGAAGAACACCATCCCAACCGTGAAACACGGGGGTGGCAGCATCATGTTGTGGGGGTGCTTTTCTGCAGGAGGGACTTGTCCACTTCACAAAATAGATGGCATCATGAGGATGGAAATTTATGTGGATATATTGAAGCAACATCTCAAGACATCAGTCAGGAAGTTAAATCTTGGTCGCAAATGGGTCTTCCAAATGGACAATGACCCCAAGCATACTTCCAAAGTTGTGGCAAAATGGCTTAAGGACAACAAAGTGAAGGTGCTGGAGTGGCCATCACAAACCCTGACCTCAATCCCATAGAACAATTGGGGGCAGAACTGAAAAAGCGTGTGCGAGCAAGGAGACCTACAAACTTGACTCAGTTACACCTCTGTCAGGAGGAATGGGCCAAAATGTCACGTTCTGACCTTAGTTCTTTTGTTATGTCTTTGTTTTAGTATGGTCAGGGCGTGAGTTGGGTGGGTAGTCAATGTACTTTTTTCTATGTTGGGGTTTTGTGTTTGGCCTGGTATGGTTCTCAATCAGAGGCAGGTGTCGTTCGTTGTCTCTGATTAAGAATCATACCTAGGTAGCCTTTTCCCACCTGTGTTTTGTGGGTGATTATTTTCTGTTCTGTGTTTTGCTTCACCGTTCAGGACTGTTCGTTTTGTCGTTTTATTGTTTTTGTTCAGTGTTCAGTATTCTTATTAAAACAATATGGACACTTACCACGCTGCGCATTGGTCCTCCTCTTCTTACACCCACAATGAGCGTTACACAAAATTCACTCAACTTATTGTGGGAAACTTGTGGAAGGCTACCCAAAATGTTTGACCCAAGTTAAACAATTTAAAGGCAATGCTACCAAATATGAATTCAGTGTATGTAAACTTCTGACCCACTGGGAATGTGATGAAAGAAAGCTGAAATAAATCTCTCTTCTACTATTCTGACATTTCACATTCTTAAAATAAAGTGGTGATCATAACTGACCTAAGACAGGGAATGTTTACTAGAAATAAATGTTAGGAATTGTGAAAAACTGAGTTTAAATGTATTTGGCTAAGGTGTATGCAAACGTCTGACTTCAACTGTATGTACACACAGTACCAGTCAAAAGTTTGGACACACCAACTCATTAAAGGGTTTCTCATCGGGTCATCTGATGCAGCACTCATCTGATGCAGCACTCTTCTTCTTGGTAAAATATCCCTTACACAGCCTGGAGGCGTGTTGGGTCATTGTCCTGTTGAAAAACAAATAATAGTCCCACTAAGCACAAACCAGATGGGATGGCGTATCGTTGCAGAGTGCTGTGGTAGCCATGCTGGTTAAGTGTGCCTTGAATTCTAAATAACTCAACGACAGTGTCACCAGCATAGCAGCCCCACACCATCACACCTCCGCCATGTTTCACGGTGGGAACCACAAATACGGAAACAATCCATTCACCTACTCTACATCTCTCACAAAGACACGGCGGTTGGAACCAAGAAAAATCTAATTTGGATTTCCAGATTCTCTCCAGAGATTTTCAATCGGGTTCAAATCCGGGCTCTGGATGGGCCACTCAATGACATTCAGAGACTCGTCCCGAAGCCCCTCCTTTGTTGTCTTGTATATACAGTGTACATATACACTACCAGTTAAAAGTTTGAGAACAACCAACTCATTCAAGGGTTTTTCTTTAATTTGACTATTTTCTACATTGTAAAAGAATAGTGAAGACATAAAAAGTATGAAATAACACATATTGAATCATGTATGTAAATAACCAAAATAATGTTCAACAAATAAAACTATATTTTACATTTGAGATTCGTCAAATAGCCACCCTTTGCCTTGATGACAGCTTTGCACACTCTTGGCATTCTCTCAACCAGTTTCACCTGGAATGCTTTTCCAACAGTCTTGAAGGAGTTCCCACATATGCTGAGCAATTGCTGGCTGATTTTTCTTCACTCTGCGATCCGACTCATCCCATCCAATCTCAATTTGGTTGAGGTCAGGGGATTGTGGAGGCCAGGTCATCTGATGCAACACGCCATCACTCTGCTTCTTGGTAAAATAGCCCTTACACTGTCTGGAGGTGTGTTGAGTCATTGTCTTGTTGAAAAACAAATGATAGTCCCACTAAACCCAAACCAGATGGGATGGTGTATTGCTGCAGAAGGCTGTGGTAGCCATGCTGGTTAAGTGTGCCTTGAATTCTAAATAAATCACAGACAGTGTAACCAGCAAAGCACCCCCACACCATAACACCTCCTCCTCCATGCTTTACTGAGGGAAATATACATGCAGAGATCATCCGCTCACAAAGACACAGCGGTTGGAACCAAAAATCTCCAATTTGGACAGCACACCAAAGGACAAATTTCCACCGGTCCAAATTTCCATAAGTCCATTGCTCATGTTTATTGGCCCAAGCAAGTCTCTTCTTATTATTGGTGTCCTTTAGTAATGGTTTCTTTGCAGCAATTCGACCATGAAAGCCTTATTGACACAGTCTCCTCTGAACAGTTTATGTTGAGTTGTGTCTGTTACTTGAACAGACACATGATCTGTGAAGCATTTATTTGGGCTGCAATTTCTGAGGCTGGTAACTCTAATGAACTTATCCTCTGCAGCAGAGGTAACTCTGGGTCTTCCATTCCTGTGGCGGTCCTCATGAGAGCCAGTTTCATCATAGCGCTTGATGGATTTTGCGACTGCACATGAAGAAACTTTCAAAATTCTTAAAATGTTCAGCATTGACTGAACTTCATGTCTTAAAGTAATGATGCTGTCGTTTCTCTTTGCTTATTTGAGCTGTTCTTCGCATAATATGGACTTGGTATTTTACCAAATAGGGCTATCTTCTGTAAAACTTCAAACCCAGTTAGAAGGAAATCAATTCCACAAATGAACTTTTAACAAGGCACACCTGTTGAAATGGATTCCAGGTGACTGCCTCATGAAGCTAGTTGAGAGAATGCCAAGAGTGTGCAAAGCTGTCATCAAGGCAAAGGGTGGCTATTTGAAGAATCACAAATATAAAATATATTTTGATTTGTTTAACACTTTTTTGGTTACTACATGATTCCTTGTGTTATTTCATAGTTTTGATGTCTTCACTATTATTCTACAATCTAGAAAATAGTCAAAATAAAGAAAAACCCTTGAATGAGTAGGTGTTCTAAAACTTTTGACCGAGTGTATATATACATTAATCTATGTGATTGTAAAATACTTTCTTAACTATTAAGATAATATATTTTCTTTGCATTTATTGAATGTACCAAATGACTTAAAGCTATTCACAGTCAACAACCAACCCACGAAACCAAAATTCAAGCTGTTTGGAAAGATTTATGGATTATGTCACGGCTATAGCATAAAAACAAACTCAAGCAAAATAACACTTTTATTGAACATGTTTCACTAAAATACCTAGTGTGTTCTGAAATATGTACAACAGACCATTGTATACTATTTCTAAAAGCTCAGTTGTATTTACTTCTCAATGCAAACCCCCATTCTAAAGTCTTCATGGGATCCAGTCACATGGAAATGTAGGGAAAGCACTTCAGCACTCTATAGGCCTCTATACAGTGTTGCTGGGTCAGGGGTTTACACAATGGGGCCACAGATTCTTTGGGTTTGGTCAGGTATAAAAGTAAGGGTTAACACAGACAGGGCATCAGTTTAGCAACAGCACAGCTCAAAGAAACAATCGCAACCATGATGGGCAAGGTAGGCACAGCGTTTTAGCCTACAGTTTTAAGTTTATTGCTTGAATAATGGCTGGTTTAGTCAATTACAATCGCAATATCTTTCCATTTTTACCAATGATTTATTTTTGCATTTTCAGATCATCTTCTACGAGGACAAGAACTTCCAGGGTCGTTCCTATGAGACCAGCCAGGACTGCCCTGACATGTCCTCCCACCTGAGCAGGTGCCACTCCTGCAGGGTTGAGAGTGGCTGCTTCATGGTCTACGACCGCCCCAACTTCATGGGAAACCAGTACTTCATGAGGAGGGGAGAGTACTCAGACTACCAGCGTATGATGGGAATGAACGACTGCATCAGGTCCAGCCGCATGATCCCCATGGTAGGTTGAAAATATTTAATCTTTAAAATCGAATAATCTTGCTCCTGAAAATATAACTCTCATATAACACAAGTTTACATATGATTTATCTGATCAATGAAACCTGTTCTTTCCCACTAACAGCACCGTGGAAACTTCAGGATGAGGATCTACGAGAGGGAGAACTTCGGAGGTCAGATGCACGAGATGATGGACGACTGTGACTCCATCCAGGAGCGTTACCGCATGTCAGACTGCCAGTCCTGCAACGTGATGGACGGCCACTGGCTGATGTACGAGCAGCCCAACTTCAGAGGCAGGCAGATGTACATGAGGCCTGGAGAGTACAGGAGCTTCAGGGATATGGGCATGGGAATGGGAGGCATGAGTGGTGGCATGAAGTTCATGAGCATGAGGCGTATCATGGACAACATGACCATGTAATTTCCTCAATTGTTGTATGAAAATTGTTGATTAAACGTTTACACTGCTAAATTGACTTATTTTTGTGATTATCTTACTGAGAGCACTCCATGTTTAAGCATTTCACTATTTCAATCCCTGCATCTTTAATATTTCAAAGCATGCAATAGATGTACTGTATGCTCGATGTACGATAATATCCAGTGATATCTCAGATCTAAATACATATGTATTACTGTGCACTTGTATTGGAAGAATGCGAATACAAGTGTACATTGTTAAGCTAATTATTTTCACAACTCATTTATTTACTGTTGTAGGTTATCATAATCAGCCATATAGGCAACAATCCACGATATATTTGTATCTATAGATGTAAGAAGTGAAGAATAATAAGATGGCGCGGACACAAATGGTCAACGTCTTACTTGCTCCAAATTGACTTTGCTATTTTGTGACTTTTTTTGCTTATCCGTATTTTTTGTACAGATAGCTCACACCATTATAATTTTGAACTACAACTCGACCTTGACTTCGACCTCGATTTCGGCTCCTACGTCAACTCAGCTGTTCCCTTGTTTACACCGGACTATACTCCATTGTTCGGGCTATTTCAGCGCTGCAAGATGAGATGAAGGAGGAGGGCTGGAGTCCTTGTTAGACTCAGAAGCAGAGAAAATCGTCCGGCACTCCTCTCCATGTTAGACAAATGTCCAGTCACTTGAGGACAAGATGCTCCATTTGATAGTTACCTTCTAACGGGACGTGAAAAGCAATAATATTATATGCTTTTCAGAAACTTGACTGATGGGCGATAAGGACATAAAACTCCATGCTTCATCGCGACCGGACAGCAGACTAAGGCTAAACCAAAGGGGAAGGGTGTGCCTCTTTGTAAACAATAACTGGTGCGCTGCTTTATGTGTGAGGTAAGTCTAGAGCTTTTGCTCACCTGAACTAGAATACCTCATGGTAAGTTGCAGACCTTTTTATCTACATAGTTTTCATCTGTAATCATCACTGCTATCTGTCATGTAAAAATCTTCCCATCGTGAAATAGTTCCAATCATTCCGAATGTGTTCTGATTTGAACATCACGTTGTAAATTTCTCACAGCACATGCCTGTCTTTGTGTGGATGGAGTAGCTCGTGCAGGTGCCTCTCTCTCACACCCTCCGTTGACCTTAAAAAACTGTTCTGTGGGCACGTGCATTTGCTAGATCTGTCAATCCGGACTCGTGTGTCAAAGTGCTGAGGGTTTGATGTGTGGAGATTCTTTACGATTGCAAAGCTCTACTTTTTTAATTGACAATGCATATATATGTTCAAGACGGCTATCTCAAAACAATACCTGGGAACATCTGCTGATGGAGACTATCTACTAGTTAAGTATCTTTCTTATTCACAACTAATCACAAGCTAACATTACTTCTCCTTCGCTAGCTAGCCAATTTAATCTGTATCAAGGAAATTCAGTGTTACAGCGTAACACAATCACATCAAGCAGTTGAAATGACAGCAAACTATGTGCATTTTCATTTGTTTTACTTTAGTTTCAATTGCCAATTCTTTTTAATATATCCATTATAATAATGATCCTGATAAATGAATTTGCCTGGTTAAGAGAAACTGTCAGTCTCGGCATGTTCATATACATGGCACGATGGAGATGACAAACAAAAAAAACTGCAACATGTTGCATAGGTCAGGTAGGCTTATATTAACCCCCGCCGTACCAAGCCAAATGCTAGGCTAGTAGCATGGAGAATAAATATTGTCTAGATGCCTTTTTTTCCAGGGGAGAAGAAGTTTGCAAATTGACTGGCTAGGCTGTGGGACAGTGGAAGCACATTGATAAATCTAATGGAACTGTTAACAGGCATTACCTGCGGAATGAAGGGATTGGGGTGCTTTAACTCCCTGCTATCAACCAATCAGCATCCAGGATACAAAACAACCTATTTTATAACTGTGCATATTGCTGTTATTATAAATAAAGATGAACGAGTGTTTGCCTTTGTTATATCTGATGTACTATGTTTTCTCATTCCATAAGGTTGAGGAGTTCCCAGTGTTAACTCTACAATAACATGAAAATGCAGGACTCTGTAATGCATCCTATCGAAGTTAGACAGGCATGGTCTGTCCTGGACATTGATCTCATATGCCCTTTTTGAGAAGAGAACTGTGGCTGGTAACCAGTATGCACTAACCATGACTGACCTCTTCAGCAAATGGGCGATTGCTGAACTCTTGGAGGGCCAATCGTGAGCAGAGATCGCTTCAATAGTCACCAACAAACTTCTTGATTTTGGGCTTGTGGACAACATCATCACTGACCGGGAAGTGGAGTTTGCAAATTATATACATAGTCCTCGTACACCTGATTCATATTTAGTCATTTATTTGCAAAGGTATTTAAATCTTTATAAACTCAAAACCCAAACAGGATGTTCAGACAAACAGCAAGGTCCTTCTTCCTTTGGGTGTGTGTCCACTTAATGTTATATGTGACACATTGAAGACTAATTTGCATAAGTCATTGGAAATGGCTGGTGCATGACGTCTCATGAGATATGCATGCATTTAATATTTTCGACAGGTCTTCAATGGTGCGTAAAAGTAGATCAGAGTGTATGATTCAAAGGGCTCCCACCAAAGCATCTGGTCACAGGGTCTAGACTTGCTGAGGTGCATCAACCCTCGCAATACTTCAATTCCAAAACACATGGGAAATTGTGGTTGTGGTAAATGAACCCTTTACACTTGTGGGAATTGGCCTATATGAATAGACCTAAATGTGAATGTTTCTTACAGAAGAAATATGAAAAGCATACATTACCGTTCAAAAGTTTGGGGTCATTTAGAAATGTCCTTGTTTTTGAAAGAAGAGCACATTTTTGGCCATTAAAATGACATCAAATTGATCAGAAATACAGTGTTGACATTGTTAATGCTGTAAATGACTATTGCAGCTGGAAACAGCTGATTTTTAATGGAATATCTACATAGGCGTACATAGGCCCATTATCAGCAACCATCACTCCTGTGTTCCAAAGGCACGTTGTGTTAGCTAATCCAAGTTCCTCATTTGAACCTTTTTATGCGTACCAACACATGGGTGTGATCATTCTACAGTGGTCCCTGTAGCGTACGATCAAACTGGTGTGATTAGAACGCTTATTTATAACACTTATTTAGAACGGCCAGTTTCGTATGATTCAACTATCAGCATTTGAGCTGACCACACTGTTTTTTCAGAAACATTTTGCACAAACACAGTCCTTACAAAGTCCAGAATGTGAGCAGTTTATTTTTGGATGCAATGTTCAGACATTCACAGAAAAATGTAGGCTACATTTGTCCTAGCGCTAACTGAGGAAAGATTGAGATAACACAAGCATCATATTTTTATAACTCTTGGCTGACATAAACTACAATATGAATTAGCTAATAGCAATTACTACTTATAATTAATCACATTTTATTTTACCTTGATTGAACTAGGCAAGTCAGTTAAGAATAAAATCTGATTTACAATGACTGCCTAGGAACAATGGGTTAACTCAAACAAATCAAATTTATTTATAAAGCCCTTCTTACATGCAACTTTTCAGGGAAGTTAGGAACAAATATACACAGGCAGTTAGGAAAGGTAAGGCTAGCTTTTTCAAACAGAAATATGCTTCCTGTAGTACTAACTCATGAAGAATAAGAGCACCTCCTCCCAGCTGCCCACTGCTCTGAGGCTAGCAAACAGTGTCACCACTGATAAATCCACTATAATTGAGAATTTCAATAAGCATTTCTCTATGGCTGGCCATGCTTTCCACCTGGCTACCCCAACCCCGGTCAACTGCCAAGGCACCCTCCACAGCAGCCTGCCAAAGCCCACACCATTTCTCCTTTACCCAAATCCAGATAACTGATGTTCTGAAAGAGCTGCAAAATCTGGACCCCTACAAATCAGCCGGGCTAGACAAACTCTCTCTTTCTAAAATTATCTGCCGAAATTGTTGCAACCCCTATTACTAGCCTGTTCAACCTCTCTTTCGTAACGTCTGAGATTCCCAAAGATTGGAAAGCTGCCGCAGTCATCCCCCTCTTCAAAGGGGGTGACACTCTAGACCCAAACTGCTACAGACCTATATCTATCCTACCCTGTCTTTCTAAGGTCTTCAAAAGCCAAGTTAACAAACAGATTACCGACCATTTCGAATCCCACCGTACCTCCTCCGGTATGCAATCTGGTTTCAGAGCTGGTCATGGGTGCACCTCAGCCACGCTCAAGGTCCTAAACGACATCATAACCACCATCGATAAGAGACATCACTGTGCAGCCGTATTCATCGACCTTGCCAAGGCATTCGACTTTGTCAATCACCTTATTCTTATCAGCAGACTCAACAGCCTTGGTTTCTCAAATGATTGCCTCACCTGGTTTACCAACTACTTCTCTGATAGAGTTCAGTGTATCAAATCAGAGGGCCTGTTGTACGGACCTCTGGCAGTCTCCATGGGGGTGCCACAGTTCTCAGGCCGACAATATTCTCTGTGTATATCAATGATGTCGCTCTTGCTGTGGGTGATTCTTTGATCCACCTCTACGCAGATGACACCATTCTGTATACATCTCGCCCTTCTTTGGACACTGTGTTAACAAACCAAACAAGCTTCAATGTCATACAACACTCCTTCCGTGGCCTCCAACTGCTCTTAAATGCTAGTAAAACTAAAATGCATGCTCTTCAACCGATCGCTGCCAGCACCCACTCGCCCGACTAGCATCACTACTCTGGATAGTTCTGACTTAGAATATGTCGACAACTATAAATACCTAGGTGTCTGGCTAGACTGTAAACTCTCCTTCCAGACTCACATTAAGCATCTCCAATCCAAGTTTAAATCTAGAATCGGTTTCCGATTTCACAACAAAGCCTCCTTCACTCATGCTGCCAAACATACCCTCGTAAAAAAATGACTATCCTACCGATCCTCGACTTCGGCGATGTCATTTACAAAATAGCCTCCAACACTCTACTCAGCAAATTGGATGTAGTCTATCACAGTGCCATCCATCACCAAAGCCCCATATACTACCCACAACTGCAACCTGTATGCTCTCGTTGGCTTGTCCTCCCTACATATTTGTTGCCAAACCCACTGGCTCCAGGTCATCTATAAGTTTTTGCGAGGTAAAGCTCCACCTTATCTCAGCTCACTGGTCACCATAGCAACACCCACCAGTAGCACGCGCTCCAACAGGTATATTTCACTGGTCATCCCCAAAGCCAACACCTCTTTGGTTGCCTATCCTTCCAGTTCTCTGCTGCCAATGACTGGAACAAATTGCAAATATCCCTGAAGATGGAGACTTATATATCCCTCACTAACTTTAAGCGTCAGCTTTCAGAGCAGCTTACCGATCACTGCAGCTGTACACAGCCCATCCAACCAACTACCTACCTCATCCCCATAATTGTTTTTGTTTTTCTGCTCTTTTGCACACCAGTATTTCTGCACATCCTCATCTGCACATATATCACTCCAGTGTAAATTGCTAAATTGTAATTACTTCGCCATTATTGGCCTATTTATTGCCTTACCTTCTTACTTCATTTGCACACACTGTATACAGATTTTTCTATTGTGTTATTAACTGTACGTTTGTTTATCCCATGTGTAACTCTGTGTTGTTGTTATTGTTGCACTGCTTTGCTTTATCTTGGCCAGGTCGCATTTGTAAATGAGAACATGTTCTCAACTGGCCTACCTGGTTAAATAAAGGTGAAATATATATCTTTTTTTTAAATGGCCACATAGTTCACCGCCAACTAAAAGGTGAGATGATTACTGAACAAGGTATTTTTGGACGTACAGTTAACATACAAATCACAAACAGTTCCATTATGTAATTACAGTGACAATATCTCACCCACCTACCCACTGCCTCATCATCCTCTCCCTTCCATCGTACTCAACCCTCCCTCATAGGTAAAGTAATGACCGACCAAAAGTACAGAGAGAACCTCATGAGAGAGCTGCTGGAGGAGCACCACACCCCTCGGCGCCCATCCCCTGGGGGTTGTCCTGCTGCGGACAATCCCCTACGCTTTACTGTACGGCATTTTCCCTGCCAAGTCCCTCAAACTGCTGCTCAAGGTAGTCACACATGGAGGCACTGCAAAGTCGTATGAGATCTTCAGTTTCTTGGCAATTTCTCGCATGGAATAGACTGACAAGTTTCAGAAGAAAGGTCTTTGTTTCTGGCCATTTTGAGCCTGTAATTGAACCGACAAATGCTGATGCTCCAGGTACTCAACTAGTCTAAAGAAGGCCAATTTAATTGCTTCTTTAATCAGAACAACAGTTTTCAGCTGTGCTAACATAATTGCAAAAGGGCTTTCTAATGATCAATTAGCCTTTTAAAATGATCAACTTGGATTGGCCAACACAATGTGCCATTGGAACACAGGAGTGATGGTTGCTGATAATGGGCCTCTGTACACCTATGTAGATATTCCATTAAAAAATCAGCCGTTTCCAGCTACAATCGTCATTTACAATATTAACAATGTCAACACTGTATCTCTGATCAATTTGCTGTTATTTTAATGGACAAAAAAATGATTTTGTTTCAAAAACAAGGACATATCTAAGTGACCCCAAACTTTTGATAGGTAGTGCATGCATAACCATGGTGGCAATTAAAAGGGAACAGTTTGGAGATTATGTATTACAGATGGCAGAACATGAGGTTCACGGTCTTGTGATGAGGACACAGGATCTCAGCATTGTGGCTTCTTCATCAATACCATGCCCCGTCTCTGGCCAAGTATGTGTTGATGAAGATGAAGTATGTAATTGGAGTCCACCTCATAGCTGATGCATAATATTTGCAATTGGAAATAAAACTCATATTACAAAGGTTTATATATAATTTCTCTTTCTCGCCAACAGCACATAGGAAACTTCAGGATGAGGATGTACTAGAGGGAAAACTTTGGAGGTCAGATGCACGAAATGATGGAATACTGTGAATCCATCCAGGAGCGTTACCTCATATTCAACTGCCAGTCCTGCAACGTGATTGACGGCCACTGGCTGATGTACGAGCAGCCCCACTATAGAGGCAGGCAGATGTACATGAGGCCCGGAGAGCACAGGAGCTTCAGAGATATAGGCATGGGAATGGGAAGCATGAGCTTCATGAGCATGAGGCATATCATGGACAGCATGTCTATGTAATTTCCTCAAATGTTAGACAAAAATTGATGATGAAATTAATTTTAAATTGTTAACAATGCTCGTCTTTTTTTCTCTTTCTTTTATTCAGGGCACTTCAGCTTTAAGCATTTCACTCCCTACATTTAACATTTAAATGGTTCTGTATTGATATGATTGTGTACAATAGATGCATGCTGGATGTAAATGATATCCAATGATATCTCAGATCTTTAATTTAGAAAAGATTACTCGTTCCTGCAATGTTATTTTGCACAATTAAGTATTTTCAAATAAATGTACTTTACAAAGTAAGATAAGAGTCATCTAAAACAATACTTATATGGTGAAATGAAGGCTAGCAAAAAGTAATTTGCATTTGTGAACAAATATGACATTTTCACAACTCATTTACTTGATTGCACAATCGGAGAGCCCAGCCAACAGCAAGTTGCAGTAACCCAGACGGGAGATGACCTTGTCGTGACTTGACTTTAACATTATCTGAAGACTGTTATTTATCTAATTAACTACCTGTATATTTGCTACCCGATTAAATTAGTCATCTAACAATTAACTCATTAGGATCTAGGGCAGCAAGAGATTGGTTCTTTAAAGAGTAACCATCTTACCTATCACATCAAATAAACAGTCAACTTATTAATCATAACCTTGTATCATATCACCATTCTGAACAGTCGTAACCTCCTTGTGTCACAACTGCTCCTGCTACGCCCTCTGTTTTTCATCCGGTATCATCTTGACCTGCAGTTACTCCCCCTGAACACTCTCTCCCTCTCCCTCTCCCTCTCTGTGTGATTGTGTGGTTGGAGACAGGTGTGCTCGAGTCAGAGCAGATCCCTATCAGCTGCAACTCATTCCATAATCAAGACCTCTACAAATACTCAGTCCTGCTCTGCCAGATTGTAATCTCTGCTCAGTCAGTTCATGATTCTAGCCATTTATGACTATTCAATCTCCTGTTACTCGCTTGTGCCTGTTTATCCTCTCATTACAGTTTACTGCTCTCTCTGGCTCCAGTTCTACATCTCACCACCCAACTACCTTGCTCTGGATTTTACTCACCACCACTACCTTGGATTCTGTTCACCCTGTTCTACTCAGCTAACTCCAACTTCAGTCTCCACATCTGTTTTTCCTGCAACTCATCTGAGCTCCCCGGATCTGCACTCCATATCTCCCTGTGTAACAAATATTTTGGTTCATTCATCTCTGTTTCCTCATCTGAGTCTGCTCTTGGGTTCCCGAGTCGCTCCGCTTAACACCTTGCATCTGCAAAAACGCCAAGCCTTACTTATGATTCAGATCTACACAAATATGTTGAATAATTTTACTAGCTAATTAAATGGAAACACAGGATAAACACACACATACAAGCTTTGTACTGATTGACTGGAAACGCAATACGCTGAAAACAGGTCCTTAGCGCACTGGTTCTGGTCCTGGGGACCCAAAGTGGTGCACATTTTTGATTTTGCCCTAGCACTACACAGCTGATTCAAATGATCAACTGATCAAAAGGATTTGATTTTAATCAGGTGTGTAGTGCTAAGGCAAAAATAAATGTGCACCCCTGTGGGTCCCCAGGATTGAGAACCACTGCCCTAGCGGAATGACGTGAATACTTGTTGATGGAGAGAAGGACAGAGACACTTAACATTGCCTCATTCAGAAACTACTCTCACCTACAATAACCATATACTTTACACACGAAACTCCACCCGCTTTGAGCAAGAAATCATGAATGTATTTACCTGAAATGCCTTGGTTCGCCTGGGATCTCTTAGTGAACGGGACAGCCTTGGAAAGGCAGCACGCTTGTAAGGATCTGATTGCCCGAAATGGTTCCAACAACTCTTCTACTGTTGTCCTTCTTCATAGTTGTCTGGTATCCTGTGACTTGTTGTGTAGGCCTGAACTCCAGCCACTTTAATAATTGATGTAAAAAATGTATCACTAGCCACTTGAAACAATGCCACTTAATATAATGTTTACATACCCTACATTACTCATCACATATGTATATACTGTACTCGATACCATCTACTGCATCTTGCCTATGCCGTTCTGTACTGTCACTCATTCGTATATCTTTATGTACATCTTCTTTATCCCTTTACACTTTTGTGTATAAGGTAGTAGTTGTGGAATTGTTAGGTTAGATTACTCGTTGGTTATTACTGCATTGTCGGAACTAGAAGCACAAGCATTTCGCTACACTCGCATTAACATCTACTAACCATGTGTATGTGACAAATAAAATTGGATTTGATTTGATTTGAACAGAACTACAGAGTTGATTTTCCCTCCATTCGCTCTTGAAGATGCTTCTTTGAAGATGGGCTAGCCAGCAGTATCGATGGTTCCCCAATGGGTTGAGAGTAGCGTAATATGGTTTGAGCAGAGTAACAGGATGGTCCTTCTTCGAAAGCGAATTTAAGATACTTTACTTAGGACAGCTAATCAGACGTACCAGTGATTGTCCAGGAAGTGAGTTTATCGTCTCCACCTCGTATTGAGATTCAAAGGTCAAATGTGTAGTTGCCGCTTCACGCTTTTTATGGTTCAATGTGTTAATTTCTTAACCCATCATTTATACCTTTTGCTTGAAAGGGGTGGGCCCGGCCGGCTGGCACACCTCCTGACCGGTGATTACTCACTGTGCAAAGTTATGGAAAACCTCTCAAATCACATACCTCAACAAAAACACTACATTTTTCATATTACACGCACAACCCATAGTGTAGAAACTTCAGCTATGTAGTGTGTGTACTTTGCACGTTACAGTATTTCCTTTGCAGATGCTGGGAGTTAAGAAGCAGGTGCATGTGGTGAGTGTAATAATATAATGAACATGTAACGATACAAGACAAGAGTAGCATCTAGACAAAACACAGTCAATACTGCCTGGGGAGTGACAGATATAGGGGAGGTAATTAGCGAAGTGATGGAGTCCAGGTGAGTCTCATAATGGTTGTCAGAGCCAGTGATTAGTAAACCGGCAATGTTGAGTGCCATGGAGCGGGAGTAGATGTGACAATACATTTAATGACATCACAAAATAAAACAAAATTAGTGTTCTATAGATCACCTCTGACCATTTACGACATTCTAAATATTATTCCAATATTCCATTTTGAATGTGAAATTTAGAGTGATATGTGGCTTTAGCAATGGATACAGAGGAAGAGAAAGTGAAAGGATGATTGGTCCTCCGGAAGAGTTTCAGCTGGAAAAAGGTATGGTGAGACAAAGTTCATTCCTTTGGTGAATTTTGAGAGCACAGGTCTGGATCTTCTCCCTTGATTTACAACAGGATGTGAGTGTCAAACCCCACTAGTTCTATCCTACCCCCCTATATGGGTGAAAGGGGGTCTGATTGAAGTTAGTCATTGCAAACCTGATCTGACCTATTTGGATTCTCTTGGTCAGTCCTGACAGCCTGGATTAGGATTTGTGACCTGGGTCATACTCTACAGATGTTGTAGAACATAAGCCTGCAGGAGTGAGTCACTGCTTTGATGTCTGCAGAGAACAGGGTGTTGTCCAGTGTCACGGCAAGGTTATTTTCACTCTGGTAGGGTGACACCATGGTAAACCATGGAGAGGTCTTTGGGTGGGAAGGCCTTCCCTGAGAGAAAGAGGAGCGCCATCTTGTCAAGGTTGAGCTTGAGGTATCTTGTCAAGATCAAGCTGAGATATCTGCCACGCACGCAGAGATGCGTGTCGCCATCTGGGTGTCAGAAGGTGGGGTAGGAGAAAAATAGTTGTCATCCGCATAGCAATGATAGGCGAGACCATGTGAGGATATGACAGAGTCGAGTCACTTGGTGTATAGAGAGAAGAGGAGAGCACCTAGAACCAAGCCCTGGGGGACATCAGTAGTGAGAGTATGTGGTGCAAACACAGATTCTCTCCATGTCACCTGGTAGGAGCGGCCTGCCAAGTAGGATGCGATCCAAGAAAGTGCAGAACCTGAGACACCCAGCCCTGAGAGGGTGGAGAGGAGTATCTGATTGTTCCCAGTGTCGAAGGCATTGGATAGATCTAGGAGGATGAGAACAGAGGAGAGAGAGTCAGCTTTGGCAGTGAGGAGACCCTCCGTAACACAGAAAAGAGCCGTCTCATTTGAGTAACCTGCCTTAAAGCCTGACTCGTTAGGGTCAATAAGATCGTTATTAGAGAGATAACCAGAGAATTGATCAGAGACAACATGCTCAAGTGCTTAGGAAAGAAAAGGGATACAGGTCTGTAGTTTAAGTCAGAGGGGACGCAACCAGTGGACAGGGATGAGTTTAGTGAGGAATGGGAGAAGGTCTCCAGAAATGGTCTGGAGAAGGGGAGGGGGTTGAGCGGCAGGTTGCTGGGCAGCCAGACCTCATTAGTCACAGGATTTAATCTGGCGGGGAGAAAGAGGTCAAGGCATAGGGTAGTTATGTGTGAGTGGGACCAGTGGACTCAATAGGCTGAGTGAATGAGGAGCGGATATCAACCTTCTTTTCAGTGGTTGACAAAGTTGTCTGCAGAGAGAAAGGAGGGGGGTGGAGAAGAGAGTCTCCTAGGTTTAGAGGCAGAAGCTTGAAATTTAGAGTGATATGTGGCTTTAGCAATGGATACAGAGGAAGAGAAAGTGAAAGGATGATTGGTCCTCCGGAAGTTTAGTTTTCCTCAATTTTTGCTCAGCTGCCAGCAGCCCTGTTCTGTAAGCTCGCAATGAGTCACTCAGCCACGGAGAAGGGCAGAGCCAGCCGAGTGGAAAGGGGAGAGTGCGAGTCATAGGATGCAGAAAGGGAGGAGTAGGATCGAAGAGGCAAAATCAGGAGAAAGGAGGGAGGAGGATTTAGCCGAAGGGAGAGATGATAGGATAGAAGAGTAGTGGGAGAGAGAGAGTGAAGATTGTGACAGTGCATGACCATCTGGGTAGGGGCTGAGTGGCTAGGGTTGGAGGAAAGGGAGACAGAAAAGGAAACAAAGAAGTGATCAAAGACCTGGAAGGGTGGTTGCACTGAGATTAGTAGGCAAACAGCGTCTAGTAAAGATTACGTCAAGGGCATTGCCTGCTGTCACGAATATTACCGAAGGTGGCTCCCCTTCTTGTTCGGGTGGCGCTCGGCGGTTGTCGTCACCGGTCTACTAGCTGCCACCGATCCTTTGTTCTGTGTTCGTTTGGTTTTGTCTAATTGGTTTCACCTGATCATTGTTTGGTTGTTAGGGTGGGGTTATTTAAGTTCGTTTAGCCCGCTTCTGTTTGTGCGGGCTTGTTCTTCTGTGTTTGTGAGAGTGGTTAGTGTTTTGTTGGGTTTTCTCGCTGTCCTAGTATTTCACATAAGGCTACTATTTTGTTTTATAGTTACACCTGTGTTGGGTATACTATTTTGTTCCTGTGATTTTTTGGACATTAAAGCGTGTTTTTTCCCGCATCCTCTGCTCTCTGTGCCTGACTCCACACCCATTCACTCATTGAACGTTACACCTGCCTTGTGAGTTGGAGGGGATTGGGAAAGAGTGAGGTCAAAAGAGGCAAGGAGGGGTAATAGAGAGTTGGATAGAAATTAAGCGAAGGCTGAGGTCACAAGGTTAAAGTCGCCCAGTACGAGAAGCAGTGAACCGTCGTCAGGAAATTATCTTCTCAAGGTGTCAAGCTCATTGAGAAACTCTCCAAGGGCATGTGGTTATTTCAGACACATCCAATGCAAAAAAAACAGATATCTGTAGCTTAAACTGACAGGCTTGTATTGGGATTTCTTTATTGAGGTAATTAGATTTCGACATTAGGGGGTGTAAACCCTTTACAGACTCTTACCTAAGTGTTACCTAAATTACCTAAATTTTTTGGTGTTACTTCAAGTGATGCCAGAAAGGTATGGTATCATTTCAGCCAGTAGCACACACGAGTCAAAACATATCCCTGAAAATAGGGAACATCATCATCCATTACTTGAATTTGTGGGTGATGCAATATGTATATGTTAACAATTACAAAATTGTAAAATATGTTACAAATATGTAAGTGCTTAAGATCCCATTCAATCTCCTTAAAAGAGGAATTAAAAAATGTAAAGATTATTTATTTATTTGAAGTATATTTTTTAAATACACAATGCTATTTAAAGTTGTAACCATTTCTCTAGTATCATGGTTATGAACCACAAAGGTTAGTTAAGTAACTACTCACAATTGATTATGTATTCACTGGTTAGGAATGTCTGACTACGTTAAGTCAGCACTCTGAACAAAAGATGAGTAATAATACATAGTTTAACCTAAAGATTTTCACTCTTTAATCCATATGTGTGATTTCCTCTACTATAACATTGAATCATTATACCAGCATTTAAAAAATACATCTTTCAAACATTTTCAAAAAAGTATTGCACGATGTATGGAGAACCTGCCATTTCAAGGCTGTTACTAACTGTTGTAAACTCTCAAACGGTTTTGTTACTTTGTTTGAGAAACAGTCGATTTAGAAATAGCCTTTCTAAAGACTGAGGGATCCAGTCCCTGAAAATGTGGACGTAAACTCAGTAGCCTCAGCAGGCCTCTAGAGCATGATGCTGATTCAGCGGTTTGAACAATGGAGCTGGGGATTCTTTAGGTTTGGTCAGGTATAAAAGACAGGGTTAAACCAGGTAGGAAGTCAGTTCAGGAGCAGCAAACAGCAGCACAGTGAGCAAATATGTCCAACACCAGCATGAACATGGGCAGGGTAAGCACTGGCAAGATTTCTTAGAATAATTCTTACTTTAATTTTCATAGATTGTTATACAAAAGGGCTCTTGTGCTCTAGCACCCCAAACTACAACATGATCATTTTACTTATCCCAATAACCTGGTTACCAGTGGGACTAAATAGCGCTGCAAATTCCTCTAAAATGTTTGTTTCATACAATTGTTTAATTCATAGAAGTGATTCCCTTTTATTTTCAGGCCACCTTCTATGAGGACAGGAACTTCCAGGGCCGCTCTTATGAGTGCAGCTCCGACTGCCCTGACATGTCCTCCTACATGAGCAGGTGCCAATCCTGCAGGGTTCAGAGCGGCTGCTTCATGGTGTACGAGCGCCCCAACTATATGGGAAACCAGTACTTCATGAGGAGGGGAGAGTACTCAGACTATCAGAGTATGATGGGAATGAGCGATGGTATCAGGTCCTGCCGCATGATCCCCATGGTAGGTTGAAAATATGTAATCTTAAAATAGACTGATCTTGTCATTGAAAATACAATTCTCATATTACAAATGTTTATATGTAATGTATCTGATCAATGAAACCTGTTCTTTCCCACTAACAGCACCGTGGAAACTTCAGGATGAGGATCTACGAGAGGGAGAACTTCGGAGGTCAGATGCACGAGATGATGGACGACTGTGACTCCATCCAGGAGCGTTACCGCATGTCCGACTGCCAGTCCTGCAACGTGATGGACGGCCACTGGCTGATGTACGAGCAGCCCCACTTCAGAGGAAGGATGATGTACATGAGGCCTGGAGAGTACAGGAGCTTCAGGGATATGGGCATGGGAATGGGAGGCATGAGCGGTGGCATGAGGTTCATGAGCATGAGGCGTATCATGGATAACATGACTATGTAATTTTCTCAAAGGTTGAACGGAAATGGTTGATTAAATTTATTTCAACATTTTAAAACTGCTACATTTTCTTATTTTTGTGATTGTTTTACTCCGAGCTCTCCATGTTTAAACATTTCATTATTTCACTCTCCTACATCTTTAACATTTCACATTTCTGTGTAGATATCTGTTAGTTCACAATAGATGTATGCTGATGTAAAATAATATCCAGTGATATTTAAAATCTTTAATTTAGAAAATATTACTTGATCCTGCCATATTATTTTGCAATGCACAATTTTAATGATTTTCAAATAAACTCACTTAATGTAAAAAGATAACAGAGTTATCTAAAATAATAATTATAGGGTTGGAGGAAGGTTAGCAACAATTAATTTGCATTTGTTACAAATCTCATATCTATAAAACCATGGTCAAGGAGTTATTAGACATGCAGCAAACAAGTATAAAAGTTGTACTAGGTAACAATGTGTACCTGAATAATTACCTAAATACATATGTATTAATGTGCACTTGTATTGGAAGAATGTCAAGGAAAGGGACATGGACGCTTACAAGAAAGCCCGCTACTACCTCCAACAAGCCATCAAACATGAAAAAGGTCAATATAGGACTAAGATAGAATACTACTAGACCTGCAAACTGTGGCAGGGTTTGCAGACTATTATGGATTACAAAGGGAAACCGAGCCAAGAGTTGCCCAGTGACGCAAACCTCTCAGACGAGCTGAATGCCTTCTATGCTTGCTTCAAGGCAAACAACACTGAGGCAGGAATGAGAGCCCCTGCTGTCCCTGATGACTGTGTGATCTCTCTCTCTGTGGCCGATGCGAGTAAGACTTTAGAACAGGTTAACACTCGCAAGGCCGCAGGGCCAGACTGAATACCAGGGCGTGTTCTCAGAGCATACGCAGACCAGCTGGCAAGTTTCTTCACAAACATTTTCAACATCTCCATGTCCCAGTCTGTAATCCCAACATCTTTCATTTGCAACCATGAAATGCTTTGAAAGTCTGGTCATGGCACAGATCACACTATCATCCCAGACACCTTTCCCCTCTTGTCCTCTGTGTTCACCCACAAATATTTGAACATGCACAGCTCCATAATATTATTGTTTTTTTTTTAATGAAGAATTTAAAAAACTACGAACTGTTTCTGATTTTCCAATTGTCCTTGTATTAGTTCTTGCTAAGTAAATAACACCATTTCCACATTCTCCTCTATGTATTTTGAATTACATCTGAAAAATCAGGTGTCAAAACCAGCCTTATAATGTTATCTAGCTAGTTTTAGAGTGAAGACATTGGCCGTGTTAGAGGGGATCAAACCCTTAATGTATCATTGGTAAATTGTGACTGACTGACTGATCTACAAATAATAATGAGCAGTCATTTACGATGCAGGGTTCTTTGTAGATCAGTCAGTTGGCAGTCACCTGCACTGTTGGCTATTATGTCAAACAAGCCTAGTGGCCGGGGACTTCAATGCAGGGAAACTTAAATCCGTTTTACCTCATTTCTATCAGCATGTTAAATGTGCAACCAGAGGGGAAAAAAACTCTAGACCACCTTTACTCCACACACAGAGACACATACAAAGCTCTCCCTCGCCTTCCCTTTGGCAAATCTGACCATAATTCTATCCTCCTGATTCCTGCTTAAAAGCAAAAACTAAATGCACTATTGTAAAGTGGCTGCTCCACTGGATGTCATAAGGTGAATGCACCAATTTGTAAGTCGCTCTGGATAAGAGCGTCTGCTAAATGACTTAAATGTAATGTAAAATGTAAAGCAGGAAGCACCAGAAGCAATGGATTACAGGCAACATTCGCACTGAGCTAAAGGGTAGAGCTGCCACTTTCAAGGAGCCGGACAAATCCCGCCATGTCCTCTGACAAACCATCTAATAGGCAAGTGTCAAAATAGGACTAAGATTGAATCGTACTACACCGGCTCCGACGCACGTTGGATGTGGCAGAGCTTGCAAACCATTACAGACTACAAAGGGAAGCACAGCCACGAGCTGCCCAGTGACACGAGCCTATCAGATGAGCTAAATTACTCTATTCTCGCTTCGAGGCAAGCAACACTGAAACATGCATGAGAGGATCAGCTGCTCCAGACAACTGTGTGATCACGCTCTCCATAGCCAATGTGAGTAAGACCTTTAAACAGGTCAACATTCACAAGTCCGAGGAGCCAGACAGATTACCAGGACGTGTACTCTGAGCATGCGCTGACCAACTGGCAAGTATCTTCACTGACATTTTCAACCTCTCCCTGTCTGAGTCTGTAATACCAACATGTTTCAAGCAGACACCATAGTCCCTACGCCCAAGAACACTAAGGTAACCTGCCTAAATGACTACAGACCCGTAGCACTCACGTCTGTAGCCATGAAGTCCTTTGAAAGGTCATGGCTCACATCAACACCATTATTCCAGAAACCCTAGACCCACTCCAATTTGCATACCGCCAAACAGATCTACAGATCTGCCCTTTCCCACCTGGACAAAAGGAACACCTACGTGAGAATGCTGTTAATTGACTACCGCTCAGCGTTCAACACCATAGTGCCCACAAAGCTCATCACTAAGCTAAGGACTCTGGTACTAAACACCTCCCTCTGCAACTGGAGGTAGGCACTCAGAGAACTGGCCGTGTGGTACCAGGACAACAACATCTCCCTCAATGTGATCAAGACAAAGGTGATGATTGTGGACTACAGGAAAAGGAGGACAGAGCACGTCCCCATTCTCATCGATGGGGATGTAGTGGAACAGGTTGAGAGCTTCAAGTTCCTTGGTGTCCACATCACCAACAAACTATCATGGTCCAAAAACACTAAGACAGTCGTGAAGTGGGCACGACAAAGCCTATTCCCCCTCAGGAGACTGAAAAGATTTGGCATGGCTCCTCAGATCCTCAAAAGGTTCTACAGCTGCACCATCTAGAGCAGGTATTCCCAAACTGGGGTACAATGTTGTCGGGGGTACGCTAAATAAAAATGTAATTCACATTTATATAAAAAATATATACATTAGTAAGGTCCATAGAGACACATACCAGCTCTACTGGTAGTACTGCTACTACCAGCAGTACTACACCTGCACCTGTTGATGACACAAGTCCAATGCCAGCACCAGTTATTCTACATTTGTTGTTAGCCAGCTAACATGGACACTGAAAGTTCTGAATCTGATGCAGCCGAACAGCTACTGCTCACTTACCCGAGAAAGCACAGTACAACAGACAGGGACGTTCGACCATCGAAGAGGCACAAATATGATCAAAACTACATTGATTTGGGGTTCAATTATATTGGGAGTAGTGCCTTTCCTCAGCCACAGGTGGGTGTGTATGTGCAATATACACACAGTATGTGCAACAGTGCAAAAGTACTATCTCACAACTCAATGAAACCTTCACTCTTGCACAGACATTTAGAAACAAAACATGCCAATTTGAAAAATAAGCCACAGGAGTTTTTTTGAGCGAGAATTAAGACAACTGTTAGGAAGATTATGATTAAATGACTGAACAAATAGTCGTATGTTAAATGAAACTGTAACTAAGTAAACTTATACTCTGTTTTTATTATATCTGATTAACAATGAATTCATAAGAAGGGATTGTGTGACACGGACAAGGAGTAATTAAAGTTAATGAACACCATTCCAACTAGGAAGAAAGGAATGGTTTGTGGATTAAGTAAACAGATAAGGTAGTTAACCTATGGTTGAACCGACGAAACTGAGCTCTGGGGTGTTTTAGATAAGGCTGTGAGTGCATTCCTAGGTTTTCTGTTAATTAGAACTGTCAGCTAAGTGGTGATCGATAATGGTGAGGAGTCAAAAGTTAATTCAGCTGTGTTGTGTGTCCTGTGTATGTGCTAGCGGGTCAGAATGAACTCAGAATGAACTTTTAAAGTTCCCTTTGTCTCGGTCGGGAGGAGGTGATTCATTCTAGAAGCAATGAAATGACATCATGTTATTGTATATAAACTGTTGCTCATGGTAACGTGGCAGCGCGCTCCGAGAATAAATTCTGTTACCTATTATTGATAAGACTGGTCTCCGTCTATTTTATGCAAACAAGAATCTTACAAATTCTCATAAAATAGATTAAGGGAATTAAATTAATGAAAACACATTGGTATAATTAAATTACAGTAACAACAACAACTTTCGAGTAGTAAGACATGTATAAAAGCAACAGATACCATTAATAAGAAGGGTCTAGAAGCGTCTTATATGGTGAGCAACCGAGTGACTTGAACAAACAAGCCCCATGCTATTGTGGAGGACTTAATTCTCCCTGTTGGTGAGGATATGGCTGGGACAATACTAGGGGAAAAGGCCCAAAAAGGTATATAGACAATGTCTTCATCCGACAACACTGTTTCACGAAATATCAGTGACATGGCAGGACATGTTTTGAAACAATTACTGCTTTGCAAGCCAGTGAATTATATGAGTTACCCAGCAGCATCCACCGAGAGGCTCTTGCTGCCAAGGGAATGCCTGACAGCTTGAAAAACGTTTTCGCCACTACAGTGAAAATGGTTAACTTAGTTAAAGCATGGCCCCTGAACGCTCGTGTTATTTCTGCACTATGCAATGATATGGGCAGCGACCATGTAATGCTTTTACAATGTACAGAAGTGTGCTGGTTATCAAGGGGAAAAGTATTGACAGGTTTTTTTTTTTTCAATTCGAGCTTAAAGACGAGCTTAAAGTTTTCTTTACTGACCATAATTTTCACTTGTCTGACCACTTGCATGATGACGAGTTTCTCACACGACTGGCCTATCTGGGTGATGTTTTTTCTCACCTGAATGATCTGAATCTAGGATTACTGGAACTCTCCACAACTACATTCAATGTGCGGGACAAAATTGAGGCTATGATTAAGAAGTTGGAGCTCTTCTCTGTCTGCATTAACAAGGACAACACACAGGTCTTTCCATCATTGAATGATTTTTTGTGTGCAAAGGAACTCAAGCTTACGGACAATGTCAAATGTGATATAGCGAAGCACCTGAGTGAGTTGGGTGCGCAATTACGCAGATACTTTCCCGAAAAAATATGACACAAACAACTGGATTCATTATCCCTTTCATGCCCTGCCTCCAGTCCACTTACCAATATCTGAACAAGAGAGCCTCGTCGAAATTGTAACAAGCGGTTCTGTGAAAATGTAATTTAATCAGAAGCCACTGCCATATTTCTGGATTGGGCTGAGCTCAGAGTATCCTGGCTTGGCAAATCGAGCTGTTAAGACACTGATGCCCTTTTCAACCACGTATCTATGTGAGAATATATTCTCGGACCTCAGTAGCATGAAAGTAAATACAGGCACAGACTGTGTGTGGAAAATGATTTAAGACTGAGACTCTCTCCAATACAACCCAACATTGCAGAGTTATGTGCATCCTTTCAAGCACACCCTTTTCATTAACCTGTGGTGAGTTATTTACAAATTTCGATTAACAAGTAAGGTTTTTAATGTCAGATGGTTGAATAAAGAGCAAAGTTATTGATTATTATTTTATTATTATTTGTGTCCTGATCCTATAAGAGCTCTTTGTCATTTCCCATGAGCTGGGTTGTGACAAAAACTTACACTCATTCTTATGTTTAATAAATGTATCGTATAGTGTGTGTGTGGCAGGCTTACAATGATGGCAAAAAAACTACATTTGAGAGTGCGCTGACCCTGATGCTAGAGATGGTATGCAGCTGGAGGTTGAATGTTTGAAGGGGTACAGGACTATAAAAAGTTTGGGAACCACTGATCGAGAGCATCCTGACTGGTTGCATCACTGCTTGGTATGACAGCTCTGGATAAGAGAGTCTGCTAAATGACTTAAATGTCAAATGTAAATGTATGACAACTGCTCGACCTCCGACCGCAAGGCACTACAGAGGGTAGGGCGTACGGCCCAGTACATCACTGGGGCCAGGCTTCCTGCCATCCAGGACCTCTATACCAGGCGGTGTCAGAGGAAGGCCCTAAAAATTGTCAAAGACTCCAGCCACCCTAGTCATAGACTGTTCTCTATGCTACCGCACGGCAAGTGGTACCGGAGTGCCAAGTCTAGGTCCAAAAGGCTTCTTAACAACTTCTACCCAAAGCCATAAGTCTCCTGAACAGCTAATCAAAGGGCTACCCAGACTATTTGCATTGATCTCTCCCCCTTTTACACTGCTGTTACTCCCAGTTTATTATCTATGCATAGTCACTTTAACTCTACCTACATATACATATTACCTCAATTACTTCGACTAACCTGTGCCCCCACACATTGACTCTGTACCGGTACCCCCTGTACATAGCCTCGCTTTTGTCATTTTACTGCTGATGTTTAATTATTTGTTAGTTTTATTTTCTATTTTTTACATATCTATGTTTTACTTAACTCAATTTTTTCTTAAAACTGCATGTAAGGTGTATTCGGCGCAGGTGACAAATAACATTTGATTTGATTTGAGGTGCATCTTGTTTCCATTGATCGTCCTTGAGATGTTTCTACAACTTGATTGGAGTCCACCTGTGGTAAATTCAATTGATTGGACATGATTTGGAAAGGCACACACCTGTCTATATAAGGAATTGTCCGTAGAGCTCCGAGACAGGATTGTGTCAAAGCACAGATCTGGGGAAGGGTATCGAAAAATGTCTGCAGCATTGAAGGTCCCCAAGAACACAGTGGCCTCCATCATTCTAAAATGGAATAAGTTTGGAACCACCAAGACTCTTCCTAGAGCTGGCTGCCCAGCCAAACTAAGCAATCAGGGGAGAAGGGCCTTGGTCAGGGAGGTGACCAAGAACCCGATGATCACTCTGCCAGAGTTCCAGAGTTCCTCTGTGGAGATGGGAGAACCTTCCAGAATAACAACCATCCCTGCAGCACTCCACTATTCAGGCCTTTGTGGTAGAGTGGCGAGAAGGAAGCCACTCCTCAGTAAAATGCGCAAGACAGCCCGCTTGGAGTTGGCCAAAAAGGCACCTAAGGACTCTCAGACCATGAGAAACAAGATTCTCTAGTCTGATGAAATGTATATATAAATTTACATACAAAAAACTGTTTTTGCTTTGTCATTATGGGGTATTGTGTGTAGACTGATGAGGGTAAAAACTATTCAATCCATTTTAGAATAAGGCTGTAACGTAACAAAATGTGGAACAAGTCAAGGGGTCTAAAAACTTTCCGAATACACTGTATGTTTGCAATGGGTGTCACTGCCACAGTCTATTGTTTCTATTAAAGGTTTTGTGGGACCTGTTCCACAATGAAAAAAGGCTTTTCAAGTCTTCTAGGGACCAAGTCACGTGGAAACATGACTATGGTACTTCAGCACTCTATAGGCCTCTATACTATGTTGCTGGGTCAGGGGTTTACACAATGGGGCACACAGATTCTTTGGATTTGGTCAGGTATAAAAGTAAGGGTTAACACAGACAGGACATCAGTTTAGCAACAGCACAGCAACTCAGTGAACAACAATGACCACCACCGGCATGAACATGGGAAGAGTAAGCATTATTAGAAAATTATTTCGAATACATTAATCTCTATATTATCTTCTTTACATTCAAAACTAAAAGCTTCTTATATTTGTTGCATTTATTGAAATATATATTGAGAAATAATAAATAAATACCTTGTGTTTTCAGGCCACCTTCTACGAGGACAGGAACTTCCAGGGCCGCTCTTATGAGTGCGGCTCCGACTGCCCTGACATGTCCTCCTACATGAGCAGGTGCCAATCCTGCAGGGTTCAGAGCGGCTGCTTCATGGTGTACGAGCGCCCCAACTATATGGGAAACCAGTACTTCATGAGGAGGGGAGAGTACTCAGACTACCAGAGTATGATGGGAATGAGCGATGGTATCAGGTCCTGTCGCATGATCCCCATGGTAAGCCGTATGATATTCAGGCTGCTGTGACAGTCCCACTAGAAGTAGTTGTGTGATGTCCATAATCACACATATCATATTGGCCATGTGAGCTTATCAACAGTCTGGTGGAATCAGTCATTATTTCAAATATTTTTATCTACCAAATAACAGCACCGTGGAAACTTCAGGATGAGGATCTACGAGAGGGAGAACTTCGGAGGTCAGATGCACGAGATGATGGACGACTGTGACTCCATCCAGGAGCGTTACCGCATGTCCGACTGCCAGTCCTGCAACGTGATGGACGGCCACTGGCTGATGTACGAGCAGCCCCACTTCAGAGGAAGGATGATGTACATGAGGCCTGGAGAGTACAGGAGCTTCAGGGATATGGGCATGGGAATGGGAGGCATGAGCGGTGGCATGAAGTTCATGAGCATGAGGCGTATCACTGATATGTGCTAGATATTTTGTGTTAACCAAATAAAAGTGATTGGTAATCCGTAGCAATTGAGTGTGCTGCATCATCTCAATAATTTGGTGTTTTGTAATTATATCTAGATATGGCATACCCACTGACGTTAAAGGCACATTCATCATCATCATCATTCAGACATATCTATTTCAAATATTAGTTTTCCTGGCATTGTTACTCGAAAGATTTGAATAACATTTACAGTTGAAGTCAGAAGTTTACATACACATTAGCAAAATACATTTAAACTCCTGTTTTTCACAATTCCTGACATTTATTCCTAGTAAAAAATTCCCTGTCTTAGGTCAGTTAGGATCACCACTTTATTTTAAGAATGTGAAATGTCACAATAATAGTAGAGAGAATGATTTATTTCAGCTTTTTTTCCGTTCATCACATTCCCAGTGGGTCAGAAGTTTACATACACTCAATTAGTATTTGGTAGCATTGCCTTTAAATTGTTTAACTTGGGTCAAACATTTCGGGTAGCCTTCCACAAGCTTCCCAAAATACATTGGGGGAATTTTGTCCCATTCCTCCTGACAGAGCTGGTGTAACTGAGTCAGGTTTGTAGGCCTCCTTGCATCGCACACTCAGTTCTGCCCACAAATGTTCTATAGGATTGAGGTCAGGGCTTTGTGATGGCCACTCCAATACCTTGACTTTGTTGTCCTTAATCGATTTTGCCATAACTTTGGAAGTATGCTTGTGGTCATTGTCCATTTTGAAGACCCATTTGCGACCAAGCTTTAACTTCCTGACTGATGTCTTGAGATGTTGCTTCAATATATCCACATAATTTTTATTCCACATGACGCCATCTACTTTGTGAAGTGCACCAGACCCTTCTGCAGCAAAGCACCCCCACAACATGATGCTGTCACCCCATGCTTCATGTTTGGGATGGTGTTCTTCGACTTGCAAGCCTCCCCTTTCTCCTCCAAACATAACGATGGTCATTATGCCCAAACAGTTCTATTTTTGTTTCATCAGACCAGAGGACATTTCTCCAAAAAGTACAATCTTTGTCCCCATGTACAGTTGCAAACCGTAGTCTGGCTTTCTTATGGCGGTTTTGGAGCAGTGGCTACTTCCTTACTGAGCTGCCTTTCAGGTTGTCGATATCGAGCTCTTTTTACTCTGGATATAGATACTTTTGTACCTGTATCCTCCAGCATCCTCCAGCAAGGTCCTTTGCTGTTGTTCTGGGATTGATTTGCACTTTTCACACCAAAGTACATTAATCTCTAGGAGACAGAACGCGTTTACTTCCTGAGCGGTATGACAGCTGCGAGGTCCCATGGTTTTTATATTTCCGTACTATTGTTTGTACAGGTGAATGTGGTACCTTCCGGCATTTGGAAATTGCACCCAAGGATGAACCAGACTGGTGGAGGTCTTGGCTGATTTCTTTTGATTTTCACATGTCAAGCAAAGAGGCACTAAGTTTGAAGGTTGGCCTTGAAATACATCCACAGGTACACCTCCAATTGACTGAAATTATCAGAAGCTTCTAAAGCCATCAAATCATTTCTGGAATTTTCCAAGCTGTTTAAAGGCACAGTCAACTCAGTGTATGTAAACTTCTGACCCACTGGAATTGTGATACAGTGAATTATAAGTGAAATAATTTGTCTGTAAACAACTGTTGGAAAAATTACTTGTGTCATGCACAAAGTAGATGTCCTAACCGACTTGCCAAAACTATAGTTTGTTAACAAGAAATTTGTGGAGTATGTTGAAAAACAAGTTTTAATGACTCCAACCTAAGTGTATGTAAACTTACAGTTGAAGTCAGAACTTGTACCCTATACCCTAATGCCAACTAAATGCTGTTATTTATGGGTATTTCAATTAGGTGATAAAGAAGGATTTTGATGTTAACTGTTACACATGCCACTTGGAGCGTAGCAACACCCTGCTACACTCAACTCCCCGTGGAGTGAAAGAGGTATGTGACTGCAGGTGCGGGTAAGGTTGACAGAGGGAGAATATATTACCATTAACAGGGAATTTATTTCTTCCTATACACAGTCATTTGGGGAAAGATGCTGGACGGAACCAAAGCAAAGAAAGTTAAAGAGCCCCCTCTCCTACCTACCCACAATTTACCTAACTACCGCGAACTGGTGCACTAACCAAAATACAGGGGATGGTCCACCCAGGTCTTACCTAGTGTGCATAGACATAGTACATACTACTAGTATATGTATACCCGCAGGCCTCTTGCCTAAGCACTCCCAAGGTGCCTTCCCCTTCCCCCCTGGGAACAAATGAAACATAATAATACAAACTTAAAGTGAACAATTTCACTAATCAAAGACAGTCCTATGGCATACACAAACATCAGCAGGACCAGCTACAAAATACTTAATAAATATTCATACAAACCAACAACAAAACATACCGAGAATCTCTCTCTCACTCTCTCTCTCTCGACAACCAACACAGGTCATACCAAGAAGCTCTCTCTCTCTCTCGACAACCAACACAGGACATACAGTGCCTTGCGAAAGTATTCGGCCCCCTTGAACTTTGCGACCTTTTGCCACATTTCAGGCTTCAAACATAAAGATATAAAACTGTATTTTTTGTGAAGAATCAACAACAAGTGGGACACAATCATGAAGTGGAACGACATTTATTGGATATTTCAAACTTTTTTAACAAATCAAAAACTGAAAAATTGGGCGTGCAAAATTATTCAGCCCCCTTAAGTTAATACTGTGTAGCGCCACCTTTTGCTGCGATTACAGCTGTAAGTCGCTTGGGGTATGTCTCTATCAGTTTTGCACATCGAGAGACTGACATTTTTTCCCATTCCTCCTTGCAAAACAGCTCGAGCTCAGTGAGGTTGGATGGAGAGCATTTGTGAACAGCAGTTTTCAGTTCTTTCCACAGATTCTCGATTGGATTCAGGTCTGGACTTTGACTTGGCCATTCTAACACCTGGATATGTTTATTTTTGAACAATTCCATTGTAAATTATGCTTTATGTTTTGGATCATTGTCTTGTTGGAAGACAAATCTCCGTCCCAGTCTCAGGTCTTTTACAGACTCCATCAGGTTTTCTTCCAGAATGGTCCTGTATTTGGCTCCATCCATCTTCCCATCAATTTTAACCATCTTCCCTGTCCCTGCTGAAGAAAAGCAGGCCCAAACCATGATGCTGCCACCACCATGTTTGACAGTGGGGATGGTGTGTTCAGGGTGATGAGCTGTGTTGCTTTTACGCCAAACATAACGTTTTGCATTGTTGCCAAAAAGTTCAATTTTGGTTTCATCTGACCAGAGCACCTTCTTCCACATGTTTGGTGTGTCTCCCAGGTGGCTTGTGGCAAACTTTAAACGACACTTTTTATGGATATCTTTAAGAAATGGCTTTCTTCTTGCCACTCTTCCATAAAGGCCAGATTTGTGCAATATACGACTGATTGTTGTCCTATGGACAGAGTCTCCCACCTCAGCTGTAGATCTCTGCAGTTCATCCAGAGTGATCATGGGCCTCTTGGCTGCATCTCTGATCAGTCTTCTCCTTGTATGAGCTGAAAGTTTAGAGGGACGGCCAGGTCTTGGTAGATTTGCAGTGGTCTGATACTCCTTCCATTTCAATATTATCGCTTGCACAGTGCTCCTTGGGATGTTTACAGCTTGGGAAATCTTTTTGTATCCAAATCTGGCTTTAAACTTCTTCACAACAGTATCTCGGACCTGCCTGGTGTGTTCCTTGTTCTTCGTGATGCTCTCTGCGCTTTTAACGGACCTCTGAGACTATCACAGTGCAGGTGCATTTATACGTAGACTTGATTACACACAGGTGGATTGTATTTATCATCATTAGTCATTTAGGTCAACATTGGATCATTCAGAGATCCTCACTGAACTTCTGGAGAGAGTTTGCTGCACTGAAAGTAAAGGGGCTGAATAATTTTGCACGCCCAATTTTTCAGTTTTTGATTTGTTAAATAAGTTTGAAATATCCAATAAATGTCGTTCCACTTCATGATTGTGTCCCACTTGTTGTTGATTCTTCACAAAAAAATACAGTTTTATATCTTTATGTTTGAAGCCTGAAATGTGGCAACAGGTCGCAAAGTTCAAGGGGGCCGAATACTTTCGCAAGGCACTGTAAAATACATTTTGATTTGTTTAACACTTTTTTGGTTACTCCATGATTTCATATGTGTTATTTCATAGTTTTAATGTCTTCACTATTATTCTACATGTCACAACTTCTACCGAAGTCGTTGCTTCGGGCGGTGCTTGGCGGTCGACGTCACCGGTCCTTTAATTTTCCATTGGTTTTGTCTTGTCTTCCCACACACCTGTTTTCAATCCCATTCATTACCTGTTGTGTATTAAACCCTCTGTTTCCCCTCATGTCTTTGTCAGAGATTGTTTATTGTCAGTGTTGTGTTTATTGTATAGGTGCGCGACAGGTCCTCGTACCCATGTTTGTTTATATTCTATTCTTATTAGTGTTATGGAGCATGTTAGGTGGACATTCATTAAAAGACTCCATTTTACACTCCGTTTGACTCTCCTGCGCCTGACTTCCCTGCCACCTATACACATGACTCTGACACTACAATGTAGAAAATAGTAAAACTTTTGACTGGTACTGTATATACTGTGCACTGGCCAGGGACGCAGCCATGGGTGGGCCTGGGAGGGCATAGGCTCACCCACTTGGGAGCCATGTTCAACCAACCAATTCCCCACAAAAGGGCTTTATTACTGACAGAAATACTCCTCAGCCACCCCCACCAAATTCTCAAACTACGTTGGAGGTGGCTTTTCATTGCATCTCTGGCAACAGCTCTGTTGGACATTCCTGCAGTCAGCATCGCAATTGCATGCTCCTCAAAACACGAGACATCTGTGGCATTGTATTGAGTGACAACACTGCACATTTTAGAGTGGCCTTTTATTGTCCCCAGCACAAGATGAACCTGTGTAATGCTCATGCTGTTTAATCAGTGTCTTGATATGCAACACCTGTCAGGTGAATGGATTGTCTTGGCAAAGGAGAAATGCTAACCAACAGGGATGTGTAACGATCTTCGTCTTCATCGGATGAGGAGTCGGAAGGATCGGACCAAAACGCAGCTTGGTAAGTGTCCATGATTATTTATTAAAACCGAACACTAAAATACCAAATAAAGTGAACATAAGAAATTAAAATCGAAACAGTCCTGAAAGGTGAAAACACAAAACAGGAAACAACTACCCACAAACACCAGGTGGGAAAAGGCTACCTAAGTATGGTTCTCAATCAGAGACAACGATAGACAGCCTCCTCTGATTGGGAACCATACCAGACCAAACACATAGAAAAGAAAACAACAGAATGCCCACCCCAACTCACGCCCTGACCAAACCAAAATAGAGACATAAAAAAGGAACTAAGGTCAGGGCGTGACAGGATGTAAACAAATTTGTGCGCAAAATTTGAGAGAAATGCGTTTCTTGTGCATATGGAACATTTCTGGGATATTTTATTTTAACTCATGAAACATGGGACCAAAACTTAATGTTGGGTTTATATTTTTGTTCAGTAATACTTCCAGGGACACTTTAATCTAAATGACCTTCAACATTGCTTTTAAGGCAGAAAATTCTAATTTTTCCCCCCGTTTGACTGAACATAATAACCCTTTCCCGTCTGTGGTGACAAAGAGTTGGAGCAACCATAGCAAAGCATGCAGCTGACTCATGTGTTTAATACAATGGAACCAGAGATTCTTTGGATGTCACATCAGGTATAAAACAAGCTGCAGACTAGCACAGCTGTAGCATTGCTCAAAATAACCGTAAACATGCATGGAAAGGTGAGTTCACCAGTTATTTTCAGTTTAGAGGTCAAATTATCTGAAGCTGTATATACAGTAAGTTTATTAGCAATATGTACAGTATTTACAGTAATAACACTATACAAAGTGTAATAATGCAGTACAGTGTGCCATTGTATTGTAACCAACAAAAAAGGGAAAGTTCTGAACACATTCTGGTCACGTATTGTTCTGGCTAATTGCAAGAGTATTTGTTGCAGATCATCTTCTTCGAGGACAAGAACTTCCAGGGTCGTTCCTATGAGACCAGTCAGGACTGCCCTGACATGTCCTCCCACCTGAGCAGGTGCCACTCCTGCAGGGTTGAGAGTGGCTTCTTCATGGTCTACGATCGCCCCAACTTCATGGGAAACCAGTACTTCATGAGGAGGGGTGAATACCCTGACTACCAGCATATGATGGGAATGAACGACTGCATCAGGTCCAGCCGTAACGTCCCCATGGTATGAACCACTACGACACATCTCTCACAACAGTTTGTTTTTAATAAACTAATCCCATGTTCAAAATGTATGTTAACAGCACAGAGGAAACTACAAGATGAGGATCTACGAGAAGGAGAACTTCGGAGGTCAGATGCACGAGATGATGGACGACTGTGACTCCATCCAGGAGCGTTACCATATGTCTGACTGCCAGTCCTGCAATGTGATGGACGGCCACTGGCTGATGTACGAGCAGCCCCATTACAAAGGCAGACAGATGTACATGAGGCCTGGAGAGCACATGAATCTCAGGGAGATGCAGGGACACAATGGAATGAAGTTCAGTTCCATCAGAAGGATCACCGACTCCTGTTAAATTCACAGCACCACTTGTTCAATGAAACAGTTGATTTTTAAATAAAAATGTGTTTTTCTTATTTAATATCAAGTATTTTGTCTTGTTCTGCAAAAAATCTAATGTTACCCAATACAACACATTTTCACCAGTCCAGTCCTGCTCTGTCATGATTCAAATATTTAAGTGTAATTTTCCATGAGTTGTTGAAACTCCATTGATCCTATTCTCTTTTTACTTTTGAATAAAAGCACCAAATTAGGCAGGCTACACCAAAGTATCACTCTACTACTGGAGCCCAATTTAGTAGAACTAGAGTCCCATGATTAGATTAAAAGAACAAAGAGTAGGTGAAAGTGTTGGAAGTGGTAATATAACTATCAATGCATAGCTTTTACCTAATTTTATTTTATTTATTTCACCTTTATTTAACCAGGTAGGCCAGTTGAGAATAAGTTCTCATTTACAACTGCGATCTGGCCAAGATAAAGCAAAGCAGTGCGACACAAACAACAGAGTTACACATGGAATAAACAAATGTACAGTCAATAACACAATAGAAAAGTCTATATACAGTGAAATCTAATGAATGTAGCTAAATGTTATTTTATATCTTTTTTTTAAATGTTTGTTGTGTTTTTGGTTGCATTTCCTTCCTTATTCCTATTTAAAAAGGTGAAATGACCAAGTACAGTGTCAGACCCAAAACATGACCCTGTAGGGACAGAACATGACGTGATGTCTGACCCAAACATGACCCTGTAGGGACAGAACACGACGCAGTGTCTGGCCCAAAACATGACATTGTAGGGACAGACCATAACGCAGTGTCTGACCCAAAACATGACCCTGTAGGGACAGAACATTATTTATGTATTTATTTAACCTTTATTTAACCAGGTAGGCTAGTTGAGAACATGTTCTCATTTACAACGGCAACCTGGCCAAGATAAAGCAAAGCAGTGCAACACAAACAACAACACAGAGTTACACATGGAGTAAACAAAAGTACAGTAATTAACACAATAAATAAAAATTAAAATGTCTATATACAGTGTGTGCAAATGGTGTGAGGAGGTAAGGCAATAAATAGGCCATAGTAGCGAAGTAATTACAATTTAGCAAATTAACACTGGAGTGATAGATGTGCAAATTATGATGTGCAATAGAGCAAAAAAGTAAATAAAAACAATATGGGGATGAGGTTTGTAGATTGGATGGGCAATTTACAGATGGGCTGTGTACAGCTGCAGCGATCGGTAAGCTGCTCAGATAGCTGATGTTTAAAGTTAGTGATGGAGATATGAGTCTCCAACTTCAGCGATTTTTGCAATTTGTTCCAGTCATTGGCAGCAGAGAACTGGAAGGAATGGCGGCCAAATGTGGTGTTGGCTTTGGGGATGAACTGTGAGATATACCTTCTGGACCGCGTGCTATGGATGGGTGTTGTTATCGTGTCCAGTGAGCTGAGATAAGGCGGAGCTTTACCAAGGAAAGACTCATAGATGACCTGGAGCCAGTGGGTCTGGTGACGAATATGTAGCGAGGGCCAGCCGAATAGAGCATGCAGGTCGCAGTGGTGGGTGGTATATGGGGCTTTGGTGACAAAAACGGATGGCACTGTGATCGACTGCATCCAGTTTGCTGAGTAGTGTTGGAGGCTATTTTGTAATTGACATTGCCGAAGTCGAGGAACCGTAGGATAGTCAGTTTTATGAGGGTATGTTTGGCAGCATGAGTGAAGGAGGCTTTGTTGCGAAATAGGAAGCTGATTCTAGATTTAATTTTGGATTGGAGATGTTTAATTTGAGTCTGGAAGGAGAGTTTACAGTCTAGCCAGACACCTAGGTATTTGTAGTTGTCCACATATTCTAAGTCAGAACCGTCCAGAGTAGTGGGCGGGTGCAGGCAGCGATCGGTTGAAAAGCATGCATTTAGTTTTACTAGCATTTAAGAGCAGTTGGAGGCCACGGAAGGAGTGTTCTATGACATTGAAGCTCCTTTCGAGGTTTGTTAACACAGTGTCCAAAGAAGGGCCAGATGTATGCAGAATGGTGTCGTCTGTGTAGAGGTGGATCAGGGAATCACCTGCAACAAGAGCGACATCGTTGATATACAGTTGAAGTCGGAAGTTCTACATACACCTTAGCCAAATACATTTAAACTCAGTTTTTCACAATTCCTGACATTTAATCAAAGTAAAAAGCCCCTGTTTTAGGCCAGATAGGATCACCACTTTATTTTAAGAATGTGAAATGTCAGATTAATAATAGAGAGAATGATTTATTTCAGCTTTTCTTTCGTTCATCACATTCCCAGTGGGTCAGAAGTTTACATACAGGTACACTCAATTAGTATTTGGTAGCATTGCCTTTAAATTGTTTAACTTGGATCAAATGTTTTGGGTAGCCTTCCACAAGCTTCCCACAATAAGTTGGGTGAATTTTGGCCCTTTCCTCCTGACAGAGCTGGTGTAACTGAGTCAGGTTTGTAGGCCTCCTTGTGCATACACGCTTTTCAGTTCTGCCCACAAATGTTCTATAGGATTGAGGTCAGGGCTTTGTGATGGCCACTCCAATACCTTGACTTTGTTGTCCTTAAGCCATTTTGCTACAACTTTGGAAGTATGCTTGGGGTCATTGTCCATTAGGAAGACCCATTTGCAACCAAGATTTAACTTCCTGACTGATGTCTTAAATAAATACATTTGTTTTGCTGAAGGCTTTTTATATTTAAAACTCATCTGATTGCATGAACCTGGATTTTTCTAACACTTCACACCTTTTTGTGGGTGTAATTTGTCCTGTTTTCCTGTATCTAACGCACACAGCTGCATGTTTGCGAAACCATTGTGAGACAGTAATTTTCTAAGATACATTGCTGTCACGCCCTGACCTTAGTTATCTTTGTTTTCCTTGTTATTTTGGTTAGGTCAGGGTGTGACGTGTTTTTGACCTGTCTAGGGTTTTTGTATGTTTATGGGTTTTCCAGTCTAGGTGTTTTTATGTCTATGGTTGCCTAGATTGGTTCTCAATCAGAGGCAGCTGTTTATCGTTGTCTCTGATTGGGGACCATATTTAGGTAACCATATGCTTTGGATAGTTTGTGGGTTATTGTCTATGGCTAGTTGCATGTCAGCACTCGTTATATATAGCTTCACGTTCGTTTTGTATAGTTTGTTTAAGTGTTCTTCGTTTTCATTAAAGAAGAATGTATTCATATCACGCTGCTCGTTCATCTCCTCTATACGACGAACGTGACAAGTGCCTTCAGAAAGTATTCAGACCCCTTTACTTTTTTCCACACTTTGTTATGTTACAGCCTTATTCTAAAATTGATTAAATTGTTTTTTCCCCTCATCAATCTACACACAATACCCCATATTGACAATATTTTGTGCATATAAAATGTATGTAAGTATTCAGACCCTTTACTCAGTACTTTGTTGAAGCACGTTCGGCAGCGATTACAGTCTTCTTGGGTATGATGCTACAAGCTTGGCACATCTGTATTTGGAGATTTTCTCTCATTCTTCTCTGCAGATCCTCTCAAGCTCTGTCAGGTTGGATGGGGAGTGTTGCTGCACAGCCATTTTCAGGTCCCTCCAGAGGTGTTCGATCGGGTTCAAGTGGTGGTTGTCCTATTGGAAGGTGAACCTTGAAACAAGCCATCGCTGGAGGATAATGCAACCCAAATGGCATGACTGTGAATTGGGAAAGGACCAAATCCAGTGCATAATGCAACCCAAATGGCATGACTGTGAATTGGGAACGGACCAAATCCAGTGCATAATGCAACCCAAATGGCATGACTGTGAATTGGGAACGGACCAAATCCAGTGCATAATGCAACCCAAATGGCATGACTGTGAATCGGAACAGACCAAATCCAGTGCATAATGCAACCCAAATGGCATGACTGTGAATCGGAACAGACCAAATCCAGTGCATAATGCAACCCAAATTACATGACTGTGAATTGGGAACGGACCAAATCCAGTGCATAATGCAACCCAAATGGCATGACTGTGAATTGGGAACGGACCGAATCCAGTGCATAATGCAACCCAAATGGCATGACTGTGAATTGGGAACGGACCGAATCCAGTGCATAATGCAACCCAAATGGCATGACTGTGAATTGGGAACGGACCGAATCCAGTGCATAATGCAACCCAAATGGCATGACTGTGAATTGGGAACGGACCGAATCCAGTGCATAATGCAACCCAAATGGCATGACTGTGAATTGGGAACGGACCGAATCCAGTGCATAATGCAACCCAAATGGCATGACTGTGAATTGGGAACGGACCGAATCCAGTGCATAATGCAACCCAAATGGCATGACTGTGAATTTGGAACGGACCGAATCCAGTGCATAATGCAACCCAAATGGCATGACGGTGAATTGGGAACGGACCAAATCCAGTGCATAATGCAACCCAAATGGCATGACTGTGAATCGGAACAGACCAAATCCAGTGCATAATGCAACCCAAATGGCATGACTGTGAATTGGGAACGGACCAAATCCAGTGCATAATGCAACCCAAATGGCATGACTGTGAATTGGGAACGGACCAAATCCAGTGCATAATGCAACCCAAATGGCATGACTGTGAATTGGGAACGGACCAAATCCAGTGCATAATGCAACCCAAATGGCATGACTGTGAATTGGGAACGGACCAAATCCAGTGCATAATGCAACCCAAATGGCATGACTGTGAATTGGGAACGGACCAAATCCAGTGCAAAATGCAACCCAAATGGCATGACTGTGAATCGGAACAGACCAAATCCAGTGCATAATGCAACCCAAATGGCATGACGGTGAATTGGGAACGGACCAAATCCAGTGCATAATGCAACCCAAATGGCATGACTGTGAATTGGGAACGGACCAAATCCAGTGCATAATGCAACCCAAATGGCATGACTGTGAATTGGGAACGGACCAAATCCAGTGCATAATGCAACCCAACTGGCATGACTGTGAATTGGGAACGGACCAAATCCAGTGCATAATGCAACCCAAATGGCATGACTGTGAATTGGGAACGGACCAAATCCAGTGCATAATGCAACCCAAATGGCATGACTGTGAATTGGGAACGGACCAAATCCAGTGCATAATGCAACCCAAATGGCATGACTGTGAATTGGGACCGGACCAAATCCAGTGCATAATGCAACCCAAATGGCATGACTGTGAATTGGGAACGGACCAGATCCAGTGCATAATGCAACCCAAATGGCATGACGGTGAATTGGGAACGGACCAAATCCAGTGCATAATGCAACCCAAATGGCATGACTGTGAATTGGGAACGGACCAAATCCAGTGCATAATGCAACCCAAATGGCATGACTGTGAATCGGAACAGACCAAATCCAGTGCATAATGCAACCCAAATGGCATGACGGTGAATTGGGAACGGACCAAATCCAATGCATAATGCAACCCAAATGGCATGACTGTGAATTGGGAACGGACCAAATCCAGTGCATAATGCAACCCAAATGGCATGACTGTGAATTGGGAACGGACCAAATCCAGTGCATAATGCAACCCAAATGGCATGACTGTGAATTGGGAACGGACCAAATCCAGTGCATAATGCAACCCAAATGGCATGACTGTGAATTGGGAACGGACCAAATCCAGTGCATAATGCAACCCAAATGGCATGACTGTGAATTGGGAACGGACCAAATCCAGTGCATAATGCAACCCAAATGGCATGACTGTGAATTGGGAACGGACCAAATCCAGTGCATAATGCAACCCAAATGGCATGACTGTGAATTGGGAACGGACCAAATCCAGTGCATAATGCAACCCAAATGGCATGACTGTGAATTGGGAACGGACCAAATCCAGTGCATAATGCAACCCAAATGGCATGACTGTGAATTGGGAACGGACCAAATCCAGTGCATAATGCAACCCAAATGGCATGACTGTGAATTGGGAACGGACCAAATCCAGTGCATAATGCAACCCAAATGGCATGACTGTGAATTGGGAACGGACCAAATCCAGTGCATAATGCAACCCAAATGGCATGACTGTGAATTGGGAACGGACCAAATCCAGTGCATAATGCAACCCAAATGGCATGACTGTGAATTGGGAACGGACCAAATCCAGTGCATAATGCAACCCAAATGGCATGACTGTGAATTGGGAACGGACCAAATCCAGTGCATAATGCAACCCAAATGGCATGACTGTGAATTGGGAACGGACCAAATCCAGTGCATAATGCAACCCAAATGGCATGACTGTGAATTGGGAACGGACCAAATCCAGTGCATAATGCAACCCAAATGGCATGACTGTGAATTGGAACGACCAAGTCCGGACCAAATCCAGTGCATAATGCAACCCAAATGGCATGACTGTGTGGCATGACTGTGGACGGACCAAATCCAGTGCATAATGCAACCCAAATGGCATGACTGTGAATTGGGAACGGACCAAATCCAGTGCATAATGCAACCCAAATGGCATGACTGTGAATTGGGAACGGACCAAATCCAGTGCATAATGCAACCCAAATGGCATGACTGTGAATTGGGAACGGACCAAATCCAGTGCATAATGCAACCCAAATGGCATGACTGTGAATTGGGAACGGACCAAATCCAGTGCATAATGCAACCCAAATGGCATGACTGTGAATTGGGAACGGACCAAATCCAGTGCATAATGCAACCCAAATGGCATGACTGTGAATTGGGAACGGACCAAATCCAGTGCATAATGCAACCCAAATGGCATGACTGTGAATTGGGAACGGACCAAATCCAGTGCATAATGCAACCCAAATGGCATGATCCAGTGCATAATGCAACCCATTGGGAACGGACCAAATCCAGTGCATAATGCAACCCAAATGGCATGAATGTGAATTGGGAACAGACCAAATCCAGTGCATAATGCAACCCAAATGGCATGACTGTGAATCGGAACGGACCAAATCCAGTGCATAATGCAACCCAAATGGCATGACGGTGAATTGGGAACGGACCAAATCCAGTGCATAATGCAACCCAAATGGCATGACTGTGAATTGGGAACGGACCAAATCCAGTGCATAATGCAACCCAAATGGCATGACTGTGACCAAATCCAGTGCATAATGCAACCCAAATGGAACGGACCAAATCCAGTGCATAATGCAACCCAAATGGCATGACTGTGAATTGGGAACGGACCAAATCCAGTGCATAATGCAACCCAAATGGCATGACTGTGAATTGGGAACGGACCAAATCCAGTGCATAATGCAACCCAAATGGCATGACTGTGAATTGGGAACGGACCAAATCCAGTGCATAATGCAACCCAAATGGCATGACTGTGAATTGGGAACGGACCAAATCCAGTGCATAATGCAACCCAAATGGCATGACTGTGAATTGGGAACGGACCAAATCCAGTGCATAATGCAACCCAAATGGCATGACTGTGAATTGGGAACGGACCAAATCCAGTGCATAATGCAACCCAAATGGCATGACTGTGAATTCAGGAACGGACCAAATCCAGTGCATAATGCAACCCAAATGGCATGACTGTGAATTGGGAACGGACCAAATCCAGTGCATAATGCAACCCAAATGGCATGACTGTGAATTGGGAACGGACCAAATCCAGTGCATAATGCAACCCAAATGGCATGACTGTGAATTGGGAACGGACCAAATCCAGTGCATAATGCAACCCAAATGGCATGACTGTGAATTGGGAACGGACCAAATCCAGTGCATAATGCAACCCAAATGGCATGACTGTGAATTGGGAACGGACCAAATCCAGTGCATAATGCAACCCAAATGGCATGACGGTGAATTGGGAACGGACCAAATCCAGTGCATAATGCAACCCAAATGGCATGACTGTGAATTGGGAACGGACCAAATCCAGTGCATAATGCAACCCAAATGGCATGACTGTGAATCGGAACAGACCAAATCCAGTGCATAATGCAACCCAAATGGCATGACTGTGAATTGGGAACGGACCAAATCCAGTGCATAATGCAACCCAAATGGCATGACTGTGAATTGGGAACGGACCAAATCCAGTGCATAATGCAACCCAAATGGCATGACTGTGAATTGGGAACGGACCAAATCCAGTGCATAATGCAACCCAAATGGCATGACTGTGAATTGGGAACGGACCAAATCCAGTGCATAATGCAACCCAAATGGCATGACTGTGAATTGGGAACGGACCAAATCCAGTGCATAATGCAACCCAAATGGCATGACGGTGAATTGGGAACGGACCAAATCCAATGCATAATGCAACCCAAATGGCATGACTGTGAATTGGGAACGGACCAAATCCAGTGCATAATGCAACCCAAATGGCATGACTGTGAATCGGAACCGGACCAAATCCAGTGCATAATGCAACCCAAATGGCATGACGGTGAATTGGGAACGGACCAAATCCAGTGCATAATGCAACCCAAATGGCATGACTGTGAATTGGGAACGGACCAAATCCAGTGCATAATGCAACCCAAATGGCATGACTGTGAATTGGGAACGGACCAAATCCAGTGCATAATGCAACCCAAATGGCATGACTGTGAATTGGGAACGGACCAAATCCAGTGCATAATGCAACCCAAATGGCATGACTGTGAATCGGAACGGACCAAATCCAGTGCATAATGCAACCCAAATGGCATGACTGTGAATTGGGAACGGACCAAATCCAGTGCATAATGCAACCCAAATGGCATGACTGTGAATTGGGAACGGACCAAATCCAGTGCATAATGCAACCCAAATGGCATGACTGTGAATCGGAACGGACCAAATCCAGTGCATAATGCAACCCAAATGGCATGACTGTGAATCGGAACGGACCAAATCCAGTGCATAATGCAACCCAAATTACATGACTGTGAATTGGGAACGGACCAAATCCAGTGCATAATGCAACCCAAATGGCATGAATGTGAATTGGGAACAGACCAAATCCAGTGCATAATTCAACCCAAATGGCATGACGGTGAATTGGGAACGGACCAAATCCAATGCATAATGCAACCCAAATGGCATGACTGTGAATTGGGAACGGACCAAATCCAGTGCATAATGCAACCCAAATGGCATGACTGAATGACCAAATCCAACCCAAATGGCATGACGGTGAATTGGGAACGGACCAAATCCAGTGCATAATGCAACCCAAATGGCATGACGGTGAATTGGGAACGGACCAAATCCAGTGCATAATGCAACCCAAATGGCATGACTGTGAATGGGAACGGACCAAATCCAGTGCATAATGCAACCCAAATGGCATGACTGTGAATTGGGAACGGACCAAATCCAGTGCATAATGCAACCCAAATGGCATGACTGTGAATTGGGAACGGACCAAATCCAGTGCATAATGCAACCCAAATGGCATGACTGTGAATTGGGAACGGACCAAATCCAGTGCATAATGCAACCCAAATGGCATGACTGTGAATTGGGAACGGACCAAATCCAGTGCATAATGCAACCCAAATGGCATGACTGTGAATTGGGAACGGACCAAATCCAGTGCATAATGCAACCCAAATGGCATGACTGTGAATTGGGAACGGACCAAATCCAGTGCATAATGCAACCCAAATGGCATGACTGTGAATTGGGAACGGACCAAATCCAGTGCATAATGCAACCCAAATGGCATGACTGTGAATTGGGAACGGACCAAATCCAGTGCATAATGCAACCCAAATGGCATGACTGTGAATTGGGAACGGACCAAATCCAGTGCATAATGCAACCCAAATGGCATGACTGTGAATTGGGAACGGACCAAATCCAGTGCATAATGCAACCCAAATGGCATGACTGTGAATTGGGAACGGACCAAATCCAGTGCATAATGCAACCCAAATGGCATGACTGTGAATTGGGAACGGACCAAATCCAGTGCATAATGCAACCCAAATGGCATGACTGTGAATTGGGAACGGACCAAATCCAGTGCATAATGCAACCCAAATGGCATGACTGTGAATTGGGAACGGACCAAATCCAGTGCATAATGCAACCCAAATGGCATGACTGTGAATTGGGAACGGACCAAATCCAGTGCATAATGCAACCCAAATGGCATGACTGTGAATTGGGAACGGACCAAATCCAGTGCATAATGCAACCCAAATGGCATGACTGTGAATTGGGAACGGACCAAATCCAGTGCATAATGCAACCCAAATGGCATGACTGTGAATTGGGAACGGACCAAATCCAGTGCATAATGCAACCCAAATGGCATGACTGTGAATTGGGAACGGACCAAATCCAGTGCATAATGCAACCCAAATGGCATGACTGTGAATTGGGAACGGACCAAATCCAGTGCATAATGCAACCCAAATGGCATGACTGTGAATTGGGAACGGACCAAATCCAGTGCATAATGCAACCCAAATGGCATGACTGTGAATTGGGAACGGACCAAATCCAGTGCATAATGCAACCCAAATGGCATGACTGTGAATTGGGAACGGACCAAATCCAGTGCATAATGCAACCAAATGGCAAATGGCATGACTGTGAATTGGGAACGGACCAAATCCAGTGCATAATGCAACCCAAATGGCATGACTGTGAATTGGGAACGGACCAAATCCAGTGCATAATGCAACCCAAATGGCATGACCAAACAGTGCATTATGCAACCCAAATGGCATGACTGGAACAGACCAAATCCAGTGCATAATGCAACCCAAATGGCATGACTGTGAATTGGGTGCGGACCAAATCCAGTGCATAATGCAACCCAAATGGCATGACTGTGAATTGGGAACGGACCAAATCCAGTGCATAATGCAACCCAAATGGCATGACTGTGAATTGGGAACGGACCAAATCCAGTGCATAATGCAACCCAAATGGCATGACTGTGAATTGGGAACGGACCAAATCCAGTGCATAATGCAACCCAAATGGCATGACTGTGAATTGGGAACGGACCAAATCCAGTGCATAATGCAACCCAAATGGCATGACTGTGAATCGGAACAGACCAAATCCAGTGCATAATGCAACCCAAATGGCATGACTGTGAATTGGGAACGGACCAAATCCAGTGCATAATGCAACCCAAATGGCATGACTGTGAATTGGGAACGGACCAAATCCAGTGCATAATGCAACCCAAATGGCATGACTGTGAATCGGAACAGACCAAATCCAGTGCATAATGCAACCCAAATGGCATGACTGTGAATTGGGAACGGACCAAATCCAGTGCATAATGCAACCCAAATGGCATGACTGTGTATTGGGAACGGACCAAATCCAGTGCATAATGCAACCCAAATGGCATGACTGTGAATCGGAACAGACCAAATCCAGTGCATAATGCAACCCAAATGGCATGACTGTGAATCGGAACAGACCAAATCCAGTGCATAATGCAAACCAAATGGCATGACTGTGAATTGGGAACGGACCAAATCCAGTGCATAATGCAACCCAAATGGCATGACTGTGAATTGGGAACGGACCAAATCCAGTGCATAATGCAACCCAAGCGGCATGACTGTTCCTAGGTCTGTTAATATTGTCGGAACAGGCCAAGGCCTATTAATACGAGCATGGCATTATTAGGTGCTAGACAGTTACCAACTATTGAGTTATTTGAGGTAAGTAGAAGAATGTCTCCATTGGTACTGAATTATTTCCAAATAAATACCAGGTAAATATCAGTGGAAACATACACTCTTAGAAAAAAAGGTCCTACCAAGAACCTAAAATGGTTCTTCAGCTATCCCCATAGGAAAAGCCTTTGAAGAACTCTTTTTGGTTCCATGTAAAACTATTTTGGTTCTAGGTAGAACCCTTATGGGTTCCATGTAGAACCCTTTCCACAGAAAAACATGGGTTCTACCTGGAACCAAAAACTGAGCTTTTATGGGAACAGCCAAACACTTTTGGAAACCTTTTTTCCTTAGAGGGTATTAACCACTATACAAACCTTACTACAATGTTTTGGATTCCAGTTATACAATTTGTCAATTGATACATTTTATGCAGCAGTTTTGTTGGAGGATAGAAAATATCAACAACCATTTTATAACATTAGGATAAAAAAGAAATTCATCCACATGTATTAACACTGGGCAAGACCAGTTAATATGAATTTTAAAAATCAGTAATGTGTTATCTTTTTCTAATAGACTAATGTTTGAGTCATTATGCTACTATTTTTTGGTGCTTTTTTAAATATAAAGATTTAAATCGTAATAACCATGAACAAATGTCCGTTGGATTTGTTGATATCTCTGAAAAGCCTCGATATGAAGAATTCGCCTTCAAACTGTTATTCAACAGAAACAATAAAGAGATGGGCTTTCCTCACAAATGCAAACAGCCGCAAATAACGACCCTTTAAAGGCCACTTTGAATTGAACTGTACAGGGTGGGCCTCTGTGTCATATTGCTCTGTCAGGGGTTTGAACAATGGAGCCACATATTCTTTGGCTGTCGGCTCAAGTATAAAAGCGATAGGGGAACATACAGAAAATTGTACAATCCTGAGACCAATACAGTAACCGCAACCATGTCTATGGGAAAGGTGTGGGGAGCTTTGACAGAATTGGACTTTTAAGCTTTTTCTAATTTGTTTATAACAATCAATCAATTGTACTGTACTGTTAGAACTACAATTTGTTTTTGTAAATTATGGTTTTGTTGTGTGTATTTAGATCATCTTCTACGAGGACAGGAACTTCCAGGGTCGTTCCTATGAGACCTCCAGCGACTGCCCTGAGCTGACCTCCTACCTGAGCAGGTGCAACTCCTGCAGGGTTGAAAGCGGCTGCTTCATGGTCTATGATCATTCCAACTTCCAGGGAAACCAGTACTTTGTGAGAAGGGGAGAGTATGGTGACCACCAGCGTATGGGCATGAACGATTGCATCAGGTCTTGCCGTAACATCCCCATGGTAAATTGAAAGGAATCTGTTCATTGACTCCCATAGGCCATACAGACAGTTCCAGCAAAAGCAATGTGAACGTATATTTCGCACAATTTGGTAAAACACCTTTCCCATATCCGTTTACAGCACAGAGGAAACTTTAGGATGAGGATGTACGAGAAGGAGAACTTCGGAGGTCAGATGCACGAGCTGAGCGATGACTGTGAGTCCATGACCGATCGTTTCCGCATGAACGACATGCAGTCCTGCAATGTGATGGACGGCCACTGGCTGATGTACGAGCAGCCCAACTACAGAGGCAGGCAGATGTACATGAGGCCTGGAGAGTACAGGAACATGAGAGAGTTGAGCATGCACATGGGCTCCAACCCCATGAGGGTCAACAGCATGAGGCGTATCATGGATTCTTGTTATTAAACGCACCAATGTCTAAAATTTGAGTATCAATAAAATCACTTACCTTTTAAATTGAAGTCTCATTTTCATTTGAGTCCTTGGTTCGAGGTAAAGGTGCAATCAGAACATAATTCTGCATTTTCATATGGTTAATTTTCCCAGTGCAACGGGAGCAATACACCAGGACATGTCCTCCCCAGGTGATGAGGTTGTTACGATGCATACCATTTCAAAACTTGATGTGGAGTTTAATGGAATTAAAATCTGTTAAAACCACCACTAAGCTTAATGTTGAATGAAATGTTAGTAAGTACGGTCTATTCTAGTAGTAAGTCAACAATTTGTAGAAAATACTTTGTATTAGCATCAGTATACAGCTCATGCTTCAGCTGCATCAGCTCTTATTATTCATACTGTAAAGGAAAAACAGGAATTGTGGATATTTGTTGGGCATTCCTCTTTGGAATGTTTAAACAGCTAAGAAACAGTACATGTTTTATTTTTATTAAAGTGGCAACTTACTGTAATACACCTCCAAGGCTGTACAATGTATGCTCCACAAATACAGCCATCCACAAGTCACAGCAAACCCAGGAGAGGGCAGCATCTCCACAGTATAATAGCAGAGTTCTGGATTATGTGTACAGATGAAGGCCCAAGAAAAGTGATTCAGTCAAATAACTGTATCTCAATCCTGTACAGTGGGAGGTTTATTAGTTTAACCATTAGATACAATCCTTATATATATGTCAGACTCATCCAAAGACTCGCAGGCCCACATTATGATTTCGATAATTATGATTTTGATAATATTTTGTATTTACATTTTATACTAATATATTATTTTATATTATAAATGTATATCATGTTAATTTATACAAATACAATGTATATATCATAATGTATATCTATATATTCATAATGTAGATGTGTATACATTTCTATTAATTAAACAGTGTTGACGAATACTAAATAACACTAAATATACTAATTAGATTTAATGAATAACAAACAGATTCTTTATATATACTATGTCATGAAGCATTTGAATATTGTTCATTAGGAAGCTCATATAGCAACCTGTACAGAAACATGTTTCCTAAAAATACCAATAAACTTGGTTATCTAGCTAGAATAAGGCTGTCAACTCTCAGAAGATTTGACATTAACAAATAACCTGGGGTATTTGGCCTAGGATCTGCAGCTGTAGTCGTCACTATGTTTCCTTACCTTGAAAACAAAAGCCTCAATTGGTTTGTTTATGTTTTATTTTATAATTGTTTTATTTCACCTTTATTTAACCAGGTAGGCTAGTTGAGAACAAGTTCTCATTTGCAACTGCGACCTGGCCAAGATAAAGCATAGCAGTGTGAACAGACAACACAGTATGGGGATGAGGTAGGTGGGCTATTTACCGATAGACTATGTACAGCTGCAGCGATCGGTTAGCTGCTCAGATAGCAGATGTTTGAAGTTGGTGAGGGAGATATAGGCAGATGTAGTTATATACATTAATGTTTGATTAACAAAAAGAATGGAACTGCAATCTCTCAAATTGTACTGTATGTTTAACCTTAAAGTAGGTTCATACCAAGTTGTGATTGTCTATCAACTAGCAGAGGTGATAAATACAGAGAGGAAGAGCAAGGTGTTGTGGAAGCAGTTTGCTATTTGAATACATTACTGGTGAGCATGTTGGTACACAGTACCTTTTAATAGTTTGGCCTGTTCCAATTCACAGTCATGCCATTCAGGTAGCATTAGGCACAACCGGGAAGCAGCCATTCATTACAGTCAAAATGAGTCCCACTGTAAATATTCAAGGTCACTCTCCTGTTGGCCACTGGGTGGTATATTGTAAAACTCAATACAGTCAATCACATGACCTGAGTTGTTGTCCACACCAGCAGCCACTCACTTGGCTGTGGGTCAACTGAGACCACAGGTGGCACGAGCACAAGTTTGGCTGGACGTATTCCAAAACCTGACCACTGAAACAGTACTGAAACCACCAGGCAAGGGGAGTCACATCCCACATTTTCTTACTATCCATCATACTTTTATTATAGTTTGCTGTGTGTTTGAAATGTTCATGAATTATATTTATAAGTAGGGTAGCGATGCAGAAAGTAGTATATGTCAAACAATAATGGTCATATTTGTGCGCATCCGATCATATTTAATATTCACCACAGTGAAGGTGATTCATAACAATCAATGAATGTATATGTATGAGAGCTTACTTTTAAAGATCAAATAAATGCTTGATAAATACATTTTGAATTTTGGTATTCTGTCATCAGTTCTGGGTAGAATATTCTGTAATCTTTTCTTTTAGTTATCAGATTTTGGTATTCCACTGATAAACATGTGTAGAGTACATGATAAGTTAATTAGCACCATTGAAGCCTTTGTGTACGTAACAAAAAGGCAATTCACCCTGCTGACAAAGAAAAACAACGATCTTTTGTAATTTGGCAGCCTTGCTGTATTTTCAAAAAGGCTGACATCTAAAGTCAATTGATTAACATAACAATGTCTGTATTCCTATAGGATATAAAAGGACCATGGCTCGCTTAGTCAGTGTTGCAGTGTGATCCCATTTACCTAACACAATGGGAAAGGTAAGGCATGTTGTTTCGCTGCACATCTTTTGTCCTGTCACACCTTCTTGCTCATTGTTTGTCTGACAGAACAAAGAACAATGAACACCTGGCTGCGAGATAGACACTCAGTTGTTCGATCCTTTGCATGGCACAAAACTCAATGTTCATTCCATTGTATGCATGTTTACTTCCATTCGTATTTTTAGATAATCTTCTACGAGGACAAGAACTTCCAGGGTCGCTCCTATGAGTGCAACACCGACTGTGCCGACCTGCACACCCATTTCAGCCACTGTAACTCCATCCAAGTGGAGAGTGGTAGCTGGATGGTCTATGAGCGGCCAAACTACATGGGCTACCAGTACTTCCTGAGAAGAGGCGAGTATCCCGACTACCAGCGCTGGATGGGCTTTAATGATTGCGTGAAATCCTGCCGGGTGATCCCTCAAGTGAGCCTATATTCCTCTTTCCTGGTATAGAAGTTAACCTATCATTGATGTAGGTAGTAATACACATGGCAAATAAACATGAAACTTTAAACTTAATAGTAAAGTGGCTGAATGAACGTACCCATCTTCTCCTCCTTGTTCTCAGAATCAGGGAGCTCACAAGATGAGAATCTACGAGCGCACTGACTTTGGCGGTCAGATGCTGGAGTTTGCCGATGACTGCCCCTCCCTCTACGATCAATTCCATTACAATGATATCAACTCTTGCAATGTTATGGAGGGGTATTGGCTTTTCTATGAGCATCCCAACTACAGAGGCAGGCAGTATCTCCTGAGGCCTGGCGAGTACAGGAGATACAGTGACTGGGGAGCCATCAATTCCAAGATTGGCTCCATCAGACGTGTTGTTGCTCACCCAAACTGAGAGGCAATACATTGTCAACATGAAACTGAGCCTAACATTGAAATTAATAAAAGTTAGGTCCACCCGCCATCTTATTGTCTTCTCTAGTGTTCACTCAATAAGTATGAAAACATACTGTACTCTTTACACCTTGCAAAGTTTCAGCAAATTTGTTGAATTGAGACATCTAATAGTTATGTTTCATACTGTAGAGAGAAAACAACTGGTCATAGTCATCATCCAATTATTTTAAAATGTTTTTCAAGCCATTATCTGAAGACGTAAGAATGCTTACTTCACACACCAAAAATACTTTACTACTAAAGTAAAACCATAAAATCACAACACTCACCAGCATCTCACAATACCTCACTGTGAGTGACAGAGAGAATACCTACTCATTCAATGAAAATCAAGCACAATTCTGCACAGCATAACAGTTAAAACAATTAACTAAACTGAAGTACTGTAGTTTCTGTTTACTGTATAAAAAATGTAGATACCACACTTTATTTTTTAGAATGTTGCTCTTCAAATCTGGTTCTTCATCATCATGAACCACACATAAAACTAGAAGTGAATAGTACCCAGTCGGTCACACACACATAAAACTAGAAGTGTTCTGAGCACATTTCCCTTATTTGTCTTCAACCTCTATGCCCATTTTGAAATTAAAAATAAATACACCTTAATCTCACATTTGTTTTTTTTGCCAATCAGTATCTTATTATCCTAAACAGACTTGAAAACGTGTTTGGCATTTGAGGATATGTTCTCAACTGGTTTACTGTATAGTTTACTAATTACATTTACATTACATTTAAGTCATTTAGCAGACGCTCTTATCCAGAGCGACTTACAAATTGGTGCGTTCACCTTAAGACATCCAGTGGAACAGCCACTTTACAATAGTGCATCTAAATCTTTTAAGGGGGGGGGGTGAGAAGGATTACTTTATCCTATCCTAGGTATTCCTGAAAGAGGTGGGGTTTCAGGTGTCTAACTAATCAAACGGATATGTATTTGTGCAGATAGATAACAAATCAAAGTTGAATTTGGTGTTCTTCAAGGTTCAGTGCTTGGACCCCTGATATTTTCTTTGGCTGAAATAATAACAGAACCTCAGGCCATTCTCATATGGAATATCAATCCCGGGTTCATAACTACAGGCTCCAGATTACGATTATTTCCATTGCAATTTCAAACAGTCCACTAGGCGAAACATGTGCGCATATTACGATCTATTAGGTTCTTTGCTTGCTAGGGTGTTGTGGATGGAGTTAGAAGAAGAGCTTAAACTGTGAGCTACGTCTTCAAGGATCACAGGTTAAGTCCCAGTGCTAGGCACTCATTTTTATCCCAGTTATTTTCTGTTTTAACCCTATCCCAAACCTTACCTTAACCATTCCTAATTAATACCTTCATTTAACCATAGAGTTGAGTTTCGGTTTCACTTTTGCGGAGTCTGACTGACAGCTTACATACATCAAAATGTTCCGTATTTAATATGGGCCCACAGTGCTTTAGTAATTGAGTTGCATAATGTTAATTTGACCTCAAAGCATGATTTACAAAAAAGTTTGAGTTTAGCACATGGACCTGTGGTTTCCAAATTGATTTGGACCTTTATGTACGCTATCCCTTGGTAACATATTCCATAAATATGTTATGCTATTTGTTTGATATGAAGACCATCTACATCTACAGTTGTGGGCCTCCTGTTGAGACATTATATAGACATTACCCACTGGCAACGGGGTTACGAACCCCATCTTGGTCATTCCCCTCTCTCTTACTCACTGTATCTGTCTCCTCCTCTACATTCCCTTTCCATAACACGAGGCTTTAACATATTCAAAATGTATTTATATATATTTAAATATATAATTATATGTAATGTAGTTAATTAAATAATGTTCCAGTTGTTCCAATAAAATGTATATTAAGGTAAAGGGATTTATGTTCATGTTAATTATTAGTTTATAGATCAGATAAATAGCTAAACAGTTGTAACCAAATGTTTGAAATGACGTGATTGTTATCTTGGTGCTTGCAAAATAGGGAGGTTATATATGATTGTAATGTTATTGATTACTACTGAAATGAATACTAGTGCAGCCATGTAAGCTCAGGCAACCAGTTAAAATGACAAACACGTCATTTCAACCCTTCTATTATAACTATTTCTTACTGATTTGAAAAACGATCTATGAACTACAGTCAATAACTAATAAACTTTACAAAAGCATTCAGGTATGACCTGAAACTTGGAGGCAGCTTGCACAATTTAAAAGGTTTGCTTGAAGATGTTGTACCATGTGTACCCTACTAGATACTTATACTGTACATGTACATGCCCATGTAATCATTGTGGGAATATTTACAAAGCTTCAGTGATATTTTAAATATTGTGTCCAATTTATTTTGCCTTAAGATGAATACTGGTATCAAAATCAGAAAGACAATTAAGTTATGAAAGATCTTCAATTATTTTATTACCATGAACAATTAAAGACATTTAATTGCACATATCATTGATACGCTTCATGCTCATGAATCTCATGGATCCCTGGCTCATGCCCATGCTCATCTCCCTGAAGTTCTTGTACTCTCCAGGCCTCATGTACATCATCCTTCCTCTGAAGTGGGGCTGCTCGTACATCAGCCAGTGGCCATCCATCACGTTGCAGGACTGGCAGTCGGACATGCGGTAACGCTCCTGGATGGAGTCACAGTCGTCCATCATCTCGTGCATCTGACCTCCGAAGTTCTCCCTCTCGTAGATCCTCATCTTGAAGGATCCTCTGTGCTGAAATGCAATAAAAAGAACAACATTATTTTAGGACACTTATGTACTTTGAATGTTGTATATCTTCAAATAGGAAATTACACTATAATGTATCATCTATGAGATAAGGTGTCTTACCATGGGGATCATTCTGCAGGACCTGATGTTGTCGAACATCATGCCCATGCTCATCATGCGCTGCATGTCAGGGTACTCTCCCCTCCTCATGAAGAACTGCTGGCCCATGAAGTTGTTGCGCTCATACACCATGAAGCAGCCGCTCTCAACCCTGCAGGACTGGCAGCGGGACATGTAGGGGGACATGTCAGGGCAGTCGCTCATGCACTCATAGTTGCGGCCCTGGAAGTTCCTCTCCTCGTAGAAGATAATCTATAGGAAAAGAGAGACATACTGTATAACAATTCCTGAAAAGGCAAAAAATCATCAAGCCTATAGGCTAATGCATTTTTAGACTCTGGGTAATGTTGAATTACTGAATTCCCATAAGAACTGATTCTTATAACAGATAAATAATGTTACTGTACTATTATATTTACTGAATATAGGATGTACATTTCACTTTTGTAAAACTGTAGCCTACATGTAGCTACTGTGAGTCGGATCAGATTACCTTGCCCATGTTGGTGGTTGGTGGTTGACAGTGGATCAGCTTGTGCTTCTACCATCATTGTGCAGTCATTTTATACAAAAACCAGGGGGCCATGATGTGTTGTTATTCAAATTGTCCAAAGCTGATGATTGAGCAGTATGACACTTTCGCTGATCAGGGCCTATGAAGTGTAACAATGGTTTTCATCCATACATTTCTGGCAGTGATGACCTGTGTTGTCTGTTTCATTATAAGCATCACTTTTGTGTACGCTTATCAGTAAGAATGTTCTTTGCATACAGTATGGTCCAGTAATCGAGGATGTACAGTAGAGAACTGAGATGAGGTCGATTTTCAGAACACATCTCTGTTGAACACACAGAGACCAATATTACAGTTATAGTGAAAGAAGAAGTGCGTTTATGATGTCCTTAATCTAGTAGAGCATACATACTGGTCTTGTTTGAACAGCACTTTTATTGTGATTTTATGTACTTGAAATAATAATATTTTAATATACAACTATAGAATCTTATTCAAAGCTGTTCTCTCCCTTAGTAAAGGAAAAGGTTGTTTAACCTGCCTGTAAATTGCATTTGTCATTCATCATTTGAGTTTATCCACTGGATAGTGTACAGATAAATAAATTGAAGAATGTTAGTTTAATGAAATTAAGATGTGAATTGGTTTTGATGGGTGATTGATTTATAATGACAACAGTTACACCTTCCAGTCACAAGTGCATGTATTTCCTTCAGTCCAAAAATGGAATTGGGTCTGAAAGGGGCTGGCGTTTATGTGAGGCTTGCATGTGAATATATGATTGTTCACTAACCAGGTTTCCATCCAGCCTTTTTATGCCAGTAAAGTACATGTTGGATAAAAAACTGTCACGACAGGCCTGATGTAAACAGCACATTTTCTGGTAAACTTTGCAAATGTCGACAAAACAAACTAAGCTAGACCAGGTGGGATATTTTTGTGTTGGTAAAATGAATGATGCAAGAAATAGCGGTGGAAACGCCTTCGTGCGGAAATATTGATATAATAACCATCGTATTGAAGTAAACTTGGTGTCACACAGTGACATGTTGTGTGGTCCTCCTGCTATGATTCAGCAAAGCATGCAGTTTATTAGGCTACAGATGAAATAAGTGATGACGAACTTCACAGGGTGGTGAAAGTGCACAGTGATGAGCTTGATACTTCTTTCCAATAAATATCAAGGTTCTTATTCTGGTGCCATTTGACAAACACAAATTATCTCGCTCTCATCATGTAGGCTATACCCTCACTGTATCTGCCAGCTGTTGGCTAAAGTGCACATGCCAAGACTACAGTGTGCACATTCGCTATACAACACAACATTTCTTCTGACAAAATCATCAGTAGAGTTGAAAATGCGATGAAAACCAGTGGATACTGCTGAGGTGAGGACGGCTCATAAAAATGTCTGGAACGGAGTGAATGGAATGGCATCAAACACATGGAAACCATGTTGATACCATTTCACTTATACCGCACCAGCCATTACCACGAGCCCGTCCTCTCCAATTAAGGTGTCACTAACCTCCTGTGATGGAAACCCATTTAACTCGTATTTTTTATTCAGCTCATAGGAATTTAACCACAAATTAATTTTTATGTGCACTACGTCATCATGCACAGACTTACAACAGTCAATTTGATGAAAACATGTGTACATAATGTTGCTACTACCGTCTCTTATGACCAAAAAGAGCTTCTGGACATCAGAACAGCGATTACTCACCTCGAACTGGACGAAGATGTTTTCTTTAATGAGTCCGATGTGAAGGATATACTGCATTGTCAAGACAAGGCCTAAATCCCCCATAATCAACGTGAAGAAAAGATGGATGAAAGGGGGAGGGCAGGGTGACTTGCCAGACGAGTAGGTAAACCACCACTTCTCAACGTGCAATCACGTGCAATCATTTGAAAATAAACTGGACGATCTACAATTAAGACTATCCTACCAACGGGACATTAAAAGCTATAATATCTTATGTTTCACTGAGACATGGCTGAACGAAGACACGGATAATATAGAGCTGGCTGGCATCTCTGTGCATCGGCAGGACAGAGCAACAGCGTCTGGTAAGACGAGGGGCCGGAGTGTGTGTCTGTTTGTCAATAACTGCTGGAGCGCGATGTCTAATATTAAAGAAGTCTCGAGGTATTGCTCGCCTGAGGTAGAATACCTCACGATAAGCTGTAGACCACACAATCTACGGAGAGAGTTCTCATCTATATTATTCATAGTCGTCTATTTACCACCACAAACCAATGCTTGCACAAAGAAAACACTCAATGAGTTGTATAAGGCCATAAGCAAACAAGAAAATGCTCATCCAGAAGCGGCCTTTAATGCAGGGAAACTTAAATCCATTTTACCTCATTTCTACCAGCATGTCACATCTGCAACCAGAGGAAAAACCTCTAGACCACCTTTACTCCACACACAGAGACGCATACAAAGCTCTCTCTCGCCCTCCATTTGGCAAATCAGACCATAATTATATCCTCCTGATTCCTGCTTACAAGCAAAAACTAAAGCATTTGGTACCAGTGACTCGCTCAATACGGAAGTGGTCAGATGACGCGGATACTACGCTACAGGACTGTTTTGCTAGCACCGACTGGAATATGTTCCGAGATTCATCCAATGGCATTGAGGAGTATTCCACCTCAGTCACCGGCTTAATCAATAAGTGCATCGACAACGTCGTCCCCACAGTGACCGTACGTACATTTCCCAACCAGAAGCCATGGATTACAGACAACATCCGCACCGATTTCAAGGAGCGGGACACTTATCCTGACGCTTATAAGAAATCCTGCTATGCCCTCAGATAAACCATCAAACTGTCATGTATTGTCATGTTATGTCTTGTTCCTGTTCCTTCTCTTCACTTCGTTTCCCCCTGCTGGTCGTATTAGGTTACCTTCTCTTCCTTTCCTTCCCCCAGCTGTTCCTCATCTCCTCTAACTACCTCGTTTACCCTCTCCCACCTGTTCCCTTTTTCCCTCTGATTAGGTCTCTATTTCTCTCTCTGTTTCTGCTTCTGTCTTTGTCAGATTCTCGTTTGCTTCACCCTTGTCCTGTCCTGTCGTAATCTGCCTCTTCATCAGATGCTACGTGTGATCAGGTAACTCTGTCCTCTACAACCCGCGCCTACCCGGAGAGACCAGCAGTCTGTCGCCGCTAACCCTGCTATTCTCCTCTGCTGCTAGAAGGGGACTCTCCTGTTAAGATCAGAGGACTTTATGAATTATTTGTCGCCCTCTCTGCGGGTTGTCTATGTTGTCAATCGATACATCTGAAGAGGATCTATGTCTTCCCTGTGTTTTGACATTAAAAGACTCTGTTTCTGTTAAAGCGCTTTTGGGTCCTCACTCACCTGCATAACAGAAGAATCTGACCAAGAATGGACCCAGCGACGTCGGATCCTCTCCACTCAGCCGTCGAGATCCAGGGAGCGATGCTAGGCAGACACGAGCAGGAATTGTTTGCTGCTCGACATGCCGTTGAGACCCTGGCCGCCCAAGCCTCCGACCTCTCGAAACAGATTCACCATCTCCGCCTCGATCCACCGGCCACTTCCAGGGCTTCCGAATCTCCGGAGCCCAGAATTAATAACCCGCCGTGTTACTCTGGGGAGCCCACTGAATGCCGCTCGTTCCTCACCCAGTGTGATATTGTGTTTTCTCTCCAGCCCAACACTTACTCCAGGGGCACAGCTCGTATCGCCTACGTCATATCTCTCCTTACTGGACGGGCTCGTGAGTGGGGCACGGCAATCTGGGAGGCGAGGGCTGAGTGTACTAACCAGTATCAGGACTTTAAGGAGGAGATGATATGGGTTTTTGATCGTTCTGTTTTTGGGGAAGAAGCTTCCAGGGTCCTGTCTTCCCTATGTCAAGGTAATCGATCCATAACAGATTACTCTATTGAGTTTCGCACTCTTGCTGCCTCCAGTGACTGGAACGAGCCGGCTTTGCTCGCTCGTTTTCTGGAGGGTCTCCGCGCGGAGGTAAAGGATGAGATTCTCTCCCGGGAGGTTCCTCCCAGCGTGGATTCCTTGATTGAACTCGCTATTCGCATAGAACGACGGGTTGATCTTCGTCACCAAGCTCGTGGAAGGGAGCTCGCGTTATCCGTTGCCCCCCTCTCCGCATCACTACCATCTTCCTCCACTAGCTCGGGTGCTGAGCCTATGCAGCTGGGGGGTATCCGCATCTCGACTAAGGAGAGGGAACGGAGAATCTCCAACCGCCTCTGTCTCTATTGCGGTTCCGCTGGTCATTTTGTCACTTCATGTCCAGTAAAAGGCCAGAGCTCATCAGTAAGCGGAGGGCTACTGGTGAGCGCTACTACTCAGGTCTCTCCTTCAAGATCCTGTACTACCTTGTCGGTCCATCTACGCTGGACCGGTTCGGCAGCTTCCTGCAGTGCCTTGATAGACTCTGGGGCGGAGGGCTGTTTTATGGACGAAGCATGGGCTCGGGAACATGACATTCCTCTCAGACGGTTAGGGAAGTCCACGACCTTGTTCGCTTTGGATGGTAGCCCTCTCCCCAGGATTCAGCGTGAAACGCTACCTTTAAACCTCTTGCTTCTACTTGGGACGCTTGCGTCCCAACTAGAGCTCTGGAAATGCAAATGCGCTACGCTAAATGCTAATAGTATTAGTTAAAACTCAAAAGTTCATTAAAATACACATGCAGGGTATCGAATTAAAGCTACACTCGTTGTGAATCCAGGCAACAAGTCAGATTTTTTAAATGCTTTTCGGCGACAGCATGAGAAGCTATTATCTGATAGCATGCACCAATACACTACAACACAAAAGCACAGCAGGGGACGTAAACAAAATAATTAGCATTTTGGCGTTACACAAACCGCACAATAAAATAGAAAACAGTCATTACCTTTCACCATCTTCTTTGTTGGCACTCCTAGATGTCCCATAAACACTATTGGGTCTTTATTTCGATTAAATCGGGCCATATAAAGCCAAGATATCGTTATATGTAGACTGTGTGATAAACGAAAAAAACAGCGATTTCACAACGTAACGTAATTTTTTTAAATTCAAAAAGTAGACGATAAACTTTCACAAAACACTTCGAAATACGTTTGTAATGCTACTTTAGGTATTAGTAAACGTTAATAAGCGATAAAAATCATCCGTAGGCGATGTAAAAATCATTAGCTGTCGTCTTGGAAAAAATTTCACGAGAGAGCTCTTCCAGAATGATCTGGGCGGAGACTGGAGGTAAGTGGTGCCCCTGTTTCGGTTCAACCAAGAATCAAAGATGATTCAATTCACAAGACTCTAGACAACATGGGGATGCTGTGGGAGTTGAATGCTCGGTCTTATCTAATTCGGCTCACTGTGAACAATTGCTGGAAGTGGCGCAAGGATATTTATTTCCATTTTCTGTGATCAGGTTTTCCTGCGCTTTCCGATGTAACGCACGTTATGTTATAGCCACAGTCGTGATTTAACCAGTTTTAAAAACGTCCGAGGGTTTCCTATCCACACATTCTAACCATATGAACGTACTATATTCCTGGCATGAGTAGCAGGGTGCTGAAATGTTGCGCGATTTTTAACAAAATGTTCAAAAAAGTAGAGGGTAGGAGCAACTGGTTAACCCTCACTGTCTCTGGTAATCATAGCGAGACCATTTCTTTTTTAATTTTTCGTTCACCTTTTACACCTGTTGTTTTGGGCCATCCCTGGCTAGTGTGTCATAATCCTTCTATTAATTGGTCTAGTAATTCTATCCTCTCCTGGAACGTCTCTTGTCATGTGAAGTGTTTAATGTCTGCTATCCCTCCTGTTTCCTCTGTCTCTTCTTCAAAGGAGGAGCCTGGTGATTTGACGGGGGTGCCGGAGGAATATCACGATCTGCGCACGGTGTTCAGTCGGTCCAGGGCCACCTCTCTTCCTCCGCACCGGTCGTATGATTGTAGTATTGATCTCCTTCCGGGAACCACTCCCCCCCGGGGTAGACTATACTCTCTGTCGGCTCCCGAACGTAAGGCTCTCGAAGATTATTTGTCTGTAGCTCTCGACGCCGGTACCATAGTTCCCTCCTCCTCTCCCGCCGGAGCGGGGTTCTTTTTTGTTAAGAAGAAGGACGGGTCCCTGCGCCCCTGCATAGATTATCGAGGGCTGAATGACATAACAGTTAAGAATCGTTATCCGCTTCCCCTTATGTCTTCAGCCTTCGAGATCCTGCAGGGAGCCAGGTTTTTCACTAAGTTGGACCTTCGTAACGCTTACCATCTCGTGCGCATCAGGGAGGGGGACGAGTGGAAAACGGCGTTTAACACTCCGTTAGGGCACTTTGAATACCGGGTTCTGCCGTTCGGCCTCGCTAACGCTCCAGCTGTCTTTCAGGCATTAGTGAATGATGTCCTGAGAGACATGCTGAACATCTTTGTTTTCGTTTACCTTGACGATATCCTGATTTTTTCACCGTCACTCCAGATTCATGTTCAGCACGTTCGACGTGTCCTCCAGCGCCTTTTAGAGAATTGTCTTTATGTGAAGGCTGAGAAGTGCTCTTTTCATGCCTCCTCCGTCACATTTCTCGGTTCTGTTATTTCCGCTGAAGGCATTAAGATGGATCCCGCTAAGGTCCAAGCTGTCATCGATTGGCCCGTCCCTAAGTCACGCGTCGAGCTGCAGCGCTTTCTCGGCTTCGTGAATTTCTATCGTCGTTTCATCCGTAATTTCGGTCAGGTGGCAGCTCCTCTCACAGCCCTTACTTCTGTCAAGACGTGCTTTAAGTGGTCCGTTTCTGCCCAGGGAGCTTTTGATCTCCTCAAGAAGCGTTTTACATCCGCACCTATCCTTGTTACACCTGACGTCTCTAGACAGTTCATTGTCGAGGTCGACGCGTCAGAGGTGGGCGTGGGAGCCATTCTTTCCCAGCGCTCCCTCTCTGACGACAAGGTCCACCCTTGCGCGTATTTTTCTCATCGCCTGTCGCCGTCGGAACGTAACTATGATGTGGGAAACCGCGAACTGCTCGCCATCCGCTTAGCCCTAGGCGAATGGCGACAGTGGTTGGAGGGGGCGACCGTTCCTTTTGTCGTTTGGACTGACCATAGGAACCTTGAGTACATCCGTTCTGCCAAATGACTTAATGCGCGTCAGGCTCGTTGGGCGCTGTTTTTCGCTCGTTTCGAGTTCGTAATTTCTTATCGTCCGGGCTCTAAGTACCCCAAGCCTGATGCGTTATCCCGTCTCTTCAGTTCTTCAGTAGCCTCTACTGACCCCGGGGGGATTCTCCCTGAGGGGCGTGTTGTCGGGTTGACTGTCTGGGGAATTGAGAGGCAGGTAAAGCAAGCACTCACTCACACTCCGTCGCCGCGCGCTTGTCCTAAGAACCTTCTTTTCGTTCCCGTTCCTACTCGTCTGGCCATTCTTCAGTGGGCTCACTCTGCCAAGTTAGCCGGCCACCCCGGCGTTCGGGGTACGCTTACTTCCATTCGCCAGCGTTTTTGGTGGCCCACTCAGGAGCGTGACACGCGTCGTTTCGTGGCTGCTTGTTCGGACTGCGCGCAGACTAAGTCCGGTAACTCCCCTCCTGCCGGCCGTCTCAGACCGCTTTCCATTCCCTCTCGACCGTGGTCTCACATCGCCTTAGATTTTATTACCGGACTGCCTTCGTCAGCGGGGAAGACTGTTATTCTAACGGTAGTCGATAGGTTCTCTAAGGCGGCTCATTTTATTCCCCTCGCTAAGCTTCCTTCTGCTAAAGAGACGGCACAAATCATCATTGAGAATGTTTTCAGAATTCATGGCCTTCCGTCAGACGTCGTTTCGGACAGGGGTCCGCAATTCACGTCTCAATTTTGGAGGGAGTTTTGCCGTTTGATTGGGGCTTCCGTCAGTCTCTCTTCCGGCTTTCACCCCCAGTCTAACGGTCAAGCAGAACGGGCCAATCAGACTATTGGTCGCATCTTACGCAGTCTTTCTTTTCGAAACCCTGCGTCTTGGGCAGAACAGCTCCCCTGGGCAGAATATGCTCACAACTCGCTTCCTTCGTCTGCGACCGGGCTATCTCCTTTTCAGAGTAGCCTCGGGTACCAGCCTCCTCTGTTCTCGTCTCAGCTCGCCGAGTCCAGCGTCCCCTCCGCTCAGGCTTTTGTCCAACGTTGTGAGCGCACCTGGAAGAGGGTCAGGTCTGCACTTTGCCGTTATAGGGCACAGACTGTGAGAGCCGCTAATAAGCGTAGGACTAAGAGTCCTAGATATTGTCGCGGTCAGAGAGTATGGCTTTCCACTCAAAACCTTCCCCTTAAGACAGCTTCTCGCAAGTTGACCCCGCGGTTCATTGGTCCGTTCTGTATTTCTCAGGTCATTAATCCTGTCGCAGTGCGACTTCTTCTTCCGCAACGAAGATCTTCGTCGCGTCCACCCGGTCTTCCATGTCTCCTGTGTTAAGCCCTTTCTTCGCGCCCCCATTCGTCCTCGGGGCCGTGGTCATCAGTACCTAGTGGATTGGGAGGGGTACGGTCCTGAGGAAAGGAGTTGGGTTCCATCTCGGGACGTGCTGGACCGTTCGCTGATCGATGATTTCCTCCGTTGCCGCCAGGTTTCCTCCTCGAGTGCGCCAGGAGGCGCTCGTTGAGTGGGGGGGTACTGTCATGTATTGCATAACACAAACAGGCAAAGCGTCAATACAGAACTAAAATTGAATGCTACTACACCGGCTCTGACGCTCGTTGGATGTGGCAGGGCTTGAAAAATATTTCAAACTACAAAGGGAAACCCAGACGCAAGCTGCCCAGTGACGCGAGCCTACCAGACGAGCTAAATGCCTTTTATGCTCACTTAAAGGCAAGCAACACTGAAGCATGCATGAGAGCATCAGTTGTTCTGGACGACTGTGTGATTCTGCTGTCCTTAGCTGATGTGAGCAATATCTTTAAACAGATTAACATTCACAAAACTGCAGGGCCAGACAGATTACCAGGTCGTGTACTCAAAGCATGTGCGGAAAAACTGGCAAATGTCTTCACTGATATTTTCAACCTCTCCCTGACCGAGTCTGTAATACCTAAATGTTTCAAACAGACATCATAGTCCTTGTGCCCAAGAAAGCGAAGGTAACCTGCCTAAATGATTACCACCCTGTTGCACTCACGTCGCTAGCCATGAAATGCTTTGAAAGGCTGGTCATGGCTCACATCAACACAATCATGCCGGAAACCCTAGACCCATTCCAATTTGCATACCGCCCCAACAGATCCACAGAGGACGCAATCTCAATCGTACTCCACACCTTCCAAATATTGAGTTCCACACCACCCTCACAGGGATGCTGGCCCATGTTGACTCCAATGCTTCCCACATTTGTGTCAAGTTGGTTGGATGTTCTTTGGGTGGTGGACCATTCTTCATTAAAATAAATGTGAAACTGTTGAACCTGAAAAACCAAGCAGAGTTGCAGTTCTTACCAGAAACCGATACGCCTGGCACCTACTACCATACCCTGTTCAAAGGCACCTAAATCTTTTGTCTTGCCAATTTACCCTGTGAATGGTACACACACAATCCATGTCTCAATCCATGTCTACACTGATTGTGACGTCAATAAGGGATCATAGCTTTTACCTGGACCACCTGATTAGTCTATGTCATGGAAAGAGCAGATGTTCTTGAAGTTTTGTATAGTCCGTGTATATACTATTCACACACTTTGTTTGTTTTGCAAATTTGAAATATTTTCCTGAATTCCTAATCCACCCCACTCACATGTTTACTACCGAAACAGTGGCAAAACGTCGCAATAAAGGGAGAACCGTGCACAGGATGATCATTTAGATTTTCAAAACCTTTAAATTTAATATAGAGAAATATCATCTATATTGTTCTCTGTAAAATGTTCAGTGTTGACTGTATGAATCTGAAACTTGTTGATTGATTGTATTACTTATGCAACTTATCAATTATGTTGTTAGATGATTAAATTATCACTTTACCTATCTTTATTTGGGAAAATTGCATGTGTTTCTGTGTCATGTCAGTCATAGAGATAAATGAAGGACTCTAGATAGATAGTCTTAGTATAAACATTACCATAGAGGGCTTCCACTGTTTAAAAGTAATCAACTGGGTGAGAATTCCTATGGGTTGGGAGTGATTAAATATTTACATTTTAGCAATTTAGCATACACTCTTATCCATAGCAATTTACAGAAGCAGTTAGGGTAAAGTGCCTTGCTCAAGGGCACATCGGCCGATTTTTCACCTAATCAGCTTGGGGATTTGAACCAGCGACATTTCAGTTTCTGGCCCAACTCTCTTAACCGCTAGGCTACCAGCCAATGACCAAAGATTGTCTTCTTCAAATTGGGTTGCCTATTGTTTGTGAACCAAAGAAAATGGTCATATCTAGCCAAGACCAAGATTTATACACGGACATTGGTCCCTATGAGCAAGACCCGGTGAGTTGAGACCATGACAATTTAAAGACTGAATTTATGTAGTCGTGAGTGTTCTAGATCAAGAGTCCATGGGCCCGGTCCTCAATTGTAAGAAACTCAAGTAGAATAAACTCAGGTACAGTACAGTATTGTATAGTAGAGCACAGCACAGTAGAGTTCAGTAGAGTAGGGTACAGTGCAGTATAGTAGAGCACAGTACAGTAGAGTACACAAAAGTAAAGTACAATAGAGTAGAGTAGGGTGCAGTATAATAGAGTACAGTAGAGCACAGTACAGTAGAGTACAATAGTTTATTGGTTTATTCATTTGTTAGGATCCCCATTAGCTACTGCACATGCAGCACTCTTTCTGGGGTCCACATAGAACATACAAATACATGACAAAAGTACTGAACTATAATAGACATGAACAACATAACATTACATTAAATAAATACAAAATAGAATAAGAGTTATATATAGGAAAGACACCAAGAGACAATAAAAATAATATTTACATACTATGAATATATATACAGTGGGGCAAAAAAGTATTTAGTCAGCCACCAATTGTGCAAGTTCTCCCACTTAAAAAGATGAGAGAGGCCTGTAATTTTTGTCATAGGTACACTTCAACTATGATAGACAAAATGAGAAAAAAAAATCCAGAAAATCACATTGTAGGATTTTTAATGAATTTATTTGCTAACTATGGTGGAAAATAAGTATTTGGTCACCTACAAACAAGCAAGATTTCTGGCTCTCACAGACCTGTAACTTCTTCTTTAAGAGGCTCCTCTGTCCTCCACTCGTTACCTGTATTAATGGCATCTGTTTGAACTTGTTATCAGTATAAAAGACACCTGTCCACAACCTCCAACAGTCACACTCCAAACTCCACTATGGCCAAGACCAAAGAGCTGTCAAAGGACACCAGAAACAAAATTGTAGACCTGCACCAGACTGGGAAGACTGAATCTGCAATAGGTAAGCAGCTTGGTTTGAAGAAATCAACTGTGGGAGCAATTATTAGGAAATGGAAGACATACAAGACCACTGATAATCTCCCTTGATCTGGGGCTCCACACAAGATCTCACCCCGTGGGGTCAAAATGATCACAAGAACGGTGAGCAAAAATTTGCACCACTTCTGGAGAATCACCTATATACAGTATGTGGCTATGCACATGTATATTTGTATTTAATGCAATAATTCATTCAATACTGATTACTAAAGTTATATAATACTGATTTCTAATAATAATGATGGTTTTTATGTTTTGTCATAAATAACTGTGTCACAAAGTCTTTTGCAAGACATCAGATCTTTACTGTTGTTTAAGATTATTTTCTATATTTTCACAGAAGTGTGGGCTTATTTGTATGTGAAATGCATTATTCATTTTATACTGTACTGGAAGTCTGTATTTCAATTTATATTAACTTACATGAAGAGGCCATTATAAATGTTTCTAAATATGTTTGAATGCTTTACAAATTATTATATATGCTTAGGAATTGTACTACTTGTAATGAATAATGAAATATTGATTCCTTAATATTTTCTTAATGCTGTGGTGTTCAACTTTAGATTCAATATGTTCTGAGTTATGCTTATTTCTTCTTAGTGGTGTTTCATTCTAAACATGATGTTGTCCTGCCTGCCTCCTTAGATAGCCACTTATGGTAGCTAAGGCCATTTGATTTTAGTACCCAAAAGTCTAGTATTCTGAAAACACTCTAATTGGTCAAGTCGTTAGAGAGAATTAAGTGGTATTTGATCATTGTTTGCACAAGTAATAACCTGACTTTGATTGAATAATTATTGAATATGGTAGTGTCATTTTATACTAACTTATGAGAAACCACAAAAACACAGTGAACATTTAATGAATATTAGTTATTTAAATCATTATTATTTAAACAAGTCAAAGATCATTCATACACAAAGGGGTTAAAAATTGAACCATTTTAATAACTAAGCATGTATTTACAGCAAGTGCTTGAGCAGGATGGCTAAAAGTCAGTGACGCGTCTAAAGGAGCCTACAATGGCGCAGGTGGCGCACCATTCACGGTATCTCCTGTACTCTCCTGTTCTCAGGAAGTACTGTCGACCCCGGTAGTTGGGATACTCGTAGAAGATCCAGAAGCCGTTCATGATATTACAGGAGTAGACGTGGCGGTGGTGGAAACGATCAGACACACAGGGACAGTCATCCATGAACTCCATCATGTGACCGCTGAAGTCGGCCTTCTCGTAGATTCGCATCCTATATGAACCCCGGTACTGTGGAACAACAAGAAGGACAATCAAAATGGCAACCAGTGGATACCGAACAGGATACCGAGATATGAAAAAACATTTCCTAGATAATTCCAGGAAGCACATAAATCTAAAGCATAAACAGAGATAATTTGAGAGTGATAAATGATGTTCTTATCCTTGCTCCAACTCTTGTTTTAAAAGTAATCTTCAGGTTCCTTTCGTTGCTTCAGTAAAGCTTTCACATATCCGGTCAGAACTTACCATTGGAATCATACGGCATGATCGGATACAGCTACTGAAGCCCATCCACCGCTGATAATCAGGATATTCTCCCCTTCTCATGTAATACTGGTGGCCCATGTAGTTGGGGCGCTCATAGATCATAAAACAGCCACTCTCCACCCTGATGGAGTTACAGCGGCTGAAGTAGGAGTGCAGGTCTGTGCAGTCATTGCTGCACTCATAACTACGACCTTGGAAGTTCCTGTCCTCGTAAAAAGTAATCTGCAAATCAAGAAAATCCAATGATAAGTTTCACTTTGGGCTGCCATGGGGGGTGGGAAAATATACTGAACACATTATAGAGCAGAGAAGAGAGTAAAACTGTCAGAGTTTACAGTTCATTAGCACAGGGAAAAAGCCCTACCTTGCCCATGGTCTCCGTTGGAGAGATTCCACATGTTTTCAGAGCTTTTTATACTACCTCTTGACAAACAAAGTATTGTTATTCAAATGCTCACATAGTTATAACTCAGGGTACTGGCACATGTGTACCTTTTTGTTGTAGCACAACATTGGGTGAGAAATATGGATTTGTATTTGGGGAAAAAAGGATAAATAATTACTGGTTTGGTGCTTTGACATGCATAGACAAAAGAAAAGACTAGTATGGTATCCACACATCCAATGGACAATAGGTACAGAACAATATGGAACAGCCCTTTAGCATTAAATATGTTGCCCAGAGAGGTAGCCATTCACTCTCTCTTCTCATCTGCATTTGCAACCCATTTTATGCAAATGAGTACATTTAGAAAGATGGCATCCTGCGGGCAACACACAGACTATTTACAGTACATCATGTGTGAATATTCAATGTGTCATGGGCTAGTTACTGTACATTAATCACAACCCCAAAATGATTAGGAACAGAATATTACTATAACTACATTATTACCAAACACTTCCACCACTTTTACCATCACTCGTACACTAGTACACCTCTCCTCCCTGTAGTTAAAATAATTCAAAAGTGAGTTTTAACCCATTTTTTCCACATTCTAGCAATTGTTTTCATACCATAACATAACTTACCATATCCACTGCCAAGGACAGTCCAAAACCTCTTTCTTACTGGCCCTGCTTAGCTGCGCTCTTCCCATGACCATCCTTGACTAATTGCAGCTTGCTTTTATGCAGTAAACAAGCCATTTGTTTGTGTCATTCCTTTATCCCCAGAAATACCAATCACCTCTGTGTTTCAATTTAAGCATAAAAGTAAACAATGACACTGTGCTGGAAAGCAAAATGTAATTTCATGAACATTACATAGGTCTCTAGTCAACGGTAGTTGGCTATGCTGTAGGCTTATGTCAATAACAGCCAAGTAATGAAGCCGGGAAGCAAAGGTTGATATAATGTAGTTTGTTTTTTATGACAGGCGATGTATAAGACAACTTATTATTTTGGCAGGCTGATGGGAAAACTAACTGAAAAGCCACATTTGTTTAAGAAACACCTTAATCACAAAGTACTTGTGATCAAAATGTCAAAACACATTTAATAGTCAAAAACATTGCATCGTCCATAAATGCTCATTGTTGTTCCATAGAAGGCCTGAAGGTTCTACCGTGAAACTGGTGAATGTTAGAGCCTTGTACTTCACAACTTTATATAAGAACTGTCTTGTAATGTGAATGGGGATGTGAAATAGGGTATAATAAATGCCTGGCTTTAGTGTAAACCCAGTGGCCAAAGCTGGTTGAAATGCAGCCATTGGACTAGTTGTACTGTCATTTCAACCTGTTTTGCCCACTACGAAGGGTCCAGTTGTACCTCACAACCCCCAGAGACTAGAAGAGTGTCTAGTTATTGGCCATGCTTTGTTGTTGTCTATAGTTAGTTCATGTGCCCATGCAGAGCTGCTGTATCATTCAGAGACTGGGTTCATGCACTGAACAACAAAGTAGTAACTTTTCCATCTCACTTCATGAAGCATCCCAGGACATGAGTGGTGCCTGTTGAACATAGATGATCATGTGACCTGTAAATGTCTTATCCATGACTTGACTCTTGGAACTTTTACATGAACATTGTGAATGTTATCTGTTATCAGAATCTGTCTTGTCTTAACCCACATCGTATTGCTTTATTACTTGGCTGTTAAACACAAGACGACTTTATGTTGAGAGGGGTAAAGTAAAGTGTGTCAAGTTGTGACACGATGTGATACCACTACGAAGACTGTGGTAAGTGGAGCAGAGAGTCAGTTAGGTTTATTGGCACGTTAAGGAATTCTCAAGACGTTTAACACACACTGACCAAGACAAAATGCAGCTTAACAAATATTGCCCTTAGAAATATTGAAATAATTGTATTTGACAAATATTGTTGGTTATAGTACATAGCTCATTAAACTCAGCATCTAACCAGAGAATGCTCCAGTGTCCTTATTGTTTTCCTTTCCTTGGTTTCCTACATTTTGTTAAATATTTGTATCTTTCTATTATTTGATAGGTGTGTTCTTGTAAACAAGCTGCATTCATATATAATGAAATATGACCTATAAATAAGATCAAAGGAATAAGTAAGACCAAAACAACCTTGTAAAAATCTGATTCTTCTCGTTTAACTGTAGCAGGTACAGAGAAAGAAAAGGAAGTGATTAACAGGCATTTGAATTATGGTTTGTACAATTAGTAAACATATTTGCATGATGTTCATCAATACATTTTTATGATCCGTAATGATAATTGTATATGATTTAGGCACAGTTAAAGTTTCAATATCACTGCAACTATATGAATGTAGGATTTACAGGGGCACTCATCATTATTGATGGGATGCCTCAAATTCACTACGTTCCCCAGTCAGCACTATTGTATACAGTTAGGATCATGGTATGGATAAATTCAGGCACAATACATGTACAGCTGGCTAATCCCTTATGGGGCACCAAACAGGGAGAGAGCGGATTCATGCTTTGTCTGATTACAGGCCAAAACACACTAGGCCAAAGTAAGAGCGATAGCTGTAACGAAATGTATTTTCTCACGTATAATGTGGGGTTTGGTGATTAATCTCAATTTTTTTGACATGAAAAAAATATGTTCTAGTAATGATTAGGTGTTTTGATATGTAACAAGGAACATTCATGGCTGTGGTGCTGTGCTGATTTGTGTAGCGTTTAGATATCTACAGCCTACTGTAGAACAAGATAAATCATCTATCTCAAATGCTGTATCAAGAAGTGTATTTGGACTGCATGAAGAGGTTTATTGAAATCAACAAACTTTGCATGAATTATCAGTGAGGGTTTCTAGCAATGGGGTTGAGTTCTGAGAAGATACCAATAACCTTCTCAAAGAGAAGTGGAAGACATAAAACAGAGTTTTTTTTGATTATGAATCAAAGTTTATTGTGGTCAAGATTGACAGTTGATAGTTCAAATTGGAGCTCTCGTTCAGTTGAAGTCGGTGATCCTTCTGAGGGAGCCGATCTTGGGGCTCAAACCTCCCCAGTCGTTGAACCTCCTGTACTCGCCGGGCCTCACATAGTACTGCCTGCCCTTGTAGTTGGGCTGGTCGTACATCAGCCAGTGGCCATCCATCACGTTGCAGGAGTTGATGTCGGACATACGGAAGCGGTCCTGGACGTTGGGGCAGTCGTCACTCAGCTCATTCATCTGGCCGCCCATGTCAGGACGATCGTACATTCTCATTCTGTACTGGCCACTGTGCTGTAACAGGATCAAACAGGTGTTACATAGTTATTAGACAGTAACTGCATAGTTACTGCATAGTTATTACATGGTAACTGTGTGCTCAAATGCAGTGTCATTTGTATATTTCTTACATTGACTTAAATATAATGGTGATTTCAGAGATAAACGTTGCTACAGGCTTTAGTTGGCATTTAGATGTATGTTACATTCAACAAATGTGTGACTGATTAATCTGATGGCAGCTTCATGTTATATGTCGGTAGCTTATTTATGCACAACCACTCTTTCATAATTAATCAATAAAATACATGTAATACAATTACAGAGTTCAAATGTATCTGGTTATGACTTTGGCCCTGCTATAAAACTAAATATATGCATATATTTGCATAATTCATTGATAAACAGTTACTTTCCTTCAACCCACCATACAACGCGTTGGCCCTAGATGTATTACATGTATTACTTGTATTTGTATTTGTGTTACTTGTATTTGTTTTACTTGTATTTGTGTTACTTGTATCTGTTTTACTTGTATTTGTGTTACTTGTATTTGTTTTACTTGTATTTGCATTACTTTTATTTCGAACCTCACTCACCATGGGGATCATACGGCAGGACCTGATGCAGTCATTGATGCCAATCATTTGCTGGTTATCTGAGTACTCTCCCCTCCTCACAAAGTACTGGTTTCCCATGTAGTTGGGGCGCTCGTAGACCATGAAGCATCCGCTCTCAACTTTGATGGAGTTGCAGCGGTTGAAGTAGGAGTGCAGGTCAGCACAGTCGCTGCTGCACTCATGAGAGTGACCCTGGAAGTTCCTGTCTTCGTAAAAGATGATCTGCAACCAACCACATCACAGAACATCATTATCCCTAAGATCTACAGGACTACTGTTGCTGAACTGCATGAGATCTGTCTGCTAAACTAGTAGCATTATTTTATGTATTTGTAGAAACTGTGCATGTAACATTTAATAAATACTATAAAATATTACTGTGAAACTGTTCCGTTTTAGTGCATACAAATCTGGAAAGTTGTAAAACCATGGCCTTCTTCCTTACCTTTCCCATAGTCATGTTGGCGGTGGATGGGGGTGACGGCTCAATGCTCAATGTCCCTCAATCCAGCACTGTCTTTTATTTTTAAAAATCACACACACAGGGCAGCTGTGTGATTGCACAGCACAAAGTATTGTCATTCAAATATATCACTCAGTCATAGTCAATGGTGGAGGTGGGTGAAAAAAATCTGTTTCTGTATAGATGGCCGGGCGTAACCAGTTATTGTTCTCTCCCCCATGTTCATCACAATTCTCAGAAAACACTACTGTATACCAGACTGATACAGTACACTGCACAGCATCAGCAAAACCTATCAACACCATATTCATTATACAGTGGTAGCCAGCTAGACGTTAGAGTGCCCATACACGGCCATGAAATGAAAAATAGTAGTATTTCTTTGAACTTTTTAAGAATCCACTTAGCCTAGTTTATTCATATAATTCAATCTTTGTAAAATAATACATGGTAATTATCAATTTACAGTAGCATATGTGTTGTATACTGCATCTAATCAGAGCGATGAACATGGCCCACATAAGACATAGATCTACCTTTACCAACATGGTCTTACCTGTCCTCGATATTGAGAAGCCAAGCATGGACACCTTTGCTTTATAATTCACTGTTTCATGAAGTCACGGTTACAACGCATAGGGGCTGCAAATGAAAATAAGCTAGGTAGCTAAAATTCGGTGAAACAATTGTTTTGCATGGTCCCTGACAAATATATCAGGAAGATAAATAGCCAATCAATAGAGCGATCAGAATATGCATCTCTATAATGAACCAATGTCTGGCCGATATTTGAATTGTGTGATATGCCATCTGGTAATTGTGGTGGGATTATTGAATAGTTAATTACTAGAATATCAGAGTTCCATGTTTCCATTTGTTTATTGTAGCACTGAGTCATTGGTCAAGAACAGAGCCAGAGACTTGCTACCATTTGCAGACTGAATGTGATCAAATTATATAGTCAGAGATCATCATTGATAAGTATTGGTCCATCATATACAAAGGTCAATATGACATCAAAAATGAAGAACCTGATCAGCTGAACATGCCATAACAATACAGGTATTTTAAAATGGTGAAGTGTGTATTGCATTGGTCCTCTTTGTTTTTGTCTGAAGATATTCCAATTTAAAAGTATAATTTTTGCCCATAGGCTTTGTAATCAGTTGTCTCTCCTTGGAACTTCTTATATCCCATCATGTCGTTGTGGTTTGTTCGACATCTTCTCCGATTTAATTTTCACCTTCTCTCTACTTTTATGTTTGTGTTTTATACCAATAACAGGAAATTAGATTCTCCATTAACGTGCAGTGAGGGTGGGGTATACAATCTCTTGACTTGAGTCCAATTGTCCCACCATGAGTCCTAGCTATCCACAGAGATGCCAGCCACAACGTCCAATTCATTGATAGGATGGTATGTTTAGTAGTCCATGATTCGTCGAATAGAACCCACTCTGGCACTCCTGCCGCCCCATTCGCTGAATCTCCTGTAATACCCAGGCTTTATAAGGTACATCCTCCCCCTGTAGTTTGGGTGCTCGTAGAACAGCCAGTTTCCTCCTTTCACATTGCAAGAGAAAATGTCATTGATGTTGAAACGATCCATGACGCTGGGACAGTCATCCACCAGATCCATTATCTGCCCACCATACTCTAGTCTCTCAAAGAGACGCATGTTGTAGGATCCAGGCACCTGATATTGATTTGAGAAGGTGAAAAAAAACATTAGAATTGTGCCATCTTAGAACTTCTATCTTTATCTTGATAATCAGAGGAGCATTACAAATCATTATGGTTACACACCCCCAGCCCTACACACACACACCTGCACCAACTTGTTACAAATGTAATAAGTGACATTTAATCACAAGATTAAAACCCTTCAAGAATTTAGCAATGATCTCTCAGGAGCATGTTTATGCAGAATTCCACACTTTATCATTTGCATAATTTATGCCCCAAATTAGAATGCTCCAAGTTTACCTTTTGAGAGTGAAATATATATAGATTCCACTATATATACATCTGAACATAATTTTATAGCGAATGTACTATTTGTACTATGGGAAAGTGAAATAAACATAGAATACAAGTAAACGTTTTGCTTTTATTTCAGGAAAAGGTTAACTGGAGCAATATATTCATGAACTTTTGATAAACTGTCCATGAATACACATTTATTAACTTAATTTTTGTAATGGCAGTCATACAAACAGAGAGCTCACCGAGGAGATGATGTGGCATGAGTTGATGTTGTCATTTGTGCCCATCCAACGATTGTAGTCAGGATACTCTCCTCGACACAGGTAGTACTGTTGGCCAGTGTAGTTGGGCTTCTCATAGATCATGAAGCATCCACATGTCACCTTGATGGAGTTACACCGGCTGAGAAGGCCGAGCATGTCTGTGCAGTCACCATTGCATTCAAAGTGACGGCCACCATAGTCCTTGTCTTCGTAGAAGATGATCTAGGCATAAAGATTACATCATGTCGTTAATATTCATAAAGACAGAACATTGAAGATTGATCAAGGATTAATACAAAGATTAATTGATCAAGGATAAGCTTAATCCTTTCAATTCTAATCAATGGTGGTACAAGAATACCAGAACACAAAAACACTCACATGAATTCAATGGGAATGCCTGAAATTGATATTGCCATGAACACCCTTTTTACTATTCTACTCTATGATCCCTCATAGCTGTTTCGAAGGTTTACCTTCCCCATGATAGCTGGGCTTGTTGTGCCTTGTCGGTGTGGTCTGCCCAGCCCTTTGAAGACTCCACCTGTCACATATATAGTGAACATGAATTGCAGACTCTGCATGTGCCATTCATATTGTAATACCCAGTGGTCTTTTGCACATAGTGCCATTGTGTCGTCCTGAAGAGGTCAAAGGGGAGGAGAAAAGGTTGGGTACACCTTTTTTCCCAAATGGACAGGTTATGGTAGCATTTGGCTATGACCAAGAGATCATGTAGCTTTATTTTGTATGTACTCAAACATGGCAATGCATGACAAGGTATTGGTAATCATAGCTCCTGCAGTGTTTCTTTCTTTGAGATTTCGTGCCAGCCATTAGTTATACTTATTTGAAGTTATTCACTCTTTATGAAATATACATTTCTCTATTAAATATATTATGTTATTCAATGCATTTCTGTGAATATTTCATGAATTACACATTTTGTAATCACAACCATTACAATAAGTAAACCCAGGGTATGGACACCTCTTTGTCAAAATGTTTAAATGATAGACTAGAGAGGTTAATCCTATAGTGAAAATCCCATACTGTCACGTTCTGACCTTTATTTCCTTTGTTTTGTATTTATTTAGTATGGTCAGGGCGTGAGTCGGGGTGGGCAGTCTATGTTTGTTTTTCTATGATTTTGGGATTTGTATGTTTCGGCCTAGTATGGTTCTCAATCAGAGGCAGGTGTCATTAGTTGTCTCTGATTGAGAATCATACTTAGGTAGCCTGGGTTGCACTGTTTGTTTGTGGGTGATTGTCTATGCTAGTTGCTTGTGTCAGCACAGGTCTCATTGATAGCTTCACGGTCGTTATTGGTTTATTGTTTTTGTATTCAGTGTTCAGTACTTTCTTTAATTAAATATTCACCATGAAAACACACCACGCCGCATTTTGGTCCTCCGTTCCTTCTCGCCTCTCCTCTTCAGATGAAGAGGAGGAAGACCGTGATACATACATCTTACCATTATATAACGAGACAATAATACAATAAGTGGGATTCACACAAGGAAAGATTTGTCTGTTTGGTCTTTTTCACCTTTTTGTATGTTTCTGCTTTTCTTCCAATTGAAATGTGATGTGCTTTCCAATGTCTCCACTATACATAACTATACTTTCATGAATGGGTTGAACTGAACTATTTGGGATGGGTGGAATCTATCACACATATTTTTTTCAGTATATAGTACATGACAGTATAGGTTTTTTTCAGATTATAGTATATGACAGTATAGATTTTTTTCAGTATATAGTATTTGACAGTATATATTTTTTCAGTATATAGTATATGACAGTATAGGTTTTTTTCAGGATATAGTATTTAACAGTATAGATTTTTTCACTATATAGTATATGACAGCATAGTTTTTTTCAGGATATAGTATATGACAGTATAGATTTCTTTCAATATATAGTATTTGACAGTATCGATTTTTTCAGTAAATAGTATATGACAGTATAGGTTTTTTCAGTCTATAGTATATGACAGTATAGGTTTTTTCAGTATATATTATATGACCGTATAGGTTTTTTCAGTATATAGTATATGACAGTATAGGTTTTTTCAGTATATAGTATATGACAGTATAGGTTTTTTCAGTATATATTATATGACAGTATAGGTTTTTTCAGTATATAGTATATGACAGTATAGGTTTTTTCAGTATAGGTAATCTAATAAACAAATGTATTTGTATGTATGTTATTATCTGTACTTGGTATTATTTTGCCACCCTCAGTATAGAAATAGGACTACAGTGGGAGATCCTATTTTAAATGCAGTTACAAAAATCCCAAATTGTCTGTACATGTAGCTTGGCACTTAAAATATATTATTTAATGTTGTATTTTCTTAAATTAAATGTAATTATGAAATATTTTATACATTAAATATTAAATATGAAGACTAAAGATTGATGTTGAAATTGAAATACAAGTGATGTATGTTTACAAATGCATGTCTCAAAATATAAACTTGATGTGAGTCACATTCGTATGTTATTTGAAAAGTATTTGATTTATTGTTTCAGTTATATAGGATAGTATGTTTCCAATCAAATCCTTCATCCTATGCTTACTATCTATACATACCTCTGATTTCTTTGTTCGATTCAGTTATTTGTAAGAAATTGTTCTTATATGTACTATTCTCCAACATAATATGTTCTCCAATAGCATGACAACACAACTCGCTACTAGGTAGTATGTAATCAGACATATGAGCATACAAAATTGACTAACTATGATAGTTTATGCATAGACAAGATAGTTCTGGCCCTTCAAATATTTAGCTCTATAGGCTTCACATATCTGCACCCTTGGCCTCCAGTGGAAGCAGGGAGGTCCTGACGTCTATGAGGCCTAGTAGAGATAGCCACATAGTAGCTTGTTACGTTAGAAAGGGCTTTATGAATGCATTTATCTGTGGATGTGTAACTCTGCACAGCAACCACAAATGCACAATATCGAGTATAGTATGTTAACTCCATTAAGGAGGATACACTTTTCAGTTGAATGGCCTTTGTGTTTTTAAGACATCTCAGAGTATCATTTTCTCATAAATCACTGGCCTTTAGACCGCTTTGAGCACTGAAACTGGTTTGTTTGGTTAACACTGAACAGTAATGAGGGTAGAGCATGAATGATCCAGTACAGTATAATAGAGATCACGCTTTGACTCCTGTCTGATCAATACTGCAATAGCTTTATTGATCCCTCTAAGCAGAGCGAGGATGTCGGGTGTCGTGGTGCCACCCCTGCTGCTAACATCCACACTGGAGAGCAGGCCTGCAATGCTCAGAGAGCAAGAACAAAACTGAAAACACTTGAGCACTGACACCATTTTATTCAGTGTGTGAAACAAGGCATAAAGTAGACATTTTACAAGGACCCTTCCTTCTTTAGAGGTCCATAATGCGCCTGATTGAGCCGATCTTGGAGCTCATGCCTCCCCAGTCGTTGTATCTACGGTACTGGCCGGGCCTCAGGTAGTAGTGGCGTCCTCTATAGTTGGCCTGATCGTACATCAGCCAGTGGCCGTCCATCACGTTGCAGGAGTTGAAGTCGGACATACGGAAACGGTCCATACAGTTGGGGCAGTCGTCATCCAGCTCCATCATCTGGCCTCCCATGTCAGAGCGGTCGTACAGCCTCATCTTGAAGTTACCACGGTGCTGGAGGGGACAGAAAAGAAGACAGGGTTATATTCCATGATCATCTGTGTTCTAAATATAACTTTTCTTTATTGTTATTTAACACGCCAATACAAAAATGACTATTTAGATGCTCACAGAAAGGCTAGCAATCTAACTGATTTAAGGAATTGAAGATTGATTATGTAAATGTTTGATGATTAACCACTAAGGATAACATGATACACCCCCCATAGATGGTTTGGTGATATACTATGATCAAAACCTAGATTATGTGTAAGTACTCTCAAATACACAGTGATACAGTAAGTACATCATATGTGTTTGAGAAATAATGGTATGGGACAGTTCCCTTACCATGGGGATCATGCGGCAGGACTTGACACACTCGTTCATTCCCATCATGCGCATGTAGTCGGAGTACTCTCCCTTCCTCAGGAAATGCTGGTGTCCCATGAAGTTGGGGCGCTCGTAGATCATGAACATACCGCTCACCACCCTGATGGATTGGCAGCGGTTGAACATGGAATGAAGATCAGCGCAGTCACTCATGCACTCATGGTGACGGCCGCCGAAGTTCTTGTCCTCGTAGAAGATGATCTGATGGAAGAACAAGGATCATTTTTGAAGTAGCATTAATCAGGAAATCAATGGAAAATCAACAAAGTAAAGATGTGATATAGGCAGCCTACAGATATACTGTATGATGAAATTAGTCTAAATAACAACATATGTGTTTGATTAAATATACAATGTGTTTGTATGTGTGCTTGCATATGTAGTTTCTGTAAATGTAAAATGGCCTAAAATACAAACCTTTCCCATCATATTTGCGTTTGGTTGGTGAGCTGCTCGTTCTGCTTGCTGTGCTGGTGGCCAATGAGGTGGTTTATCTTTATATACATTCCCCTAGGGGGAAAGATAACATTGCATGTGTTGTTATTCAAATCAGTCATGCCAGCATGTCAGCACAAACACAACATACAGGAGTTTTGCTACTCTTGTACAACCGTGGTGATGGCTGTGTTCATATCCTAGCGTCCAGAAAAAGCTGCACACATCATTGACAGGCAGGCACTGGAAAGATCAATGAGTTGATGCCAGTCAGAGAAAGTATCACAATTGCTAAACCAGACCCAGGTTAACAAGCAATTTAATCAAATTAAGTAATTTGCCGTCATATTTCATTTGATATTGTGTACTCAAATCATCACATATGTGTGCATTTCAATCACTTGAGGTTGATGGACTAAGTGTTGATATGTATTGTAGCTATACGTTGTTGGACTAAGTGTTGATATGTATTGTAGCTATACGTTGATGGACTAAGTGTTGATATGTATTGTAGCTATACGTTGTTGGACTAAGTGTTGATATGTATTGTAGCTATACGTTGATGGACTAAGTGTTGATATGTATTGTAGCTATACGTTGATGGACTAAGTGTTGATATGTATTGTAGCGTTGATGGACTAAGTGTTGATATGGACTAAGTGTTGATATGTTGATATGTAGCTATACGTTGATGGACTAAGTGTTGATATGTATTGTAGCTATACGTTGATGGACTAAGTGTTGATATGTATTGTAGCTATACGTTGATGGACTAAGTGTTGATATGTATTGTAGCGTTGATGGACGTTGATGGACGTTGTTGGACTAAGTGTTGATATGTATTGTAGCTATACGTTGATGGACTAAGTGTTGATATGTATTGTAGCTATACGTTGATGGACTAAGTGTTGATATGTATTGTAGCTATACGTTGATGGACTAAGTGTTGATATGTATTGTAGCTATACGTTGATGGACTAAGTGTTGATATGTATTGTAGCTATACGTTGATGGACTAAGTGTTGATATGTAAGCTATGTTGATGGACTAAGTGTTGATATGTATTGTAGCTATACGTTGATGGACTAAGTGTTGATATGTATTGTAGCTATACGTTGATGGACTAAGTGTTGATATGTATTGTGTTGATGTATTGTACTAACGTTGATGGACTAAGTGTTGATATGTATTGTAGCTATACGTTGATGGACTAAGTGTTGATATGTATTGTAGCTATACGTTGATGGACTAAGTGTTGATATGTATTGTAGCTATACGTTGATGGACTAAGTGTTGATATGTATTGTAGCTATACGTTGATGGACTAAGTGTTGATATGTATTGTAGCTATACGTTGATGGACTAAGTGTTGATATGTATTGTAGCTATACGTTGATGGACTAAGTGTTGATATGTATTGTAGCTATACGTTGATGGACTAAGTGTTGATATGTATTGTAGCTATACGTTGATGGACTAAGTGTTGATATGTATTGTAGCTATACGTTGATGGACTAAGTGTTGATATGTATTGTAGCTATACGTTGATGGACTAAGTGTTGATATGTATTGTAGCTATACGTTGTTGGTATAGTCAAAATACTTCATCATGATCTTATAAAACAATTTGATCTGTGATTGTGCATGTTTAGCTGGGTGGTATGTTGATTGATAGATCTGATAGCCATTTACTGTATATGATGAGTATACCGTTCTCTTTACAGGAAGATACCAAACACGTGTTGCTATGATATGTGTTACATATTCATAGGGGGATCCTTTCAAAACAATAAAAACTCACACATGAAATTCCATGCTTTTGTGTGTGGCCCGTTTTTCCGATTGGGAGCTTTGCCAACATGGTATGTTTTCAACAGTGTAATCCTGTTTTGCACTATTTATGGCATAGAACCCTGGGTGAACACATCTATAGGAGAGGCAGCTAATAGCACCCAGACCCCGCCCGCCCGCCATCCATCCATCCACCCTTCTCTCTAAAGCTGTGCGGAAGAGTGCTGTGTCACTGTCTTCAGAGGACTATGCAGACTTGATATCAGAATGGGCTGTATTCTATTGTCCATGTCAGATTTGCATATATGCCATTAGCTGTGTTGAAGCCACAGTGCCTCCATCTTGGCACTCCCCTAACGCTGTAAGTACACGATTTGAATATGAACTGGGTCCATATCAAACTGGTTCCCTTACTACTGGCCTATCACCAAACTGCATTTACAGTATGTGTTGCAGTGAATTGGTTTCAACTTCACCCAAACTGTTTAGCTAGCCTATTAAAAAAAATATCACAAGAAACATTCACAATAGATTAATTTATTCAGACTCATTCAGAGTTACCATTGTAATGACCAAATATCTATTTCAAATTCATAAAATATATTGACACAGTCCTGTGTGTTAGAATAGGCATACTCTTCTATTGACAAGCCAGTGCCAACTAGAGACGAGCTGCGTTTAGGGAGGCAGAGAAGGTGTTCTTATCTAAAACTCGGTGATCCTACGGAAGGAGCCAGTGGTGGCACATGTGGCACCCCAGTCACTAAACTTCCTGTACTCTCCAGGCCTCATGAAGTACTGGCGGCCGCGGTAGTTGGGGTGTTCGTAGAGGGTCCAGTAGCCCTCCAGAACGTTACAGGAGTAGACGTCACGGCTGCGGAAGCGTTCCTGGACAGACTCACAGTCCTCGGCGAACTCCATCGTCTGGCCCTGGAAGTTGGGGCGTTCATAGATGCGCATGCGGTATGGGCCTCCGCTAGTCTGCAGGAAGGGAGATAGGAATCAGGGTGTTCAGGACATTCTAGATTCTTGCTGTATTGTGATATTGTGTTGCTCCATGTCATTCAATATAATAACCGTCATGTCCTACCAAGGAGATTCACCCACTCAATCAGGTTCTCATCACAGAACCTAGGAATGTGCTGTTTTTTTGTAAAGAAGAAACCCAAATGTGTTGCATTATCAACCTGCCCTCAGAATGGATTTGAACATTCATAACCATACATCAATCAGAAGGTAACCCCATTCACTCCATAGGTAAAATATTCTACATTCAAAACTTTGTAATCGTTTGATTGATGTCTGAAGTATTACTGAATGGAGTATCAGCCTGGCAGGGTAACACGGCAACACCTCAAAGACAATTAGGTTGCTCACATAGGAGAAGGTACGGCAGGAGCGGATGCTGTCATTGTATCCCATCCAGTGCTGGTACTCTGGGTACTCCCCTCTGGTCAGCACGTACTGATAGCCTGTGTAGTTGGGACGCTCGTACAGCACCCAGCAGCCGCTATCTACCTTGATGGAGTTACAGCGGCTGAAATGGGGGTGCATGTCAGCGCAGTCTGCATCGCACTCATAAGAGCGCCCCTGGAAGTTGCTGTCCTCGTAGAAAGTTATCTGTAGTCGAAATGGGAGGTAGGAGAGCACACAACTTAAGACCGTAGTATACACCTGAACCAATTGTTTATATATTCACTAGATCACTGATAGGGGGCGCTGTGTTGAAGCCACAGTGCCTCCATTTTGGCACTCCACCCTACATTTGTTTTTGCCACATTTATTCCATTAGACACCTTAATGCATACTTTGAAATTATATGTGAGCTAAACATAAAAATAAAAGTATAATTTTTTTAGATTAGTAATGTTTACTGTCCACACAACAACAACAAAAATACTTAAAATACATGTAATTTTGTCCTTGAAACATTTAATTGAAATACTGTGGAATTCCATTCATTCCTATGGAGGACTGCTCTCTTGGTGAGTGCCAATATGGCCAACAGGTGGCTTCAAACCCTCTCATTGGCCAATATATAGAATCAGCAATACAGGGTTTATATACTTCATGGTCCTGAAACCCACAATGGACTCAACCGTCATATGTTGTTAAATGCATGCATATGATTTGTGTCATTTCCTCAAGTCTAATCAACATCACCAATTTCAACACAATGCCAATGTTTCAAAGTCTAGGTAATGACAATAAATGTGTGGCCTTACTGTCCTGTTCAGAGACAGTTAGACCCAGGGGCGCCATGCCGTAAATCCTGAGAATTATGATTTAATGATTCATTATATGTGTGTGTATATATATATATATATATACACACACACACACACGTCTATTTTTATGCATATCTAAGCATACCTCTTAAGCTGTCTGCATCCTCCTGACTGGTGGTTATTTTGTTTAAAGAAACTAAATATTCTTCTCTGCTCAAATCTGGGTAAAATATTGGAAGTAATGTGAGTATTATTCAGTACATTTAGTTATTGGTTGCTTTTCTAAAGTATACCAATCTTGCCAGCAGGCATACCAGCTAAGATAGTTAAACAACCTACCTACTCTACCTTGATTGACAGCCTGAAATGATTTCAGGGGTAGCTAGTTATGAGGTTGTGAGTTTGGGAACCTATCTGGGCAAGCGAAAGCCAACTTCATATAATTGCTATGTGGCTAGTAGTAGCCTATTACAGAGAAAAAACTAACAAATAAAGTGCAGCCCTAATTCTTTTAGCAGGACAAATCTGAGGGTGCACGTGCCCCCTATGGGTATGACGCCTTACTTTGACCTAATATAGTTCTGCTATGATGCATGTTTAGGCTGTGAGTTAAGTTGCAATGGGTTAGCAGAGGGCTGGGAGGAAGTCTACACTGGTTCGGCCCACTATCTTACAGTGCAATATAGAGACAGATAGTGAGTGTCCCCTCCTCCCAAGGTCTTACCTTACTCATCCTGGTAAATCTCCCTGGAGCCCGTCCTCTACAGGAGTGATGATCTGGCTCACCAGGCCCAGGGACCACTATATAAACCTCAATCGACAGATGGGCTGATCCCACTTTATTTGTTATTTTAATGAACAGGGATTTGGTGGCCTGGCTGCACTGCCAAAAGTCTTGATCCTGGGCATACAGTCAAGTTAAAAGCCCTGATTCATCAGTGCTAAAAGTCCTAGCGGGCACATTACAGACCAGATCTGACCCTCACTTTTTTCTATGTCCAATCAGACTGTACACATTTATCCACTGATCCACCAAAACAGGATTAATGTTTACCACACAGAATGTCATCACAAAGGCAAAGCAACCAAGTGTCTGTCTAACCATCTGGTGAGAGAGAGGGTGAGATATGGGTTCATGTAGTCAGGAGTTAAAGTGGGGGAGCGGGGTTCTCAACCTAACCCTCCGGCTCAAACCTAACTTCATTTCCACACACTGGCTCAATCCTAACCTCATCCCTTACCCTAGCTTCAAGGCCACACCACATCTCAACCTTAATTCTAGCCAATGCCATAAACTCAATTCTAACACTAGCATAATGCCTAACACAAGCATAATGACCACACCTCAGTTTAACTCTAACCCTAGCCATAATTACAATCCTAACCCTAATTTAATGTCCACATCCAGGCTACTGTTCCACCATCCCATACTTCCATATTCAAATAGGGCCCGATTCAGAATTAGGAAAATGTACACCTTTCCTAGGCACTTCTTAGTAGATGGTATTCAGACTTACCTTATGCAGGTGCTTAAATGGGCTTTGCAGGCGTGATTCACCTGCACGCACTGAATGCCTTGTTCACGTCATGTCGGAAACTCGGGACATCACAGTTAAAATGAACAATAGTTATTTGCGTAGAGCTTCCCATTGGTTGATTCTGGTACCTCCCAAGTGGGAAACTCGAGATCCAACTCTTCCACCTAGGTTAGCCAGTCAGAAATGTCAGTTTCCGACATGATGTGAATGCAGCATTAATTTTATTAAACTGCTGAAAACCATCCCACCTGCTGGCCAACAGATTGTTCTCGTGGCGATTTCATTCAATAGGGTTTTCAGTAGATTTATCTAAAGTCATCCATTTAAATGTTATTTTGTGTACCTTTAATTAGAATTCTCTTGACAGACTCACTGGAATATCTAAATATTAGGAATCAATTAAAGAAAGCCATGTAAATATTAGTCTCCTTTTCATCACCAACTGGTAGATTAAAAAATATTCTGATCTTGCATAGTATTTAGGGTAGGAAAGTATTTATGAATAATAATAAAAACTGGTTTGGTTTGGAGAGCCTTCACGCACTAAATGTATAGTGGTTTGATTCATCCTGAAAGTTTCAATTGTTCAAGCCATTAAATATTGAAATGTGAGAAAAGTGTACAATAGGTGTTGAACAGTAGTCTGTATAGTCTAAAAATCTACCCTAATGATCCTCACTAAACATGGAACTGTGATGACAATGGTCCAGTCGTCGTGAACCGTGCTCCAGGCACAAGGTTTAAACTGCTACTTATGATCTGCGTTCCATAAGGCTACATGTCCCGAATTATTGCACAACTTGTAATACGTTAGCCTAATATGATCCACTATTCCTAGCAATCCACAGGAACACCCACATAAACATGACAGAAGAAGGAAAGGTAAACCAAGGATGTAATGGAATGATGCAAAATGTAAGGAAAACAACACTAAGGTGACAGTTATAAATGTATGTGGGTATTACTGACGGTGGCTACCAGATAGTGGCTAATAATGTTTATATCGTGTAATATTTTACACGATATAAAATGTAAAAGAAATACAGTGTAAAGTCCGGGCATATAATTAAAACATTCTGCAAATCATAAATCAACTCGGTAAATTTGGCGCTATACTGTCATTTGATTGAGTCTCCAAATGTCATCCCTGCAAATTATAAGGCCATATGACTGGTTTCACATTTGTCTCCAGCGATCACAAAGTCAAATATAGTAGATCTAAAACAATTGTTATTTACATTTACAATCCTCTTATCCAAACGGTTTACTAATTTACCTAGCTTTTATCAATAGCTCTCATCAAAGTGTAAATTACCGTGCATGGATAATTATGTTATCAGAAAAAAACAGATGTTGTTCCACTTGGAACCGACAGATTGCTCAGGTGTAAAGGAATTGGAATTAGGAGGGAATTAAGTCAAAGTCAGAATACGGTGTATACAGTGGGGCAAAAAAGTATTTAGTCAGCCACCAATTGTGCAAGTTCTCCCACTTAAAAAGATGAGAGAGGCCTGTAATTTCATCATAGGTACATTCAACTATGACAGACAAAATGAGAAGAAAAAAAATCCAGAAAATCACATTGTAGGATTTTTTATGAATTTATTTGCAAATTATGGTGGAAAATAAGTATTTGGTCACCTACAAACAAGCAAGATTTCTGGCTCTCACAGACCTGTAACTTCTTCTTTAAGAGGCTCTTCTGTTCTCCACTCGTTACCTGTATTAATGGCACCTGTTTGAACTTGTTATCAGTATAAAAGACACCTGTCCACAACCTCAAACAGTCACACTCCAAACTCCACTATGGCCAAGACCAAAGAGCTGTCAAAGGACACCAGAAACAAAATTGTAGACCTGCACCAGGCTGGGAAGACTGAATCTGCAATAGGTAAGCAGCTTGGTTTGAAGAAATCAACTGTGGGAGCAATTATTAGGAAATGGAAGACATACAAGACCACTGATAATCTCCCTCGATCTGGGGCTCCACGCAAGATCTCACCCCGTGGGGTCAAAATGATCACAAGAACGGTGAGCAAAAATCTCAGAACCACACGGGGGGACCTAGTGAATGACCTGCAGAGAGCTGGGACCAAAGTAACAAAGCCTACCATCAGCAAGGGCATTGAAGATGAAACGTGGCTGGGTCTTTCAGCATGACAATGATCCCAAACACACCGCCCTGGCAACGAAGGAGTGGCTTTGTAAGAAGCATTTCAAGGTCCTGGAGTGGCCTAGCCAGTCTTCAGATCTCAACCCCATAGAAAATCTTTGGGGGGAGTTGAAAGTCCGTGTTGCCCAGCAACAGCCCCAAAACATCACTGCTCTAGAGAAGATCTGCATGGAGGAATGGGCCAAAATACCAGCAACAGTGTGTGAAAACCTTGTGAAGACTTACAGAAAACATTTGACCTCTGTCATTGCCAAGAAAGTATATAACAAAGTATTGAGATAAACTTTTTTTTATTGACCAAATACTTATTTTCCGCCATCATTTGCAAATAAATTCATAAAAAATCCTACAATGTGATTTTCTGGATTTTTTTCTTTCTTATTTTGTCTGTCATAGTTGAAGTGTACCTATGATGAAAATTACAGGCCTCTCATCTTTTTAAGTAGGAGAACTTGCACAATTGGTGGCTGACTAAATACTTTTTTGCCCCACTGTATGTTGACACAACTTCCTCTATTTGATCTCCACCCCAAACGAATAGCGGGTGATTGGCATGCTATTCTCAAGGTCAGAATATGCATAGAGAAAAAATATATAATAAAAAATTACGCTGCATTTAGGAGCGCTTAACTCGGGTCAGAATTCCCCCATAATTAGCACTTAAACACTACATGCCTGATTGTCACATAAACTGATATACATATGTACTTTTTAATTTAACCTTTATTTAACTAGGCAACTTTGTTACAGACAGTGAATGGTTTATTGTACAGTAACGTGTGTACAGTAATGTCTATGATGCAGTCAAACATTTGTATTGCTTATAGATGGACATGGTCTGACCTACAACCAAATATAGACAAAACCCCTAGTGATATGATAACACACTGGAGGATTGATACTTACTATTGGCCAGGGTTCCTTGAATGTGAAGGCCCAGTAGTAGCAGGCTCATAACATGGACATCACAAATTTCACCCAGTGTAATAACACAGGAATAACCCTGTAATAACCATGTAATAACCATGTAATAACCATATAATAATGGTGTAGTAACACAGATGAGTAAAGGACTTTCCTTAATCCTGTAGAGATTATTGTGGTACTTCATAATGCTCTGCTTGTTCTTTCAATGACTCACCACTGTCCTGTGTAGGGGACAGAAAACATGGACAGTAAAGAGGAGTTCTAGTTCAAAACACAAGAAAGCAGTAGAGTCCATTCCAGCAGTATTTTTCAACTTTATAACAAGGTTGGGATGTTTGTTGAAATAATGATCAAATTCACAACTGCTTTAAATGTCAAGTCTACACTCCCCTACATATTTATTTGGAAAGTGAAGCTAAAACTTTTAATTTGTCTCTATACTCCAGCATTTTGGATTTGAGATCAAATATTTCATATGAAGCGACAGTAGTTTCATACTGTTTTACTGTTTAGAAATGAAAGCACTTTATGTATCTAGTCCCCACATTTGAAGGTGTCATAATTATTTGGACAAATTCACTTATAGTGTATTACATTCAGTCAAAGGTTTAGTATTTGGTCCCATATTCCAAGCACGCAATGACTACATCAAGCTTGTGACTACAAACTTGTTGGATGCATTTGCAGTTTGTTTTGGTTGTGTTTCGGATTTTGTTGTGCTCAATAGAAACTAATGGTAAATTATGTATTGTGTCGTTTGAGTCACTTTTATTATAATTAAGCAATAAGGCACGAGGGGGTGTAGTATATGGCCAATATACTGCGTCTAAGGGCTGTTTTTAGGCACAATGCAACAAACCCCCGGGGTGCCTTATTGCTCTTATAAACTGGTTACCAATGTAATTAGAGGAGTAAAAATAAAGGTTTTGTCATATCCGTGGTATTTGGTCCGTTATAAACTGGGTGGGTAGAGCCCTGAATACTGATTGGCTGACAGACGTGGTATATCAGACCGTATACCATGGGTATGACAAAACATTTATTTTTACTGCTCTGATTATGTTGCTAACCAGTTTATAATAGCAATAAGGCACCTCGGGGGGTTTTGGTATATGGCCAATATACCATGGCTAAGGGCTGTGTCCAGGCACTCTGCAATGCGTCATGCCTAAGTACAGCCCTTAGCCGTGGTGTATTGGCAATATACCACACCCCCTCGTGCCTTTATTGCTTAAATATACCAGGGCTGTCAGCCAATGAGCATTTAGGGCTCAAACCACTCCGTTTATAAATAACAATATAATATGTTTCTGAACACTTCAACATTAACGTGGATGCTACCATGATTACGAATAATCATGAATGAATCATGAATAATGATGAGTGAGAAAGTTACAGATGCATAAATATCATACCCCAAGAACAAACTTCCCTGTTATTGGTAATGGTGAGAGGTTAGCATGATTTATTGGATTTTCCATGTAGTCTATATTAAAGGCCACTGCATTTAATATAACAGGCTTTTCAAATTCAATATTGGTGCACAATTTCTACTTAAAATATCAAAGGGAGATAAAAGGTACTCTCGTGGAACGACCCTGCTCAGAATATGGGACCAAAAAATGACACTTTTTCCTGAATGTAATACACTATAAGTTCATTTGTCCAAATACTTATGACACCTTCAAATGTGGGGACTAGATACATAAAGTGCATTCATTTCTAAACAGTAAAACAGATATGTATGAAGAACCAACTAAAAAAAATGTAGCTTCACTGTCCAAATACATAGGGGAGTGTATGTCTATGATTGCCACTCACACAGAGAAAGGAGTTAGATGTGGATGAGGAGGACTGCACCAAGGCCCTCCGTCCATCAGGGGCAGCACCTCGTTTACCCTGCACAGACAGCCACCGCTTCAAATTCTGGGCTGAAGGAAAATAATCAGAGAGAAAGTTGAGTCAATACTGGTCAGGGTGCTTACATAACTTGTTCTATAAACTACCGTAAACACAAGTGAGGAAAGGCAAGTCACATGTGAGCAAGGTAGAGGGAGACTGGCATAGTTGATGCGTTTAACGAATGGTAGTGTAGGATGAACACACATGCACACATCTCTCATACACACTCACTGACATACTGTGCTTTCTGGAGTGGTCCACGGCCTTGAATGAGCCCAGCATGGCAAACGGGTGATAGGACAAGGTGAAGGGATGAACAATGGCGCTCTGTCGAGACAGTCATCAGATACATTTTTCTATTTTAAGACCTTCTAATTAATGTCTTATAATGTTGTGGTACATTTAGGCCTAATGAATATGTATACAGAGCAACACAACATTATACCACAGCAAATGATCATTATAGACCAGATAACACTGAGGCTGAAGGCCTACTTACTTACTATACACTGAGGCGTTTTTAATGTTTTATACACTCAGTGTGTTATATATATGATACCCCATAATACCTTCTTCCCACACAGACAGGTCTAGGCTGTAGGATTAGGCTATACTAACACTGGGGTTATAGAAATGTGCAGTATTCTAAACTCAGTCTACCTTGGAGTGCTGGTGGGGATAAGCGGCAGACGGTTTGGTGGTGTAGAGGGCAAGAATGTCTTTTACAGGCAAGCTATTCTGGAGCAGAGAGGACAACAGAACGGAGGTTAGAGCAGAGGGGAAATATAGTTTGTAACACAATTCGCAATAATCATAAAAGGACCACATGGTCAACCCAGGGAAAGATCATGAACTAGGCAATGCTGCCCAGTTTGAAATATACTGTTGCAGCTGATTTAGAGATTAAACGGGAACTTAAGCTCAACAAATGTGTAACATTGTACGAATTGCAAGCGTAACATACTGGATCATACGAAATAGATGACAGAGTACACAATTGTGTACTTGAGACCCGTTTTGGCTGGTGAGCACTACTTTCAAAACGACCGGTGGAAATCATACAAAACCTTTATAACGTATCTTCAGTCAAAGTTTAGCAACAGAGGAGCATGGCTTTGGAGACTGGTGATTCATTGTGTAGTAACAAGGGAGGTTAGCTTAAGGGTCATTGACACTTTGGACTGAGCCGTGGTAGTAGACTCCCAACTCTGCCAAACGCTTCTAGATTACAAGGGTTACTAAGGGTCAGTAAGACTGCAGACTGAGCCGTGCTAGACTCACAACCCCTGGCATACTGTATGCCCAAGTACTCAGTCTACTCACCAGGATCATCCCAGCGAAGGAAGAAAGGATCATGGCTTCTCTCTCCAGGTGGTTGGGGTACTGGTCATTATAACCTGGGCTGCCCACTCCACTACAGGGAACAAAGTCAATCAATCCAATTTGATTTAGAACAATCATTTTCATATCATCAGTTGTCATAAAGGGATTTACAGTAACCTGGCTTAGAGCTAAAGCCAATGCAGTAGATAAGTAAGTTAGCAGAAGTCTTCATGTCTCAGATAAGGTTACTCAGGACGACACAATCAAGTGGTATTGTGTTTGGAAGTCAATGTTTCAATGTACTTACACAATTTCTCTGTCCATCACATCATGTCGCTCCTCTTTCTCTAGCCACCAAAGGGCAACACTTATGGCCAAGTCATAATGGGCCTGGATGGAAGTACAGACACATTAAGTACAGGGTTTGAATAAATGTTGAAATAATCATAAAAACATTCAACGGTTTAACTGTATATAACATCCCACATTAACCCCTGGTGGAGGATGGTGCACTCCAGAACGTGTGTTGAGATTCCTACCAGGTCATCCAGCATGCTAGTGGATCCTTTCCCCTTGGGGTCAAAGCCATTCTCTCTCAGTTTCTGACCAATGTAATCTCCCCTGTTCAAAACACAAAACTCTTTCAAGCGCCTGAAGAAATAGAATGGCAATTCATCTAAATGTCCTCTTCCCACACACCATTCCTCTAAATCTATCATTTTATAATCCACAGAAAGCAACTCACAGAAGGGCTTCAATGTCTCTTCTCAGTCGCCTTGTCTCCATTTCTCTGAGATAGCGCTACTCATGCAGAGGGATAACTCCTTGGGGGTCCTGTAGCCTACACAAAACTAGGTTTGCAAATATAACGTCAAAGTACTTGACAATGACCCTAGGAGTTGGCATGGCAGCACAAACGGATCTTGGACCAGGGAAAGAAATTGGAGGAAGGGAAGTTACATTGTAGATAAAGGATGGAGATGGAAAGAAATCAACAGGTGATGATATAGTATGATACTGCATGTCTGTTTTCCACGCTGACCTCAGCTGGGGCTCATATACAAGACATAGTATATGAGACATAAGACATAGTGCAGACTGCAGGGTAGTCTTGAACCTGGCACCTCTCTGGCCCTACACAGGGTCCAGGAAATGTGATACAAGCCATTAAACTCACATCCAGCAGAACACAAATATGTTTTTACTAAACCTTTAATCACTGATGATTATTGTGCAGCCTGAAGTGCTTAAGCAAGGTAAAAGCAAGGTGAATAGAAGTAGGTCTAGACTTTGTCTGACAAAGATTTGGCCTCACAACATTTTCCCACAACTAGTCTCCAAAATGAGATGTTGACCTAAATAGGTCACTGTTGATTTACATAACATTTTATGTAGCATGTGCCTGGTAAAATGGGTGCTTATTCAAATCTGAGTTACATGATCAAATTGGCAATCTAAATCCATATAACATTACAGTTGGTCATATTTTTAATACAGACACACATTCATGTTGTAAAGCAATCTGTACTTACCACACGATGCAGAATTATCAGCAATGGTTACACCCAAAAACTGCAGTACTACTCCAAATGTCAGAGTAGCACAAAATCACAAATGTGTTTCATGTAAATAAACCAACCAAAAGACACACTGCAAACGGTAGCCGCTTCAGGGGACACCTGCTTGTGGAAAGGCTGTGTACAGTAGAGACCGAGGGGAGCAGAAAGACAACCACAGCCTCCTAAGTGAACAGCCTACTCTGAATAATTCACACAGGGCCTCCAGTCAATCACTCACACAATACAGGTCCAGATTATTTTAGAAACATAAGGAGGTGCGTTGGTCGGCACTTAACCATGATATGATCCAGCTAGATGGTGCAGTCAGTCACCTAAGGATGAGTTGAACAACCTTAAGCAATAGCTAGCTGCCCCAAAGGGCATAATTAAAGTTGTTTTGTAACATACTCCGTCGAATCCTATTGCAACAACTTTAAATATACCATTAGAGGCAACTAGCTACTGCATAAGAGTGTTCGACTTACCCTTAGGTGACTGACTGGACCATCCAGATAATGTATGTCTGTATCACATATCTGTTACTGTCACAAAACAAAAAATGTGGTATTTCTTACAGGCTTATTCAATTATTTATTCCTTCATGACTAATAAAGTGGGTGCTATATTAACAAAAAGATTTTCAACCTAAAATGTATTGACATTTTATTTGTAAACTTATATTAAAACAAAAGGGAAAAACAATAAAAGCATTGGCAATACGTGTAAGAATGAAATTAGATGTCACAGAATAAAGTCAATTAACTGAATGCATGTTCTCCAAACTGCCAGGTTTATATGTGTCCTTCTGTTGTAGTCTTTTCTTCTTCTTCTTCGCTTTAAAAATGGGGGAACTCAGGTATTTGGTGTCTGAGAACTTATCTCCACGTCTCATTTTGCTGTTAAAAGAAAGAAACAGTTGAATAATCAAGGGCTGGTATCATAGCCTGATAGAACCAACCTGACCACTAGCAAAACCAACCTGACCACTAGCAAAACCAACCTGACCACTAGCAAAACCAACCTGACCACTAGCAAAACCAACCTGACCACTAGCAAAACCAACCTGACCACTAGCAAAACCAACCTGACCACTAGCAAAACCAACCTGACCACTAGCAAAACCAACCTGACCACTAGCAAAACCAACCTGACCACTAGCAAAACCAACCTGACCACTAGCAAAACCAACCTGACCACTAGCAAAACCAACCTGACCACTAGCAAAAACCAACCTGACCACTAGCAAAACCAACCTGACCACTAGCAAAACCAACCTGACCACTAGCAAAACCAACCTGACCACTAGCAAAACCAACCTGACCACTAGCAAAACCAACCTGACCACTAGCAAAAACCAACCTGACCACTAGCAAAAACCAACCTGACCACTAGCAAAAACCAACCCGACCACTAGCAAAACCAACCCGACCACTAGCAAAACCAACCTGACCACTAGCAAAACCAACCTGATCACTGTGCAAGCTACTGATAACATACTACTAAAGGTAAGCTTTAGTTTCATTTCCAGAGCATTCCTCACCAGTTAATGGTTGGCAACTTGTAGCTAATGGCAGCTCCCCGTCGCCTGGCCCGTCCTGTGTCTTCATCATCTGTCCAGTTGGTGTTGGTTAGTGGCTTCAGGGCTCTTTCTGCTACTGTTGGTAAAACATAAAACAACCATTAGAATACCTACATCTCACACAAATAAAAATACAGTCAACAATAAAATCCTTCGTACCTGGAGATCTTTCAGCCATAACCTCAGCCGACTCTTTATATACAGCAACCTTGTGAGCAGAGGAAGCAACCCTTTTAGGGCTTGAGGCTGGAGTGTCAAATCCAGTCTCATTTGAACAGCTGACATCCACAGAGGACTCCCACGGAGGCCTATCGTCCATGAGCAGCTCCCTCAGGCTCTGACGTACTCCCTCACCACTGTCAGGCAATTCTGTGTTGGTCTCAACAGTTGATAATGACACATTAGATGTCCTGCTGTTTGTGTCACCATCATCCTGGGACAAGGAGTCAGGAACAATGTGGTTCTTCCTGTTTCTGGTGGAATCGCTAAAACTATTGGGTATGACAAAAGTGGCTCTACATCTCGGTTTAGGGCCATGGTTGGACCGGGGCTTGAAGCTGCTGACTTTGAAGTCTGGACTCAGGACGTCAAGTGAAGACAAACGTTCATGAGTTTCACAGCTCTCCTCAGTGGTGGCAGAGTTTGTGAAGACGTGCAAAACTTTGGGATCCACCACAGGCTGTACTTCTGCATTTTGTGCTACAGTGCGTACACCTATACTACTCTGGCTATCCAGAGTCTTACTAGACAAAATATTACCTGCACCCCCAGGCGCCAATCCTTTAGTGATGCTACTTTTAGTCTTTTTTTCCCTTTCTTTCACAGGGGCAAGACAGTAACCCTTCTGTGAATCAGTCTTCATCCTTGATTTTGCTGTCTCCACTCTCCTGGCTTTCTTGGGCTTTTGCTCTGCAGCAACTGAAATGGAGTCACCGATCTCCCATGGGGGCATTTCTTCCTCAACACATAAGCTTTCTTGGCCCTCTGAATTCCTTGCAGGTTCCTGGGTAGCAAGCCATGGACGTTTAGAGGAGGCAGGAGTTTCTTCAACCCCAGAGTCTGTAGTCTTGCGCCCAGCAGCTAGACAGTGATCTGGGTGAGGTCCAGTCAGATGCTCCTCTATGCTTTCTTCCCTGACCGTTTCTTTCCCTTCTTCTGCAACAGAGTCATACCCTGTAGTCGGAGTGCACGCCAGCTTTTCAGCCCAAGCATCATCTAATATTGTACTGTTCACTGAGGAGCTGTCCCTGTTCACCGAGACCACAAACGTCCCTCTGCCTTTCACTCTGGTGGGTCTCTTACTGCTCCGTGTAGTGGACAGAGGTCTGGAAGCACTGTGTGATTCCCTGTATTCGTGCAGGGTGGTATCCATGTCTACATAGGCTGGGCACCCTTCAGGAGAATGAGACTCCTCTTCAATGAGAGGTTGAGGCAGAAGGAATGGATCCTTTTCTGTTTCAATGTGTAATTCATGGTCCACCATGACAGGCTGTGCTTTAGTCTTCCTGCGTTCTTTGGATTTCTTCTGGCCCTTTCTAGATGTAGGCTCATTAGAAATCACAAAAGTCTTGTGACCTTTAGTTTTAGTGACTTTGTTTTCCGTGGCATCTATGACCAATGGGTTTGCCCCGGCTAGTTTAAATACAGACTTCTGAGCTTCAGGGTCATCGAAAAAGTCATCTTCAAACGGGTCAGGTGAGACACTTCGATGGGATTTGGATTGGAAAGGCACTTCAAAAGTTTTTCTTGGGTCAAACGTTTTTGGAAAATCTTGTGTTGTTTTATGGGATTCTCGGGTAGGTTTTTTGTGTTTGGTGATGCGAGAGGTGACATAAGTCTTTCTGCGGGCAACAAGGGATTCAATCTCACTGGCTGAGTTCTCTATGAAGTCCTCTTCTCGGTGTTCTACATCCACACTCTCCACTGTAGGGTTGTCTGTATGTAGTGGTGTTGCGGAAAACACCTTTTGTATCGCTGTCGGCAGCTCCACGTTTACAGCAGAGCTCTTCACCTCTAGATTCTCAACAACATGTGTTGGCCCACAGTTCTTATTTCCAACCTTCGCTAATAGACAAGGGATTTTTGTCTTTGGCACCTTCAGTTTCTTCGGTCCACCAGCTTTCTTGGGCTTGGTCTCCACTGTAACGATTTCAGCAGCGCTGTCCCCAATAGTTATCTCCATCTCTGTATCATTGATGGTGGTCTTCTCTGCTTCCCCGACAGTGGTCTTTATTGCAAGCGCCAATGTGGTCTCCATTAAGCTGTTTGGATGGTGCACAACTTTATCAGTACCAGAGGGCTGTAGAATATTAGTTGTGGAGACAACAGAAGGCAAGACTGCTGGGATAGGGTCAAGTCCAGTGTCAGAATAAATCTTTGACCACTTTTCCACCTCATCTTTTAGGCTACTGGATTGTCGGGATGTTCTCTTTTTGGTTGATTTCAAAGTATTGTCCACTTGTTGCTCCATCTTATTAATGCTCTCTGTAGGTTAAGAATACATGTGAGTTACTGAAAACCTTCAATAACCAACCTAATGCTGAAAGGTCATGCATTTCAAAATGTGGGGTAGTTCTGAATTCTCCATGCTCCAGCCCCCTTACCTTTACTGGCATTGGACTCTGATGACCTACTTTGGGTCCCAAAAGGATTTGTGGACGTGTTTCCTTTGTCATTTACTACAACCTCTTGGCTCATGCTGGTCTGTTTTGAAGGGGACACCAAATCCCTGGACTGCTCTGCTATGATAAGAGGTATCTGAACCGCTACCCTAGAATGAAAATAAATATGGGGGGAAATGTGTGAACAGAAATAATTAACAATAAGACAGTAACTGTATTGCTGTAACAGCAAACATGAATAGGAGTCTCATTATTACCTCTCCATCTGACCATTTTCCTCTTTTTTATCAGGGGGTGGCTTACTGCGGTCTTCAGATATTTCAGGGGAATCCTTTGACAGAAAGAAAAACAATTTAGCAGGGCTCTACACTGACATTTTTTTTACAAGGAGCATGTGCTCTTAAGTAAAAAGTTTTTTTTAAAGTTTTTTTAAAATTAGGAGCAGGGTGAATGTATTTGAATAATAAGAAATGTGTACTCATAAGAAATAACTAAAAGTTCACAAATAAAAGGTTTCGGGGGCGTTCCATGCTCAATCAAGTACAATGCACCCTCAAATATTTGACTCACTTGTGAGACAAAAACCTTCAGCTGCCCCTTTAAGGGGCGGGAGCCGTTACCGTGGTAATGGTGGGACTCCCATTCAAAATGAGATTCTCCAACGTCCCTTCCCTAACAGTCGAGAAAGTTCAAGCTAGTATGTGAACAAAACGATGTAAATAGCAAAGAAACACAAGAAGAAAGTCACACTTTAATAGACTTTTGGGTAAACTCAACCAACTTTATGCCTGTGCACTTCTAAAAATGAATCCTTCAGCACTACACTCAGTGCGCACAGGGTCCCAGGCACTGTTGCTGCTCCCCAGACCACTGAGGTATATATTACTGTATGAGCAGATACTGTTGCACAAGGTGAGATAAATAACTATGTAGAGTCCTGTGTGATTAGCTACCAGTTATGAAACAAAATGGCAGAAATAGTTTTGAAAATAGCTACGGTAGCAATTTATTTAGCTATAAATCACAACTTGCACATGTGCTCATACCCTACTTTTTCAGTTCGCACACATCTACTTTAGGTGCATATGCGAGTAAAATGGTTGCAATGTATAGAGCCCTGTTTAGCATAGTAGCATAGAGGACATACTGGAAGAGGACTTACATTTTCATCAGAGAAGAGATCCACAGCCCTTTCCAAGTTATCCAAAGTGTTGCGTTGAAGGTCTTTCAAGATTATAATCTGTAAAAGGATATGTTGTTTTTAGTTGTTGCTTTACAGCATGAGATTTCTTTATGTAATGAATAGCGCTATAGAAGTTGAATAAACAATTTCTCATTATTACCTGTCAACAACTACCATGCTTTTATGTCAAACTAACACTGAAGTCTGTGAGAAAATAGATCAATATTGTTACGAAGAGCACCTCTAAATAAGTGACCTGGTAAGGAGCCAAATTTAGATCCCACTATGTCTTATTCAAAGAGATGGACTCAGAGTCCCTCTCTAACCCACCAGTTGGTTGTGCTTGAATCTGCGAATAGCCAGGTCAAAATTCAGAGACTCCACTTGTTTCCGTAGGTGCACAGTTTCCACTTCAAGCTGTCTGCTTCTCTCCCTCTGAGCCACCAAGGCCAGAGCCAGAGCCTTGTTGTTAGTCTTCAGGGAGACCTTGAAGAATGAGGATGTGTCTAGAAAATACATGAAACAGAAATTCGAAATAAACATATGATAATGCAGTATGACTTACCAAGTTACCTGTCATTAACCAACAATAGGCTATTACAAATTAAAAGGTAATCCACCTCTTACATCAATTTAGTGATGGCAGCTGTACGCTACTTACTGAGAATCTTGGTCTTTATCTTCGATGCCACTGTTAGAGAGTTATTTTTAGCAGCCTTCGAGGGCATAGGTTTCTTCCCTGGTAACATAGTTGAGAGGAGGGTCCTTCCCTCAGCTGACATGTTCATCCTGATCCTGGAAGCATAAAAAAGGACAGTTGATCAGTCTTTAGTCGACAATCAATCTACCAGTAAAGAATGTGCATGCGCCTCCAAACTACCAAAATGAATATGCAAAATCACAACTGCACAGTTTCGCTACTAAAAATAGCTATAGCCAACTGTCAGAACTAACGTAATCTAGATAGCTATAGCAATGATACTTATTGACATTTCATCTGTTATCATAATCGTTAACTACAATATACCTAGTTTACGTTAGCTAGCTAACTTGCTAGCCAAAATGAAGAAGTTAACGTTAGACAGTTAGCATAGCTAGATTACGTTAACTTGCTAACGTTACTTACCGGGCGTTATGTCTTCTTATTTAAAGTGGACGAATTTGCTATAGCTATGTAATTGAAACGTTAATATAGCCGGTGAAAACGTTACCAAATTGTATTTACATGCTAGCTAGATTACCGGTGGCTCAGCTTAAACATAAACATTCTAGCAACCAACCGGCGCCGCTGTTTCAAGTAAAAAATAGGCGTGCTCTTTGGACTGCAACGAGCTAATCACAGCTCAGATCGCTCATTCTAAATTCTAGCCCTGTCTGGGTATAGACCAATCATGTCTATAAGTTCTGGATAAACAGACCAATCATGTCTATAAACCCTGGATAAAACAGACCAATCATGTCTATAAACCCTGGATGACTAAGAGGGCGCTGTATTGAAGCCACAGGGCAGCCATCTCCTCAAGTATAAATGTTTTGGAAGCTATATAAATGCAATTATTCATGTCTACATTCGTTTTTACACGTTTATTATATTACAGACACTCTAATGCACACATTTAAATTATATTATGTGAGCTAAACATACAAATCGCTGCAGCTGTACATAGTCCATCTGTAAATAGCCCACCCAATCTACCTACCTCATCCCCATATTGTTCTTATTTACTTTTCTGCTCTTTTGCACACCAGTATCTCTACTTGCACATCATCATCTGCTCATTTATCACTCCTGTGTTAATCTGCTAAATTGTAATTATTTCGCTACTATGGTTTATTTATTTTCTACCTCCTCACGCCATTTGCACACACTGTATATAGACTTTATTTGTTGCTATTGTGTTATTGACTATGCTTGTTAATTCCATGTGTAACTCTGTGTTGTTGTTTGTGTCGCACTGCTTTGCTTTATCTTGGCCAGGTTGCAGTTGTAAATGAAAACTTGTTCTCAACTAGTTTATACGGTTAAATAAAGGTGGGGGGGAAAAATAATAATAATCCTTACACTTTCAAAAATACTAGTCGAGTAAGACATGGGAGAGAGGACGAATTTTGGCAAAGAGATTTATTAAATCAATAGCGGATTTAGGTACGGGCGAAAGAAACATTTAGCGATTTTCTAACAAATGTAATGCAAAACTACTCATTTTTCCATGGTGCAGAGAGAAAAGTTTTGAAGCTTATTTCCTGCAATTCTACCAATTTTGCAATGGTGTGGAAAAATATTTTCGCAGTTTTAAACACCCACAAAAACTTAAAGACAATGCCTATAGCTTATCCATGATGTTGCGAAACAATTTAAGTCAATACGTAATCGTCCAGGTACGCCTTCGCGCTTCAGCAAACAAAGGAAATAATGAGAAGGAAATAATTAGTCGAAGTAAGACATATTTGGGGTTGAAATGGGAAATACGAAGTGGTAACTTTGGATATTTTCCATGCCAATTCCATCTGTTTCCCCTGTGATATGACGTGCTAATACTTTGTAATCTATGTTTCGTTTCAGGGCAGGGCTTTTATCTGAATGTTATCATCCACCCGCATGGCATTGTTTATGATTCAGAAACACCTGCAAAGTTATTCCTTTTCGCGAGTAATGAAAAGCCACCCGCGAAAGAAAATTCCAGACTTCTTTATCTATTTTGTGCTGTTGTTACATTTGTGTTAGTGTTTCGTTTCGTGTCCAATGCGCTCAGGGTGTTGTTTACATACAGTATCATTTGCGCCAGCATCATGAGCAAAGTCATTGTAGCATATCATTTCACTTTCCCTAGCCATGGCATGAGCACAGGCTGACTTGGCATTGCTGTAGCGCAGCTTGTTAGAAGCCTACCAACCGTTGCACCGTGTCCATTACAAAGTCAAATCTAGTCTGAACCGTTAAATAGTTAGGCTATCCATATAACCAGAGGTTATTTCATATTTCTATGGCGGATTCGCGGCAATTTATGAAACGTGCCAAAACTTTGGACGTAACAATATATGGCAAGGATATTGGTTTTCCCTATCCATCTGTGGCAAAGTTTCCCCTAAATACTTATGTCAAATCCAGCTCCAGAACTAACCATAGCCTAGCCAGCTGGCTAATCTTTTGGATACAGTATAGCAACAATATATAACATTAGCCATTAACTAGCTACAATTGAAGTCGGAAGTTTACATACACTTAGGTTGGAGTCATTAAAACTCGTTTTTCAATCACTCCACAAATTTCTTATTAACAAACTAGTTTTGGCAAGTCAGTTAGGACATCTACTTTGTCCATGAATCAAGTAATTTTTCCAACAATTGTTGACAGACAAATTATTTCACTTATAATTCACTGTATCACAATTCCAGTGGACCAGAAGTTTAGTGCCTTTAAACAGCTTGGAAAATTCCAGAAAATTATGTCATGGCTTTAGAAGCTTCTAATAGGCTAATTGACATCATTTGAGTCCAATTGAGGTGTACCTGTGGATGTATTTCAAGGCCTACCTTCAAACACAGTGCCTCAGTCAATTTCCAAATGCCTGGAGGTACCACGTTCAACTGTACAAAACAATAGTACGCAAGTATAAACACCATGGGACCACGCAGCCGTCATACCGCTCAGGAAGGAGACACGCTCTGACTCCTAGAGATGAATGTACTTTGGTGCGAAAAGTGCAAATCGATCCCAGTACAACAGCAAAGGACCTTGTGAAGATGCTGGAAGAAACAGGTTCGAAAGTATCTATATCGACATATATCGCTCAGCAAGGAAGAAGCCACTGCTCTAAAACCGCTATAAAAAAGCCAGACTACGGTTTGCAACTGCATATGGGGACAAAGATCGTACTTTTTGGAGAAATGTCCTCTGGTCTGATTTAAAAAAAAAATAGAACTGTTTGGCCATAATGACCATTGTCAGGATCTGGAGCAACGAACCGCCCTTGCTGTCTCTGCCTGGCCGGTTCCCCTCTTTCCACTGGGATTCTCTGCCTTTAACCCTATTACAGGGGCTGAGCCACTGGCTTACTAGGGCTCTTTCATACCGTCCCTAGGAGGGGTGCGTCTCAGGATGGTAAGTTGGTGGTTGAAGATATCCCTCTAGTGGTGTGGGGGCTGTGCTTTGGCAAAGTGGGTGGGGTTATATCCTTCCTGTTTGGCCCTGTCCGGGGGTGTCATCGGATGGGGGCCACAGTGTCTCCTGACCCCTCCTGTCTCAACCTCCAGTATTTATGCTACAGTAGTTTGTGTTGGGGGGCTAGGGTCAGTTTGTTATATCTGGAGTACTTCTCCTGTCCTATCTGGTGTCCTGTGTGAATTTAAGTATGCTCTCTCTAATTCTCTCTTTCTTTCTCTGTCTCTCTCGGCGGACCTGAGCCCTAGGACCATGCCTCAGGACTACCGGGCATGATGACTCCTTGCTGTCCCCAGTCCACCTGGACATGCTGCTGCTCCAGTTTCAACTGTTCTGCCTGTGATTATTATTATTTGACCATGCTGGTCATTTATGAACATTTGAACATCTTGGCCATGTTCTGTTATAATCTCCACCCGGCACAGCCAGAAGAAGACTGGCCACCCCACATAGCCTGGTTCCTCTCTAGGTTTCTTCCTAGGTTTTGGCCTTTCTAGGGAGTTTTTCCTAGCCACTGTGCTTCTACACCTGTATTGCTTGCTGTTTGGGGTTTTAGGCTGGGTTTCTGTACAGCACTTTGAGATATCAGCTGATGTACGAAGGGCTATATAAATCAATTTGATTTGATTTGATTTTGGAAGGGCGCTCTATAGGCTGGGTCACCCACCATACCACCCCCATCAACCTACAAGTGTCGGGGAACCACAGCGAGACGATCCAATTCCTGCTAATTGAGTTATTATTTATTAGATTTCATTTCATTTGATTTATGTTTGGAGGAGAACACCATCCCAACCGTGAAGCACGGGTGGCAGAATCATGTTGTGGGGGTGCTTTGCTGCAGAAGGGACTGGTGCACTTCACAAAATAGATGGCATCACGAGGGAGGAAAATTATGTGGATATATTGAAGCAACATCTCAAGACATCAATCAGGAAGTTAAAGCTTGGTTGCAAATGGGTCTTGCAAATGGACAATGACCCCAAGCATACTTTCAAAGTTGTGCAAGTTCTCCCACTTAAAAAGATGAGAGGCCTGTAATTTTCATCATAGGTACACTTCAACTATGACAGACAAAATGAGAAAAAAAATCCAGAGAATCACATTGTAGGATTTTTTATTAATTAATTTGCAAATTATGGTGGAAAATAAGTATTTGGTCACCAACAAACAAGCAAGATTTCTGGCTCTCACAGACCTGTAACTTATTCTTTAAGAGGCTCCTCTGTCCTCCACTCGTTACCTGTGTTAATGGCACCTGTTTGAACTTGTTATCAGTATAAAAGACACCTGTCCACAACCTCAAACAGTCACACTCCAAACTCCACTATGGCCAAGACCAAAGAGCTGTCAAAGGACACCAGAAACAAAATTGTAGACCTGCACCAGGCTGGGAAGACTGAATCTGCAATAGGTAAGCAGCTTGGTTTGAAGAAATCAACTGTGGGAGCAATTATTAGGAAATGGAAGACATACAAGACCACTGATAATCTCCCTCGATCTGGGGCTCCACGCAAGATCTCACCCCGTGGGGTCAAAATGATCACAAGAACGGTGAGCAAAAATCCCAGAACCACACGGGGGGACCTAGTGAATGACCTGCAGAGAGCTGGGACCAAAGTAACAAAGCCTACCATCAGCAAGGGCATTGAAGATGAAACGTGGCTGGGTCTTTCAGCATGACAATGATCCCAAACACACCGCCCGGGCAACGAAGGAGTGGCTTCGTAAGAAGCATTTCAAGGTCCTGGAGTGGCCTAGCCAGTCTCCAGATCTCAACCCCATAGAGAATCTTTGGAGGGAGTTGAAAGTCTGTGTTGCCCTGCAACAGTCCCAAAACATCACTGCTCTAGAGGAGATCTGCATGGAGGAATGGGCCAAAATACCAGCAACAGTGTGTGAAAACCTTGTGAAGACTTACAGAAAATGTTTGACCTCTGTCATTGCCAACAAAGGGTATATAACAAAGTATTGAGATAAACTTTTGTTATTGACCAAATACTTATTTTCCACGATAATTTGCAAATAAATTCATTAAAAATCCTACAATGTGATTTTCTGGATTTTCTTTTCTCATTTTGTCTGTCATAGTTGAAGTGTACCTATGATGAAAATTACAGGCCTCTCTCATCTTTTTAAGTGGGAGAACTTGCACAATTGGTGGCTGACTAAATACTTTTTTGCCCCACTGTATGTGTGGCGCCATGTTTGTTGACATTATACAATGCATTCTGGGTGTCACGTAATCTGTCAGACCAAAGATGTTATAATGAGGTGAAGGAATGGTTCACTCATCTTTCGGGTAAACTTCCGGAAGTGAATGAAGGGAAGTGGATGATCGTGGACGACACACCCACTTCAATATGTATATTATACATAGGCAAAACTCATCCTGTCTCGTCTTACAGCAATATCCTCACCTTTCACCCCTGAAGCAGGTGTCCCACAGGGGGCAGTTCTAAGCCCACTACTTTTTCTACTCTACATATCAGATATTTACTACCCTCCACCCACCATAGGTTAAGTCTCACAGTTTGCTACTGGTCCAGCTCCAAATGTCCTCAACTTGCTGCAAAAAAACTCCAGAAGTCTATTGAACTGATCAAGACATGGTCTAACATGTGGCGAGTAAAATTGAACCCACAAAAGACCCAATGTGTCCTCTTCACAAGATGCATCAGCAAAAATACCAGGAAACCCATAGATCTCAAACTCTATGGTGAAACAATAAAAGTAGAAAAAGAAGCAAAATTCCTTGGAGTCACCTTCCAGAAGAACATGCGCTGGACAACCCATATAGCGAACATAGAAAGAGAGGGACGAAAAAGATAAACCACCTAAAAACGCTGTGCGGAAGAAAATATGGAGCCTCACCTCAGACAGTGCTGAAAGTCTACATCAGCTACATCCGACCCCTCTTTGAATACGCCCTGCCAGCCTGGATAACAGCTTCACCTCAGACAGTGCTGAAAGTCTACACCAGCTACATCCGATCCCTCTTTGAATACGCCCTGCCAGCCTGGATAACAGCTTCACCTCAGACAGTGCTGAAAGTCTACATCAGCTACATCCGACCCCTCTTTGAATACGCCCTGCCAGCCTGGATAACAGCTTCACCTCAGACAGTGCTGAAAGTCTACACCAGCTACATCCGACCCCTCTTTGAATACGCCCTGCCAGCCTGGATAACAGCTTCACCTCAGACAGTGCTGAAAGTCTACATCAGCTACATCCGACCCCTCTTTGAATACACCCTGATCCCTCTTTGAATACGCCCTGCCAGCCTGGATAACAGCTTCACCTCAGACAGTGCTGAAAGTCTACACCAGCTACATCCGACCCCTCTTTGAATACGCCCTGCCAGCCTGGATAACAGCTTCACCTCAGACAGTGCTGAAAGTCTACATCAGCTACATCCAACCCCTCTTTGAATACTCCCTGCCAGCCTGGATAACAGCTTCACCTCAGACAGTGCTGAAAGTCTACACCAGCTACATCCGATCCCTCTTTGAATACGCCCTGCCAGCCTGGATAACAGCTTCACCTCAGACAGTGCTGAAAGTCTACACCAGCTACATCCGATCCCTCTTTGAATACGCCCTGCCAGCCTGGATAACAGCTTCACCTCAGACAGTGCTGAAAGTCTACATCAGCTACATCCGATCCCTCTTTGAATACGCCCTGCCAGCCTGGATAACAGCTTCACCTCAGACAGTGCTGAAAGTCTACATCAGCTACATCCGATCCCTCTTTGAATACGCCCTGCCAGCCTGGATAACAGCTTCACCTCAGACAGTGCTGAAAGTCTACATCAGCTACATCCGATCCCTCTTTGAATACGCCCTGCCAGCCTGGATAACAGCTTCACCACAGCAGATGAATCGGCTACAGATAGTCCAAAACATGGCAATAAAAATGGCTTACAGACTACCAAGATACATCAGCAATCACTACGTTAACAGCATATCTGGACTGACATCAATCAACAATAGACAGTCAATCATTGGCCAGAAGTTCATCAACAGAGCCACTCACAACCCATCACTGAAGGAAGCCGTGGGACAGGCCAAATGCACCACAGATACACCCATGTCCATAATGCTGAAACTGATGTAGAAGAGAGGAAAGGGAAAAGGAAAGAAAAGTGTGTGTGGGGGGGAATAGAAGAAAATAAATCATTTAAATAATTAAAAAATACAAATACAAAATAAATACAAAAATTGTGTGTGTATGAAAGTGTGTAGATATATGTGACGGCAATCCTTAGCGCCCCCACCCCTCTCCCCCCGCACAGTTGTGAGCTATAATTTTAATTGATTTTTTTTATTTTAAATTCCACAAACTCGGGAAAAGAAAAATGTGAAACTAATCTACGCCTATTCTGATAAAAACCTTAGGGCATCTAGCCTCGGGGGATGCCTTGCTTGACCACACCCTCCTTCCTTGCTCCTGGCCTGCACGGCCTCTTCCACCAATCCATTTGTTTCTTATGGACAGAAACGAGCAGAAGCTCTGAGCTGTCCGATCAGGTCTATTGTTTACTGAGTGGAGTCTCCTCTTATTATCTTTGGTTCATGCGACAATAACAAGCATGGCGGCGCCCGGAAACTATCCATCGTCGGATTACTTTCGATTTCTAGAGAGTGTCAGTTATTTCGATCAATGATGAGCTTTCCCGTGATGTGATTAATTATAGATAGTAAATTCATATTGTAGTTTCTGCCAGCCGAGAGTTATAAAAATATGACGCTTGTGTTATGTCAATCTTTCCTCTGTTAGTGCTAGGACAAATGTAGCCTACATTTTTCCGGTTTGGATGATTGTATTATGCTGTAGCTACTTCTGTGAATGTCTGAACATTGCATCCAAAAAATAAACTGCTCACATTCTGGACTTTGTAAGGACTGTGTTTGTGCAAAATGTTTCTGAAAAAAGTGTGGCCAGCTCAAATACTGATTGTTGCGTCATACCGAAACTGGAGGTTCTAAATAAGCGTTCAGAACGTGTGATGATGACCTAGTGCAAATACAAATAATTGTGGTTAAATTCCTATCGCATTTTAAACTCTTGATGTTTTTGTCACATTTTTGTTGCATTATATATCGAATATACCCTCTGGTATTGACATGTGCTCTCTAGCCATCACCTTGTAGTAGATGGCTAGAGTAGCCTACAGGTAGTATGCCTACAGGCTTCATGAGTTGGTGCGTTCATGAATTCACTTTGGAGTGCCGGAGTGCGCTCTTGATGTTCGCAAATTCAGAGCGCCATAGCAGAGCGGATTAGGTTGTTTTCATTTTATCTATAGCGTTGGTTGGTGACTAACTGCGTCTTGCAACAATTGAATTACGTTTGTTTTGCTACGTTTACCAACAACTTCGGTCATATTCAACTGAGTATTGCGCATTCGTTAATTCATCAGTTATTAAATTATTCTGGCACACTCAAACAAGAGTGCTCTGAAATCGGAGTAGATAGCCAGAGTGAATTTACGAACACAACCTATGTAAGGGATACTCAACCAAGCCTTGGTCCAAGGGCTGTAAATTCTACGGAAAATAATGAATGACGTGGTAGGTGTTTGACCTTCCACCGAGTTGCATTTTCCAGAGAACGCATAGAGCCCCAAGTTGAGTATCCCTTGGCTATAATTGAACACGTTTTCCACTAGAAAGGTGTTCATTTGCCGGTAGAAATGTGTTCAACATACACTGAAGTAGCTAACAAGTGTGCTAGGTAGCTACAGTAGTTACCGTGGTAACCAAACAAACAGACTCGCCGTTTGCCTTATTCTGGAAAGTCAGTGGTCGAAGCGAGTTCGTTGCAATTGTGTTTTTTAAATAATAATAAGTGTTTTTATTTCCGGCAACATTCGCGTGACAATAGCGCACGCAAGAGTTGAACTTTCGTTGAGAGCTTGATAGTTTTTCACTGACAGAACCGCACAAAATCCTAAAATCGATCAACCTGACAAGCATTATATGTTCAGTACGAGGCTGCCACAATAATTGGATGAAGAGGCAGTTTTTACATTGTTTTGAACACCAACCACCACTACGTCGATCCCAATGTACCCGTGGAGCCCAATACACCGAGGTAAAGTTTCAGGTTGGATATTCGACTGTAGTTTTCCTTACGTTCACCAACAGCAGTTAGGGACCGTCAACATAGTGACAAATCAGTGACCTACTGACCTACAAAATAGTGACAAATTTTCCCAATTTCAATAGCTATTTAACCATTACCATTAAATTAGTTCTAGCTAACCCAATTGCATAGACACACATTGCACACATTTATTTTTTGTCGATCTGCATCTCGCACTATTTTCAATTATTTGTTTACATTTTTGAATTTCAATAGCTCATTGGTCATGACCTACTGGACTCAAACAAGGTCCAGAATGTCCACTGACTAACCTTCTATATTGCACATATTTTGTTTGTCGATTTTCATCTCACACGTTTCTAAATTAATTTTTCAAAATGTAAAATTTCAATAGCTCCTTGGTCATGTGACCTAATGACTTCAAACAAGGTTCAGTATGTCCACTGACGACCCTTCTATATTGCACACCCTTCAGTTAGTCCATTTTCATCTCAAGATTTTACATGAATTTTTCCAAATTTAAATAGCTCCTTGGTCATGTGACCCACTGACTTCAAACATGGTGCAGAATGTACCCTTCTGTATTGCACACTTGTTTGTGTACTGTACAATAATGCGGTTTAATGTACATTTTTCAGTTTTAAATATCAATAGCTTCTTGGTCAATTTCACACCTAAGAAGCTTGCAGTGGATATACACCCATATTGCATAACCTCGTATGTCTATATTGTTGTACATTAATATTAGTTTGATAATTAGGGGGGTCAGTCCAGTATTGTTTACCCTTTTCTTTAATATTTATCTATACAAATTGGTAGTTAAGTACTTATTTTCCAAGTTTTTTTATTTTTCCACAGTATTTAACAGCTAACAACAATAGGAGAGAGACAGATAATATCTCCTTTCATCATTAATATCAACTATAAAGGAAAAGAGCAAAGTACGAGAGTCATGCTATTAATTGTCCAAAGCAGGGATGGAGAGTGAGCTAGTGAGGTAGGCTGGTCAATACATATACTGAACATGTAACCACAGTAATGGTGGCCAGTAAAACAATGAATACAAATTGAATATTGACAAATTAAACAGAAATTGTAGACCTTTAATCTTTCCAACATGTCAACAGACACTTAACTTCAAATAAGTATGAAACATTTCACTGTGTTAACTTTCTCTTTATCCCTGGTTGATGTACATGTCAGAGCCTCTTCAGTATGGATGGGGTATAGAATACATTTTCAACAACAAAGACTACACTTCCAGTTTGTGTTCTTTACTCTGTTGAACTCTTTTGTCTTCATTCCTAGTTACAGCACGTGGATCCTCAGTTGGCATGCAAAACAAAGTGTAACACGTTATAAATAATATCAAATATCAATGTAGTATGACGAATGATGAATTAGCCATCCATTGTGTTATATCATAAACTGTTCTTACATGCCGTCACTGTTGTCAAAAGATTAACCCAGTCAGTCTTTGGGCCATATCCAGGTTCTTTATCAGTGGCACACATGAAGCAGTTGTTGGCTTTGTTGAACTCTGAAATCATAGGCATGAACTGAATATATGGCTGTCCGACACAACTACATAAAAATAAAGAATTTACATTTATTTTGAATTTAAAGTCATTACATACCAGAAAGTTTTTGAATATCCTCAGCCATTTCTTTTTGCAGTTGCTCCATATGTTTTTGAAGGTTCCATATGAATTTGGGAGGGGATGTTGGGGAAGTTCTGTGCAACTTCCTTGGCCATCTACACCAAAAAATAAAATAGAGTTTTTGACCTAATTGTCACATAACAGCTAACCATTCATTATTGAAAATATAACTATCAAACCTGCATTACAAAGACCCCACAGCTGAAGGTGTCCTGCTGCATGGTGTGAGTTATTTCCCATCCTTTCCAATTTATGGGGCGGCAGGGTAGCCTAGTGGTTAGTGTTGGACTAGTAACCGGAAGGTTGCAAGTTCAAACACCCGAGCTGAACAGGCAGTTAACCCACTGTTCCTAGGCCGTCATTGAAAATAAGAATTTGTTCTTAACTGACTTGCCTAGTAAAATAAATAGATAAACATGTCCACCCAGTCATCTATTCCATGGCAGGATCTTCTCATTTTGAAATATTCTCTTTTTTATGTAAACATAATGGAATTCTGATTAGTTATAGGCAAATTAATACACAAGCCAAATTTGTATGCTGTTTTCCTTATCACTATAATGTAGTAGTAATTTAGTAGTAGAGGTAATTTCCTTTATGCCCCATTCTACACACACAGCCTAATTATAGGCACTGAACCATTTACAGGACAATAATAAAAGTAGCATATAGGATCCAACCCTATCTCAGAGTGAATAAATGTAGAGCGTTTGCAGACTTTAAGAAAAAAATAGTAAGTAACAGTTTCATCAGTACGTGCTTAAAGAAAGTCATATTACAAAGATCACAGATGACAGTGCCCACCAAATCTATGACAATAGAGAATGAATTGTAAACACCAAAGTGTGTTAGTCAAAATAATATCTGAAAATGTCAGTTGTTGAACATAATACTTCTATTTACAATAGCAATTTATGATATATGCAGTTGAGGAATATAACATGTACCAACACTACATGTAGGACAGACATAAGACATTCCCACATACAGTATTTGATTATTTGGATTTCACCTTTATTCAACCAGGTAAGCCAGTTGAGAACAAGTTCTCATTTACAACTGCGACCTGGCCAAGATAAAGCAAAGCAGTGTGACACAAACAACAACACAGAGTTACACATGGAATAAACAAATGTACAGTCAATAACACAATAGAAATGTCTATATACAGTGTGTGCAAATGAAGTAAGATTAGGGAGGTAAGGCAATAAATAGGCCGTAGTGGAGAAATAATTACAATTTCGCAAATAAACACTGGAGTGATAGATGTGCAAGTAGAGATACTGGGGTGCAAAGGAGCAATAAAAATAAAAATAAATAATATGGGGATGAGGTAGTTGGTTGGGCTATTTACAGATGGGCTATGTACAGGTGCAATGATCTGTAAGCTGCTCTGATAGCTGATGCGTAAAGATAGTGAGGGAGATATGAGTCTCCAGCTTCAGTGATTTTTGCAATTTGATCCAGTCATTGGCAGCAGAGAACTGGAAGGAAAGGCAGCCAAAGGAGGAATTGGCTTTGGGGGTGACCAGTGAAATATACCTGTCTGGGTGTTGAGGACGTGGGTTCTACTAGAGATACAGTGGGGCAAAAAAGTATTTAGTCAGCCACCAATTGTGCAAGTTCTTCCACTTAAAAAGATGAGAGGCCTGTAATTTTTTTAATTAATTTATTTGAAAATTATGGTGGAAAATAAGTATTTAGTCAATAACAAAAGTTTATCTCAATACTTTGTTATATACCCTTTGTTGGTAATGACAGAGGTCAAACGTTTTCTGTAAGTCTTCACAAGGTTTTCACACACCGTTGCTGGTATTTTGGCCCATTCCTCCATGCAGATCTCCTCTAGAGCAGTGATGTTTTGGGGCTGTTGCTGGGCAACACGGACTTTCAACTCCCTCCAAAGATTTTCTATGGGGTTGAGATCTGGAGACTGGCTAGGCCACTCCAGGACCTTGAAATGCTTCTTACGAAGCCACTCCTTCGTTGTCCGGGCGGTGTGTTTGGGATCATTGTCATGCTGAAAGACCCAGCCACGTTTCATCTTCAATGCCCTTGCTGATGGAATGAGGTTTTCACTCAAAATCTGACGATACATTCTTTGTCCTCCAAACACGACGAGTTGAGTTTTTACCAAAAAGTTATATTTTGGTTTCATCTGACCATATGACATTCTCCCAATCTTCTTCTGGATCATCCAAATGCTCTCTAGCAAACTTCAGGATTTGCAGGATTTGAGTCCCTGGCGGCGTAGTGTATTACTGATGGTAGGCTTTGTTACTTTGGTCCCAGCTCTCTGCAGGTCATTCACTAGGTCCCCCCGTGTGGTTCTGGGATTTTTGCTCACCGTTCTTGTGATCATTTTGACCCCACGGGGTGAGATCTTGCGTGGAGCCCCAGATCGAGGGAGATTATCAGTGGTCTTGTATGTCTTCCATTTCCTAATAATTGCTCCCACAGTTGATTTCTTCAAACCAAGCTGCTTACCTATTGCAGATTCAGTCTTCCCAGCCTGGTGCAGGTCTACAATTTTGTTTCTGGTGTAATTTGACAGCTCTTTGGTCTTGGCCATAGTGGAGTTTGGAGTGTGACTGTTTGAGGTTGTGGACAGGTGTCTTTTATACTGATAACAAGTTCAAACAGGTGCCATTAATACAGGTAACGAGTGGAGGACAGAGGAGCCTCTTAAAGAAGGTCTGTGAGAGCCAGAAATCTTGCTTGTTTGTAGGTGACCAATACTTATTTTCCACCATAATTTGCAAATAAATAAATAAATAATTCTACAGTGTGATTTTCTGGATTTTTTTTCTCATTTTGTCTGTCATAGTTGAATGTACCTATGATGACAATTACAGGCCTCTCATCTTTTTAAGTGGGAGAACTTGCACAATTGGTGGCTGACTAAATACTTTTTTGCCCCACTGTAGCTTGAAGCTGACAATTGACTTGTGTTGGTGATAAAAACCTAAAAGCTAGCATTCTATAGACAAGATGTGGTGTGTGTGACTCGAGATAGAGAGAGCCTGGAAGAGTTAAGAACAATGCCTCATTGTCTCATCTTCCTGGCATCTGTGAAACTAAGTAAAATACCATCCTGTGTAGATAACCAAGGTGACTTATGGGAAGGTTAGAAGTGACTGACTAAGCAATATTGGTTTCAGCTATATAAAAACTGTGCATCGTCTGTAAAGGCTAGACTCTCAGCCTAGCAGTCAGTTAAGAGTGGTGGGCTGACGGTCTCATTATTGCAATAATTAATCAATATTAAAAAAAGATGATTGTTTGAAGAAATTACCAAGACCAAGTCTCTCTCAGTACTGAATTTCCACGACAGGTGAACCAAGAGCTATATCTGTTCCTGGTTCCACATTTTTTGAATGGGGCATGCTTATTTAAGATGGTGAGGAAAGCACTTTTAAAGAATAACCAGGCATCCTCTACTGACGGAATGAGGTCAATATCTTTCCAGGATACCCGGGCCAGGCCGATTAGAAAGGCCTGCTTACTGAAGTGTTTTAGGCAGCGTTTGACTATGATGAGGGGTTGTCGTTTGAACGCAGACCCATTACGGATGCAGGCAATGAGGCAGTGATCGCTGAGATCTTAGTTGAAGACAGCAGAGGTGTATTTAGAGGACAGGTTGGTCAGGATGATTTCTATGAGGGTGCCCACATTTACGGATTTGGGGTTGTACCTGGTAGGTTCCATGATCATTTTGGTGAGATTGAGGGCATCTAGCTTAGATTGTAGGACAGCCGGGATGTTAAGCATATCCCAGTTTAGGTCACCTAACAGTACAAACTCTGAAGATAAATGGGGGGCAATTAATTCACATATGGTGTCCAGGGCGCAGCTGGGGGCTGAGGGGGATCTGTAACAAGTGGCAACAGTGAGAGACTTATTTCTGGAAAGGTGGATTTTTAAAAGTAGAAGCTCTGTTTGGGCTCAGACCTGGATAGCATGACAGAACTCTGCAGTAGATTGCAACTCCATCCTCTTTGGCAGTTCTGTCTTGGGGGAAAATGTATACACATACATAAGGCATTTTTCAGCTATGATTTTACCACTCCAGAATGGATATGACAATGGGGCCAGCACAGGATGTAATACACGCTTACAACAATCTACTAGAACCCCTGTGGGCCAAGTCAAGAGCTACCCTTCCTCTTTCAGTCAGCTCTGCGCATGTCTGAAAGTGACAGACCCAGAGTTTTTCACAGTATGTCATATAAAATTATTACACTTATGAATGTATGTAAAATGCTAATATGTATTAGATCCAGTGGAATGGAATAACCAAGACCTGAATTTGAATGCACCGTGTTCCGATTCCTCCTATTCTTTCTGTCCAGCAGGGTCAACCAAAAACACTTGGCCTGATGGTTCATGCAGATACTGGGGAAGCAATATAGAAATGTATTGATCCCTTAAATGATTTTACTATTAAATGACCTATATCACAACCCTCATACCTCTTCACAAAAATGTACCTAAATCAATTTTGGGAAAAATATTTTACACACAAAAGACGTAGGAATTTATTTTCCCAGTTAGAAATAGTAGGCCATGCATCAAATAATTATTTTCATCAGAAAAAAACAATCTCAAATGCTCTATTGCATTTTGTAAGTTGTCTGCAGGTGGCTTGTTGTGAATGCACGCAAATATCAAGTCATTATCAGGTTATGGAAACTGTGTTCTAATACTCAACATAGAAGGATTTGTCTTAATGTCCAGTATATGAAAGTGATTCTATGAAAATGATTCTTTCACCTTATCAAGCTCACTCTGACCGATAAATCACTGCCTTTCACTGTGATTAAAAAGAGCATATGAAACATTGTTTTTCACGAGGCCTACCTGTGCACCTTCCTTTAAGCACCTCTGTTTAAACACCTCTCCTGTCCTTGATCCATTCCACATACAGCCATTTGCGGATCTTTTCAGTGTCCATGTAAAATATAGTTATTGCGAGGCTGGAATATTTGTTAACTTCAAAAAAACATTTTTTAACACCCATGTGAAACAAAGGACTGCAAAGCTTACAGATTTAAGTCTAATAGCATGATTTGAAAGTAGACAAACATCAGAGTGAGCGATATGAAGGTATAATCAGTGGACATTCTGAACCTGGTTTGAGGTCAGTAGTCACATGACCAAGGAGCATTTTAAATTTTGATAAATTCATGTAAAATCTTGTGAGATGAAAATGGACAAACTAAAGGGTGTGCAATGTGTAGGCCTACTGAGTGGACATTCTGAACCTTGTTTGAAGTCACTAGGTCACATGACCAAGAAGCTATTGAAATTTTACATTTTGATAAATTCATGTAAAATCATGTGAGATGAAAATGGAAAAAACTAAAGTGTGTGCAATATAGAAGGGTAGTAAATGTAAATGTAGTCAGTGGACATTCTGGACCTTGTTTGAGTCAAGTAGGTCACATGACCAATGAGCTATTGAAATGTAAAAAAGTTTGTTTACACTCCCTAACTAATTCAACTAGGAATAAAAAAAATGCTGCTCACATTTCCACATATTTATTAGCTTTGGAAAGCGAATTAATGTCCAAATCGGGAAAATAAGCGCAATTTTTCCAACATAATGACACTTATTTGGAGTCTGTGGCTCAAGTTGTTTGAAAGCGCGAATATCTGTCAAATATCCAACTTGAAACTGTCTTTACCTCGGTGACCAATACAAGTCTTTGTGGCGCTTGCTCAAAGCGTTGAACCTAAAGAAACCACCAAAACGTCCATTTCTGTGTGCTCCTACCACTTCTTTGACAAGAAGCCTACAGTGAAGCGTCCTTACCTAGAAAAATGGCTTGGCTACGATGCTCCACTCGTGAAGAAGCGTCGGGCGTTGGTCAGGTAGTCGTCAGTGTAAGCCAAACGCTTGAGCTGTTTGCCTGCTCTCCTTGTGTCTCCCTCTTGCTCTTATCTATCCTCAGTCTCATAATCGCACAATTTATTTCCTCTACAGCTCATTTAAAAATTCCCATGTTATTTATACTTAATATTATTAGGAGCATTCATACAGTATGGTGTTTTATTGTACGGTTTTGTCAATTGACTTGTTTAACAAGACATACTGATTTCTTAACAGGTGACACAACAGACTCAAGTGTTTACCAAATTGAAAATGGGGATTGGCCAGCACAGAAGGAATGGATATGCCTTCAGAGAAGGATGCCCAAACCCAATGGGAAGACCCATCTCTAAGTGATCACAACTACAGCTCAGGTGATCATGTAAAGCCCACTACCTGTGAGGCAGGGACAGTGCCCAGCAGCACCTCTCTACAAAACCCTGCTGAGAAACTAAGCACCCTGTTGACTGCATACAGGCTTGTTTCTTGCTGCCTTTTCTACCCTGGCAGAACATCTTCTATCCCTCCTACAAAGGAAGCTTTCAGTTAGACCTGACAGACTAACTCCTGATGACATTGATGAAGCTGAAGCTCAACTTGCTGCAGCAGTACCTAGCAGAAAGGTTTGGTGTTTCCCAGAGTATTGTCAGTCAAGTGATTAGTTATTGGATTGACATGATGTAAGAGAATCGGAAGTAGTACATTCCATGGTTGCCAAGGGAGACCCCATCCATGCTACAATGTGACAATGTTTTAAGGACCACTGCCCAGGAACAACCTGCATTATTGACTGCTCAGAAACTGCTTTACAGAAGTGCAAGAGTCTGGATTCAAGGGGGGAGTCATTCAGCCATGACTATGCCCAGAACACTATCAAGTACCTGATGGTCATTGCACATTGTGGTCTAGTGATGTTCATCTCCTCAGCATATGGAGGTAGATGTAGTGACAAATATATAACATAGGATTCTGGGTTTCTGGAGTACTTCTGTCCAGGTGATGAGGTCATGGCTGACCGGAGCTTCACAATCTGATCTGCTACAATAGAGGAAGGTCGAATTTACAATTCCAGCCTTCACAAAAAGAGGCACACAGCTGTCAGAGGACACCAACTTGTACAAGACGGATAGCTAACGTGAGGGTTCATGTGGAACGCGTAATTCAAAGGCTCAAGTCGTTTAGAATCATCTCACAAACAGTGCCAATCAACCTCTCATCTGACAAAATACTTTGAATCTGTGCTGACCTGTGTAACCTGCACTGACCTGTGTGGTGATATCATTCATGAAGATGCTGAATGAACTGATCAGTCAAATGCCATTCACAGGGTTGATTTCCCAATATGAATTAAAGTTGTCAAAAGTTACATTAATTACATTTCAATTCATTCTATAACAACTTTACTTAGTTATTTGTTTTATATACTCATTAATATTCATAAAAAACAAACCCATAAAAACAATTTCCACAATACTGTGACTGTTGATGCATTAAGTCAGGCTTTTTAATTGAAAAACAATGTGTTAATAGTAACTGCAAACAGGAGAGACATCTGACTACAGATGTCTATAGAGCTGCATATATTTGTCACTCAGTGACAATCTGCTGCCTGATGCATAACAATAAATGGCAGCATGTATTGAGTAGAATGCCTTCAACCTCAGGACAGCCTCTGCACAGACCTGTGCATCATAGGGAACAGGGATGACAACTTGCCGGGACAGTCCAGATGAGCACCTTACTTTCTCTCAGTCTTGTGCAAAACATACCAATTTGCACCTGCATGTAGTAGCCACGTGGCCTATGTGGTTGCAGTTAGGGTGTGCCCTCCACCACTTCACATCACAGGCTTTCCCATTGAAGACATCATCCAGAGAATCACAGCCCTTCCTAGGGCCCTATGAAATCCGTTAGATTTTTTTCAAAATTACATTATTTATTTTCCGAAATTACATTTTTTCCGTAAAAATTTGTCTGAATTCTGTGTTTTACGATTTATGCAAATTTTATCAGAAAGCGTGTTGTCACGACTTCCGCCGAGGTTGGCTCTCCTACCCGTTCGGGCGGTGCTCGGCGGTCGTCGTCACCGTCCTACTAGCCACTACCGATCCCTTTTCGTTTATCTGTTGGTTTTGTCTGATTGGTTGCACCTGTGTGTTGTTTAGTTAATTAGTGTCTGTATATATTGTAGGTTGTCCCACCCTTGTTTTGTGCGGGATTGTTTATGTTGTCATTATTTTCGTCTATCGGTGTTTTTGTGTTTCTTATTCTCCGGTTACTCTGTTATCCTGTGTTGGATAATTTCACCCTGTGTGTGTTTGGGTTCACCGTGTTTGTTTTTGTTCAACGGAGAATAAACTTTATATCGCTATCTGCTCTCTGCGCCTGATTCCACCCACCTTGATTAGACGTGACACGTGTCTAATAATATGAATATGAATGAATAAAACGTAGAGTCTTGTATTTGCTGAAACTCCTCTCACAGTCGACTGAGCTGAGTGGGAAGTGTATGTAGGACACTGCCACTTCTGCAACTCTTGGGAATCTCACACTCAGGCCCCTCCAGTAATCAGCAAGTTCCAAAGCAGGTGAGGGCTCCCTGGACCCATTTTTTTCTGATGATGGGCTTGCTACACACATCAGTTGTGTGTGTAGCCTTGTGAATGTAATTTATATGTTTACATGAATGATTAGAATATTCCACCCTGAAACCATATAATTGAATGAAATTGATTAGAATCATCAATTATTATTAATGATGTGTCTATTCTTAGTCAGTAAAATTATAATAAATGTGTGTAGTTTTAGTCAGTATTAGGGTAAATCAATATATGTACAATATGTCTCTTTAGTATCTTAAACACAGACTGTCTGAGCAAAATCCGGTGCCGACCTTGCTAGGGGCCTCTGAGAGATTTGAGGGAGGACAGGGAGTACTTCTCACGGTCCCTAATCTTTGTCATCTGGGTATTGATAAAGTATGTGCGTAGGATACCTACTGTTTGTGTGTATGTAGGTGCGTATGATATCTACTGTTTGTGTGGAAGTATGTGCGCCGCTATAAAATTGATGTCTTTGTATAGTGGACTTTAGAACGTTCTCGTGAATAAACTGTACTGACCTTTTGCATAAGCTGAGTCTTTGACAAATTATTATTAAACCCATGGTCTTACAAACCTTGGGGATTGGTCAAAGCTATTGATTGTTATTATCATTGGGATTGAAAATTCTCGTGACAAGCTTTCGATATACTTTTCCATGGCTGGAACCTGCCTAGGATCGAACACCCTAGCCAGCCTGTACACCTCCCTGGCTGGATGTGTGTCCCAGTGCTTTGACAACTTTGAAGGCCAAGTGGAATGCATCATGGAGACGGTCAAACACCTCTCTCCAATCCCCATCTTTCTCAATAGCTCATCTGTCTTGGCACCACACCCACATGTTTTTGCTGTTCCATTCACTAGGTAAGAGCCCAAATCCTCCATGACATTGTATGCAGACACTTCTGTGGGATGGTGGGTTCTTTCCAGGAGTGACAGAGCTGTCATCACCCATCTTCTCTTTCTGGCAGGCTTCTTGAGGAAGACAGATGTCATCCATGTCACAAGTGATCCAACTTAAGAGACGTATTTGTAATTCTGCCAGGTCTCACTCACCAGATTGATGACATGGCAGAGACAGGTTACATGTACACTGTTGGGCATCACTCCTTTCAGAACCTCCTTGTATGCCTTCAGGCAGTAGGAGGCATTATCTGTGACCACTGCTCAGGCATCATTCAGGTTCAGATCGTTGCTGTGGAGGGAGGCTAGTATAGCTTGGGAAAACGTGCAGTAGTTGCATCTGTCCATGAAAATGACATCCACCAGAAAGTATTGGTTTTCAACACCTGCAATGAAAGATAAGGAATAACTTGAATGATGTTTTAACCAAAATAAGTGTTATTTAAATTAAGTGTAAACACAATGTAGATACAGCTATAGTTAGTTAGATGGAGAGGCAGACAGCTGCTGACATTATACATCGCTATATTTCACCACGATAGCTTGTCGTTTGGAATATCACAATTTGCATGCGGACAATTCACATTGCAGGATGTAAATGAAGCCTATTGCAACGGTATATTATTAATTAATAGGCTGTTAAGTTAACTCACCAATGACGATGTTTAGAACGCTGCAATCCCTTGGATCTGTTGTCTCGTCAACAACCACCGCAAACTTCTTCCCACGGATCTTCTGTAGAACGGCAGTCATATGTTGGTCGAACACATCCGGCAGTTGAGTTTGACAGAGGCTGCACTCATTTTCGGGCAACACTCCTCCCTGTCTGCAATGCTTCACTAGAAACAGCTGTAGCTTTCTTATCTTTTCTAAGGGGATGTCAGACACCGTGCACACAGCCACAAGTCTTGAATCTGCTGATGTTTGCACTAGTAATGGTCGTTTCAAGAGGCCTGCTCTGGCTAAGACTGTGCTTTTCCTTGTTCTTCACATGGACTTTGACTTTAAGTTCTCATCACATGTATTTTTACAGGTCCAATCAATAGTATGTTGACAGAATTTGCAAAACAGCTTATCGCCTGACTCAATAGTACAATGGGTATTGCTCTGCTCTGAATTTAGGGGTTAGGGGCGATATTTTTTTTACGGCTTGCCCGTCTTCGACATGTTTCTCAAAGTGACAGCAAAGTTGTGAGGTGACGTAAGGGTCCCACGCACGACGACCCCCCCATCCCAATCGAAAACGGAATTATTTTCCTAGGCATAATCGTCTGTAATTTTATAATTATGAAATAATTTAGGTTACTACAACAATTAAGCCTACTTTTGATTTTTTTTAATCAATTTCAGCCAATTTATGGAAAATTCTGCAATATTCCACATTTTACAGTTGATTCCATTTTTATTACCAAATTCCGCAATTCTGTTCGTTTTCCACATCGCGGAAATCATAGGGCCCTAGAAGCCTTCCCCATGACAGGACACTTGATCTCCAACAGCTCCTTGGAGTTCAGCACTCTGTCAGGGCTTGCTGATAGCCATGGCTCTTCAACACTGACAAAAGTAACTCTGTGGTCCACAAAGTATCCACAGTCTTCCAGCCACTGGGAGGCCATCAGCTCATTATCTTCAAATACATTAAAATGGTACAGCCACAAATAAATATTCATTTCAGTCGAATTTTACCTGGGATGCTACTGGCTGTGATGTTACTGTTGGTTCAGCATTAACACACTTATAGAGCAGACTCCCCACAAGCAGATTCAGGTGTCTCAGGCTCCTATTCAATTCCTCCTATGAGTGGAATGTAGGAGTGGGACGCAGGGTACACTTTTCTGCATATTGGTCACTGGCCACTGGCGCAGCGGTCTAAGGCACTGCATCTCAGTGCAAGGGGAGTCACTACAGTCCCTGGTTCGATTCTAGGCTGTATCACATCCGGCCGTGATTGGGAGTCCCATAGAGCGGAGCACAATTGGCACAGCTTTGTCCGGGGTAGGCCGTCATTGTAAATAAGAATGTGTTCTTAATAACTGACTTGCCTAGTTGAAAAAAGGTTAAATAAAAAATAAAAATGTTAAGCCTGACTGTTTTATCATTCTGTGTCTAGATATGGCAGTATTGCGAACTTTCATCTATAAAAGGAACAAAGAAAATAGACTATAAACATCAATTACATGACCAAGTAATGCGAAGATTGATCATATCATCTAAGAACTCTATCATAAAGTTAGCCTATGGATTGTAGTACCTGTCACCACAACACATGTAGGCGGCTTGTAAACTTATGTTAAGTAATGTTAGACATAGAAATGCAAGTGACTTTGCTTACGAAAATCATCCCGCCAGCTCTACTTCTTCTAGGGTGGGGTTTATCGGCGGTTGGCATCCAACGTTATGGTGCATTACCGACACCTACTGTACTGGAGTGTGAGCCAGAGACAGGGAGAAACTAAATTCTACCTGCCAGCCCCGTTGCTCTTAAAAAATATATATATATATTTGAGACTATATCTAATGACTTTCTACTCAATATACTATTTTAACTCATTCCTGTATCACCCCCTTCTAGATCTCATCCTCCATCTTTCCCTCCAATGTCCACACTGTAGCAATACATGCTCCACTGTCTGTTTCCTGGCAATACTCACATTTTCCTGTTGGATGCTTTCCTATCACATGTAAAGTCTTATTCAACTGGCTGTGTCCCACTATTAATCTTGTAAATATAGCCTCTCTTCTGTCTCTTCCTGCCGTTCTCCCCTCCCCAACTTTCCTCTGTACTTGAAATACATTTTTATTTTATTTATTTATTTCACCTTTATTTAACCAGGTAAGCAAGTTGAGAACAAGTTCTCATTTACAATTGCGACCTGGCCAAGATAAAGCAAAGCAGTTCGACACATACAGCGACACAGAGTTACACATGGAGTAAAACAAACATACAGTCAATAATACAGTAAAAAAAAACAAGTCTATATACAATGTGAGCAAATTAGGTGAGAAGGGAGGTAAAGGCAAAAAAGGCCATGGTGGCAAAGTAAATACAATATAGCAAGTAAAACACTGGAATGGTAGTTTTGCAATGCCTGCCCTTAGTATCTCTATTCCACTGCTCTTGCCATTTCTCCACCATCACTTTTTGCTTCTGCCTTGCTCATTGAAACTACCATATCAACATCCCCACTACTTAGTGCTTGTTTAGCCAGTATATCAACTGCACTCCCACATAAGCTGGGACCCATGTAAATATTAGCTGTATATCCATTTGTTTACTCCTGCCATGATATAAAAGGACTGGAGACTCCTTAACACTGCACATGAATCAGAGCAAAGAACTACTCTTTCTGGCTTAACTTCCTCCACCCACAGCAAGGCCAACAGCATGGCCACCATCTCTGCCGTATATACAGCCAGATGATCTGACTTTCACCCCACATTCCTACACTACATATGCTGACCCAGTATGTCCTGTCCTTGGATCTGTTGAACCATCTGTGTATATGGCCACAACATCTTGATACACAGCATCAAGACTTCTCTTAAACAAATCAGATGGATCAACACCCTCCCTATCTTTCTGTAGTCTCTCCAATACTCCTAGATCTACTACTGGAGGTGGGAGTAGCCATGGTGGATTTACAGGAATAGCTACCGTTGGGCTAAACTCCCTTCCATACATTCTCATCACCTTCGCCTGGGTATTACCCACCCAAACCTAGTTCTGTCTTCGCTCATGTTCCCAGCATGCCTGTAAAATCCCTCAGCCGTCTCTACTGATCCGTTGTAGGATACAAGTACCCAAGTAGAGTGGTAAATTGATTGATGCTTGATTGGCTGCCTTCAAAAATACTAATCCATTTTCCTCCTCCTGGTGAAGCCATTTGTGTTTTCCCAAATGTGAACCATGTTTTGTTTTTGTTTATTTGTTCAGATGTGTTAGCCACCGCTCTGAGGTAATTCACTAACGTTGACGGAAGTTGTAAAACGGAAACAAACACAATCGCGTTCGAATGGAACTGTGTCAAGTGGGCGGGGCTACACAAGGTGATAGCTATGTTTCGCTAACCAGAAACAGAATCGGTATTGTTGAATTCGATGCTCATAATAGCAAGCTAGTTCGGATGGTTTGGTTAAAAATACATTTAAAAAATTAACGTTTGGTTAGCTAAAAATATAGCATGTATGTTTGTTTGGTTACCACGACAACTACTGTAGCGATCTGGTAAACGTGTTATTCTTCCAGCAAATGAACACATTTCTAGTGGCAAATGTGTTCAATTGTAGCCTTGGTATAAAAAGGATAATCAACTAGGGGCTCTATGTGTTTTCTGGAAAATAATGCAACTCTGTGGAAAATCAGATCAACTCCTCTAGCGCGGTGTGGAGCACACCTTCCACATAGTTATTTAAAGCATAGCCCCTCTTTGATTATTCCTTGCTTGTCAAATGGCAGCCTAGCCTCGATCAACCAGAATAAGACCCTCGATATTTATGGGAAAAGAACATCAAGCTCATCACCTTGCACTTTCACCACCCTGTGAAGTTCATCATAGTTTAATCTCTAGCCTAATAAACTGCACGATTTCCCGAAAAGTCGTAGTAGTGCGAGGATAACGTAGTCGCTTAAACTCCACGTTTATTTCAATATGATGGTTATTATATAAATATTTGCCCATTAAAGCGTTTCCACCTTCATTTATGCCATACTTGATGTTATCAATAACAAAACGATCACACCTTGTCTAGCAAAACTTGTTTTATCAACAAATGTGTTGTTTCCATCAGGCCTGTAATTACATTTTTTATCCAACATGTACTTTACTCGCATAAAAAGGTTGGATGGAAACCCTGTTAGAAACCAATATGATTATCTTCACAGACTGGCGGAGGTACAAGTTGATGAGCAATCACACTGTCAGCAGCATCTCTAGTTGCCAACTAGAGCCGACTGCTAGCTGGTTTCATGTCTCAGGCCCTCTGCCTGTGTGGTGAGAGGGCGGAGTTAGCAGTTTGAGAGTGAACAAACCACTGTTCATAATTCCACTCGAACGCGAAGAGGCAGGCGCGATTAGAACTCAGTCAGGTCAATCATATAAACGTTCTGAGCTTTGATCAATGCTGGGAGCAATATTCAGATATTGACCCGTAATTGATTGTCTTTATTGTGTACTACATATACACTATATATAGAAATGTATATGGACACCCCTTCAAATTGGTGGATTTGGCTATTTCAGCCACACCCTTTTGCTGATAGGTCTATAAAATCGAGAAAACCGCCATGCTATCTCCATAGACAAACATTGCCAGTAGAATGGCCTTACTGAAGTGCTCAGTGACTTTCAACGTAGCACCTTGATAGGATGCCACATTTCCAACAAGTCAGTTTGTCAAATTTCTTCCCTGCTAGAGCTGCATGTTCAACTGTAAGTGCTGTTATTGTGAAGTGGGAACATTTAGGAGAAACAACAGCTCAGCTGTGAAGTGGTAGGCCACACAAGCTTATAGAACAGGACTGCCTAGTGATGAAGCACACAGCACATAAAAGTTGTCTGTCTTCGGTTGCAACACTCACAACCAAGTTCCAAATGGCCTCTGGAAGCAACGTCAGTACAAGAACTGTTTGTCGGGAACTCCATGAAATGGGTTTCCATGGCCGAGCAGCTGCACACAAGCCTAAGATCACCATGCACAATGCCAAGTGTCGGCTGGAGTGGTGTAAAGCACCCCACTATTGGACTCTGGAGCAGTGGAAACGCATTCTCTGGAGTGATGAATCACGCTTCACCGTCTGTCAGTCCGACGGACGAATCTGGGTTTGGCAGATGCCAGGAGAACTCTACCTCCTGCAGTGCTTCTACACCTGCATTGCTTGCTGTTTGGGGTTTTAGGCTGGGTTTCTGTACAGCACTTTGAGATATCAGCTGATGTACGAAGGGCTATATAAATACATTTGATTTGATTTGAATGCATAGTGCCAACTGTAAAGTCTGGTGGAGGAGGAATAATGAACCAAATCTTGGCATTGCGCATGGTGATCTTAGGCTTGTGTGCAGCTGCTCTGCCATGGAAACCCATTTCATTAAGCTCCCGACGAACAGTTATTGTGCTGACGTTGCTTCCAGAGGAAACTTGGGAGTGAGTGTTGCAACTGAGGACAGACTGTTTTGACGCGTAATGCGCTTCAGCACTCTGCTGTCCCGTTGTTGATGTGTGGCTGAGCCGTTGTTGATCCTAGGAGATCCCACTTCACAATAACAGTGCTTACAGTTGACTGGGTCAGCTCTAGCAGGGCAGAAATTTGACGAACTGACTTGTTGGAATGGTGGCATCCTATGATGGTGCTACGTTGAAGATCACTGAGCTCTTCAGTAAGGCCATTCTACTGCCAATCTTTGTCTATGGAGATTGCATTGCTGTGTCTGATCTTATACACCTGTCAGCAACGGGTGTGGCTGAAATAGCCAAATCAACTAATTTGAAGGGGTGTCCACATACTTTCATATATATAGTGTTTTGGGGGTTTTTTCTTCACCAAATTATAAAAAATTACAGGTGTCCTCATATGTAGTTATGGCTACTCCCTGTATATAGGCATGTTATTTTTACTTTTATTGTTTGTTTTTCACTGTGTATTTATTCCTTGTGTCACTATTTCTATGTTTTCTTTTTCTTTTTTTATCTTAAACTCTGCATTGTTGGAAAAGGACCCGTAAATAAGCATTTCACTGTCAGTCTACACCTGTTGTTTACGGAGCATGTGACAAATAAAATGTGATTTAATACAAACAAGTTCAAACCACGCAACAGTCAGTAGCTGAAAGCAGTTTGAACCATTTTAAAGGTTAAATAACTAATTTCCTTTAGAGGCATTCATGGATAACTATAAACTGATATCACATAACAGTCACATAAGCAAAACTGCAATGACTGATGAAATAGTAGATGGGTTGACCAGAAAATAGGTTGTTCACAGTTCATGATCTCTTCAAAGTAAAGCAGGGATGGATTCTGTGCGCTCATAGCTACTGGCCCAAAACAGCAGAATAACCAGGTTCAGGTAGGTTATATTTGGCATACCTCAAGCAATACTCTGAATAAAGTAATTGTGGAGATAAGCAGTCATTTATTGATACATATTAGAGCACAGGGCACTAAGGACAGATATATTAATTATATTTTTTATCTTTACAATAAATGGGGACAAAAACGTCCACAAGTAACACAACTCAGGTATACTAAAGTTTTCACTTATAGCTAAATTACATGGCAATTGTTGTTCTCTGAAAGTGTCTGTTCACAAGAAACTAAGTAAAACATGCTATGGTGTGTGTAGTGAACGTGTCATGTCAATCGATTAAATAGGTAATAGATGGGCGCTGCCTTGTTTCGTAATCACAACGCTGTAGTGGAAACCAAGACTGTTCTCGGGGCGGGTCTGCCGGTTTTGACTATCAGAAGTTACTTTTCGTATGATAATTCGATCAAGTTTAGGAAAATGGTTACGGTTAGATAAAATGCAAAAACACACAACATACTGTATCTAGCTACAACCAGGTCTGCCCTGAGAACACTCTTGGTTTCCACTAATGCGATCACAACAGTTGATCGAACTGTTGTGGTCACTACTTGTCCTGTCTTGCTCAGGACTAGTCTGACTGCTTGAAATACATATCTCAAGATAGGGCGGCTACTCGACTTCACAGGAATTTACCTAATGTAATTTATTCATACAGGGATGTCCAAGGAGACCAACACACAGGTAATTTGTGTTATTTAGTGGAAATTCGATTATATGAGTGTTCACTTCACTCTTCCTTCATTTAGCTAACTACAATGGGCCTGCTAACGTTAACTGCTAGCTAACGTTAGCTCACTGACTCGCCGGGCACAGTAGCGGACACAGAGTCTGCAACTGTAGTTAGTATGTGACAGCTATTCAGATCAATGATTTTTATCTCCACGATAATGCTTTGCAGTGGTTAGTTGGGTTAATTTGTGTTTGTATTCTTGCACGGCTTGGCGGTGATAGCAAGGGAACGTTAGCTGTGTTACCAAATATTTGTTATAATTAACCCTATATGTGTTGTTACTGCGGCTTTGATGCAAGCTAACATTAGTCAGTTTGTAGTATTATACACCAACAGTATGGCTATGTAGTTTACACACATTCACCTAGTTGCCTCTTTAGCTGAATGTGAGGCCGTGGGCATTCAAGGCTGTTGATGCTGGTTAACTCAGCTGCCATCATCAGGCCTATGGTCACATGACGGGGTGGAAATTATTGCTGGTGAGGTTTTCATTTTCCTCTGGTCCATCCCTCACCGGTGGCATCTACTGCTGTCAAGAGCAACGTTTTATCTCCGTTTGAAGAAAAACAGCAAAAGTCAGTCCCATTTGTTTTTATCAAACAGTAGCATAAGTTTTGCCTTATTGACATTTTATAAACTTAGCTCCATCATTAAACGTTCCTTAGTACAGTGACAGTGTATTCTCTCTAATTCTCTCTCGCTTTCTAATTCTCCATCTTTCTTTCTTTCTCTCTCTCTGTAGTTGGTGGAAAACAAGATTGGCTACATTCTCTTTAAAAGGGACAGGATTTTCTTTCTTATTGTTATTTTTTCAGATATGTGTTTCACAGTGAAACCGTTTTCTTTACACCTCTGAGTTCCTCTTTGCTCTATTATAAAATACGCTGAGAGTGAGTCTTGTGTCTTCGTTGAGGGTAAGCCTGTAAAGCATGGTTTGCAACCGGCAGTAGCTCTGGGCTGTTCTGCAGTCATTGAGTTTCTTAGAATTATGACCTACCTAAGCTATGGGCTCAATTTTATCAAACCAGAATTGCTGGTTTCCATTGTCAAATAAAATCACACAATTTTGTGTACTTTTAAAAACCTGCCACCAAAAATATTATCAGTTTTAGTAGAAATAACAGTACTAATGTTTATTTTGGTGTTCTCAATAAACGACTAAATGGGTATTGTGGAAAGGTGAGTGGCTGAAATGAGAAGTAGAAGAACTCAGGTCAGAGGCTAAAATGTCTCACTTGCAGCTCAGTTAGACAGACTACTGAGGAATCATTGAAATTGCTTATTTCAGACTAGAGGAACAAATCACAGGTAAACTGTTCCAAAGTAATAGTTTGAATAGCAATGAAAGTGTAACTTGTTTACCATGATCATTGAAATGTTAGAGGCAATGCCTCTGTTTATGGCTGCCTGTTTACACACGGTTAAGCAGAGGATCACCACAATGTCCCGGTCTCATGTGATCGTTTGTCTTTCCAACAGGAGCAGTAACATGGCTGCTGACGACAAATCCTCCTCCTCATCCTCTACGCTGGATTGGAGTGTGGCGCCTCCTATTTCCCCTGGCAGCCCATCTCACCTGACACACTTCAAACCCCTGACTCCAGAGCAGGACGAGCCCCCGCTCCGATCAGCATACAGCTCCTTTGTCAACCTGTTCCGCTTTAACAAAGGTCATTACTAAGATAACACACGTGATACGCATGATGAAAGCAGACAAGATTTCAGGGATTGCAGACATTCACACAAACTTACTTAAATTACACTATGTAATTGTTTTGAGATGGTTGACAGTCATCTAGTAGACCTGTGCATTAAGATGAGGAGACAAGACAAAAAAGCGGAAGAATTGAGTCGTTGTTTTGTCACACTGTTATTTCTTATTCTGTGGAGTGTCCTATAGCAGTCAATACTATGCAGTACTGTACAGTCTAGGCTACTGTACTGTACCCTAGGATGCAGGGAAAGGTACTGTAGCCTTGACCACCAGCCGGGTTTACAGTCAGTTAGTTTAATGGTCTGGGGCCGTTTTTCATGGTTCAGGCTAGGCCCCTTAGTTCCAGTGAAGGGAAATATTAACGCTACAGCATACAATGACATTCTCGCGGATTCTGTGCTTCCAACTTTGTGGCAACTATACTACATGACCAAAAGTATGTGGACAACTGCTTGTCGAACATCTCATTCCAAAATCATCATCAACATTAATATGGAGTTTGTCCCCCATTTGCTGATATAACAGCCTCCACTATTCTGGCAAGGCTGTCCATTGGAACATTGCTGCGGGGACTTGCTTCCATTCAGCCACAAGAGCATTAGTGATGTTGGGCGATTAGGCCAGGTTCGCAGTCGGCGTTCCATTTCATCCCAAAGGTGTTCGATGGGGTTGAGGCTCTGTGCAGGCCAGTCAAGTTCTTCCACACCGATCTCAACAAACGATTTATGTATGCACCTCGCTTTGTGCACGGGGGCATTGTCATGCTGAAACAGGAAAGGGCCTTCCCTAAACTGTTGCCACAAAGCACAGAATCGTCTAGAATGTCACTGTATTCAATAGCATTAAGAACCATAAAAAACAGCCCCAGACCATTATACCTCCTCCAGCAAACTTTACAGTTGGCACTATGCATTCGGGCAGGTAGTGTTGTCCTGGCATCCACCAAACCCAGATTCGTCCATTGCCCTATAGCAGTCTATACTATGCAGTGCTGTACAGTCTAAGCTACTGTACTGTACCCTAGGATGCAGGGAAAGGTACTGTAGCCTTGACCACCAGCTGAGTTTACAGTCAGTTTAAGATTAACAGGAAGTAGAATGCAACTCGGAGCAGAGCCCATGTCCCGTGAGGTCATGTGATGTGACACTGCCTGTTGGCTAGGTGCAAGGAAGGGGCCGGCCAACCACATGGTCCATCATGTCTCCCTCTCTCCAGGCCCCATCCTTACTGGCAGGCCCCTCACCAAGGCAGCAGGGCTCTGCTCATATACTGTAGCATGGAGCGTTAACAACATTCTATTTCACATTTTTAAAATTATTATTATTATTATTTTTTTAATTTAATGGAATTATTAGAGGGATGGTGAATCACTTTACGCTGATAAGATTAGATCTAGAGAGAGCAAGGGAACATTTATGGACACCAGCGATGCATACACTTATAAGTACATTAATGTACACACACTTAAAGCTGCAATATGTACGTTTTTGGGCGACCCAACCAAATTCACATAGAAATCTGATTTGTAAATCTGCAGTATAGCTTAACTTTGTGCACTATTTCTATGCTTCCTGTTCTTAAGTTTCGGTTTTGTACACCAGCTGAAAATACAATATTTTGGGGTATGGAAAAGATATTCACAGTGGTTCAGATGGCACAAGGATTATACTTGCTTGTTATGTCACCCCCCCCAAAGAAAAATATTTAAAAATAATAATAATATATATATATATATATATATATAACATACATGCATAATGCACTACCAATTAAAAGTTTGTGGTCACTTAGAAGTGTCCTTGTTTTTTAAAGCAAATCTCATGTTTTTGTCCATTAAAATAACATCAAATTGATCTTAAATACAGTGTAGACATTGTTAATGTCTAAACTTTTCAACGGTAGTGTATATTAGAATTTCTGCATAGTGCACCTTTAAGGGTAAAGTAGTGGGTTCAAGGAGTAGGACATTCAAGGAGTTGGTCTGATGGTGTCCTTTGATGGTATCGACTTCCTTGTCTGTTTGTGGGAACAATAGAGCGTGTTGTCCTAAAAAAACGGAAATTAGTTGCCTCTGGTTTGTTCAGCTATTCATACGGGGAAAATTAATGGGGAAAGAATAGGGTTTTGGGATTAACACCGAAAATAAGGTCCGAGGTTGACACAGGCTCAGAACATTTTGTTCTATGAGATATCAGTCAGTTAACATGACCTTTCTGAATTATGTAGCCTTTATGTGCTTTTTTAAATTCCATAACCCCCCCATGTCATGAGGATACCTTTGCCATCTAAAGATGTTACTTTTGTTAAGTAAATCAGGTGTTAAATTAGGTAAAAAAAGAGACTGGAGTGCCACTTTAAATGACCTGTTCTAATTTATCTATGTGTACAGAGGAGGGGCGGCCACCCTCAGTGACAGAGAAACCGGATGTGGTTGTGCCGTCACCCACTGGGGAGCGTAGGAACTGGACCATACCAGCACACTCCATCCACGGCTCTGGGGCGCATAGGAAACAACACCACAATCTTTTACGCAGGACTTCTACTGCTTCAGGTACCACACACACACACACATTTATTCTAATGCATCAGATGTACAGTATACTTATACAGTGGGGGGTTGAATACTGCACTGTTCGGTAGGGCTTGCAAGTTAAGCATTTCACTGTACTTATGCATGTGACAAAAAGAACTTGAGTGATTCTTTGTGCTTTCATTTATATTTGGAGTGATTGCATTAACTGTCTCTCTGGCTTGACCTGATAATGGTGATGAACGTTTCATGCTGATAGGATTAGTCATCAGTCAGAGATCCGAGTCACTGGAGGCGTTATATCCGCCAGGCAAGCTTAAAGGAGAGCTGCTGTGTTTCTACCATGGGCTAGAATACGTATTGAACTGCTGCTCTTTTTGTGAGGGCTATCCATTTTGACATTTTATAGTTTTAAGTTAGCGACGTGCAGATAAGAATGGATGCACAGTGTGAGTAACATGACGTCTATTCAAAAAAGCTGATGTATGTCTTTTCTTTTTGCAGTGGACTGGCCATTATGGCCTGGTGAGGGTGAGGGCCTTCTATACTGTGTGTTTGCTAAGAATTCTGAAATGTTTTTTGCGCTTGATTTTTTTAACAACCTGGTTTCATAGAGTGGGCGGCTAACCCAAGCACCTGAGTGGTTTTGGTGTGAGTGTGGTTGATCTAGCTACTTTTGGCATGTATGGATAAAGTGCCTTCTGATGTTATTTTGTTGCCAACACTGATATTTGATCAGTTGTATGTGTTTGCATAATGATATAAGAACTAACATCATACTACCTTTTTTTTTGTTTCTCACTCAATGGCATTTGTCCGATTTGCGTTATCTGTATAATTTTATTCATAACCATAATTGTTCACTAGAGCCTAGTTTATGGCTACTGATATACTGGTAAGCTTCTGTTGTGTTATTGTGCAATCCTTTTTTAACTTAACCTGCCATTATCAAAGCAAATCCTTGAAGAGATTGTCAATTTCCATGCCCGTTTTGGGCTATAACCTACCTAAGAGAGGTATAAAAAAAAAATGTCTCTCCCAGTCTCCCTCCTTTACCTTTCTGCATTTTATTTGCATGAAAAGGGAGCATTTGCATGACGTGAATGGTTAGACGAAATCTGCTATGAAGTGTGTGTTGAATGGCTGCACCATGTGTGTTTCTTTTTGTGTGTGTGCTGCTCCTAGAGGGCCGTAGGAAATCGGAAACCCCCCTGGGCACTCACGATCCTCGTACGGCTGTTCAGCTCCGCACTGCTCTGAAGAGACTCAAGGAGATCATGGAGGGAAAGAGCCAGGTATCTACCATACCATTTCACAATCACACTGCTGCTGTTGTTTATTGTACTTCACATTACACTGCTGTTGTTTTACACACCGTTACTCTAGTGCTGCTTGTTTTCACTTGGAGTAATATAACTTAGCTTACTATCACAGTCACACACAGGCAACTGTTCCAAATATGGGACAACGTGTGAAGACCCCTCTTATTTATTTTAAAGTAGGCTGTTATTGTTTCATCTAACCGTTTGATTTCAGTGAAATATAGTTTTCATGTACTTTGAAAAGATTGCTTCAGCATTACTTTATACCTCAGTGTTAATTGGTACACTAAATAAAGAAGGCATATTGCAGGACAGTGACCTGAAGCAGTACTGGATGCCAGACAGCCAATGTAAGGAGTGCTACGACTGCAATGAGAAGTTCACCACCTTCCGCCGCCGCCACCACTGCCGGCTCTGTGGCCAGATCTTCTGCAGCCGCTGCTGCAACCAGGAAATCCCTGGCAAGTTCATGGGCTACACGGGTGAGTGCATTGGGGACTCACAGGGGGGGGTGGGGGCATGACCTCAAGACCATGCCCACCCCTTGCCTGCATCATCATCATCATTATCCCTAGTGACCTCCTGAGGAGAGGGAAGACAGCCCCTAAAGAATGATCCCAAAGCAGGGTCACAATATGTTAGAGAGGTCCAATGGTAGAGATCTAGTTGAGCCACTGCTGAGATCATGTGTATGTACAGAGGTCTATGGGTGCTCAGCATGGTGTTTTTTCTGCTGTGGTTGTTTGTGTTACTAAAGTTGGACTTGGGTAAGTTGACCAGTGACCTTTGAGCTAACATTGCTGTGATGTGAGAATCTGAGACCAAGAGATCTAATCAATAGCATGTTTGTCCTTTGATGATGTGCTGTGACCTAACCGTGCCATGCAGTGACAACACCACAGTAACCACGATACTGCCTCCATCCTAGATCATAGCAGGACCTGCTCTTCCTCTCACTGACTCCTACCCTTCTCGCTGTCTCCCTCCCTCCCGCCATTGTCTGTCTGTCTGTCTGTCTAGGAGACCTGCGGGCCTGCACCTACTGCCGTAAGATTGCTCTGAGCTACTCCCACTCTGCAGACTCTGGCTCCATAGGGGAGGACCTGTCTGCTCTGTCTGACTCCTCCCCCTGCTCCACCTGCGTCCTGGAGCCCAGCGAGCCTCGCACCCCGGTCGGTGGACGGAAGGCCAGCCGCAACATCTTCCTAGAGGAGGACCTGGCCTGGCAGAGGTAAAATAAGGCTGCATCCCAAATGGCCCCCACCCTAAGAACACAGACCGAGAGGAGGAACCATAGAGATAAATCATAGGTTTAAGTCTGTGGGAGGAACCATACATGCACTCTCCAGTCTTTTGCATCCTTACTCTAGTAATTTTATCCCCTTCCTGTCCTATGAACCATGCATGCACTTCTCCTTCGCATTGACCTCTAGTCTTTTGTTGTCTTCTCTTCACCTCTCTTGTCCACAGTGTATTTATTTCTGTCTGTGTATATCCTGCATGATTTTCTGTGTATCCCTACTCTCATATCTTTGTTTTTTCCTTCAAATGCAGAGTTGAAGAGACAGAGGAGAGAGAAACATTCAGCACTCTTCATCCCCTATATCCTCTCCCCTCCATGTCCTCTCCTCTCCCTCCCTGTCTACTCCATCCTTCTCCTGTCTCCTCTGTCTGCCCTCCTTTTCTTCCCCTGTATACTGGGTGGGTTCCTTATCCCTGCTTGGTCCACGTGCATGGTTTTATTGGCGCTCTACTTCCTCTTAACCAATCAATCAATCATATTACCTTTGAGAGGGGTGCCTTTGAAAAACATACATTTCTCAGCAAAAGGGATTTCAAATAAATGTTTGACTTTAAAAACAAAGAATTACCGAGAGGTATTATTATTCGATTGAACATACTTTTCCTATTATTTTTCAAATCCATCCCTTTGTTTGATTTTGACAGGGAAGCATGCTTTTATATTTTGTTTAGCTCTAATAAAATGCCATCCCTTTGAACTATATAACCAGCTTTGATCCCATTTTCAGTGTTCTGCTCTTGCTCAAATGAAATATTTTCCCCTTTCTCTCCTGGCATAGAAAAACTCCCATTGGGATGAGAAAGAAGTGAGTCCTGCTGTTACTTTTACTAACGTTCCAACTTCTCTGACAGCTTGTAACAGTTTATTTTTTTATTTTTGACTTGAGCTTTACCATTCTAGCCCTACCATATTGAGACTTCTGCATGCGTCTACCATAGCAAGTTCCGGTAGTGTTCTATTGACATCAAAGGTGGATGTGAAATGATTTAGTTCAAGAATGAATTTGTTTGTATGTATGTCTGTGTGTCAGTTTGATTCACCAGGACTCTCAGAACAGTGGCATGAATTCTAGACGGAGCACGCTACAAGAGGATGGAGGCAAGTCCCCAATAAGGAAGCGGTGAGTGTCTGCTTTTGGTCCAACATCTTTATATAGAACCATTTTACAGCTTCTTTTACATTCTTCCAGCTAGGTTTAGGGTTTGTATTTTGGTGCCCTATTTTCTGATAGTGCATCCCACAGAGAGATGTTTATATGAAGTTCAAGGTTGGTTTCTTTTACAGAAACAAAGCATGTCTGACTTTAGTTAATAGGAAGGAAATTGTCCAAGCCATTTTTGTCTCTTAGATTATGGGGATATTATCTATATGCATGCAGCAGCATTTACACTTAAACCACTAGATGCTGTTTTCCATTATGCCCTCGGGTTTATTACTGGTCATGGTTCTAGAATTCACTATTGTGTTTTGTATTAAAAAGTGGGTTGTACCTCATTGTATGTAAGGAGAGAGCAGCATTTTCTTGTTTATTTACAAAGCACTCATGCAGAAACTTCCTATCATTAATTACAATTAGACTTTCGAATGACCAAACCTGGTCTCAAGCTTGGATAACCCTGGAGGCCCCTTCGGTCTCTACATAGTTGGGTAAAGCTGATTTTTAGTTTTTTTTTGGGCCCTTTATGTGGAACAACTTCCAGAGCTCTCTGAAATGAGATGTTCTGGTCCCCATTGGTCAGTTGAGAGTCATGATCAGAGACTTCAACGTTGATAAATGTGTCTATCTGCCTTGTAATTTTGTATATTGTATATGTTTGATGTATTTATGCAGGGTTCGTCTGTGAAAGACAGCCTAGTGTCCCTGTCAAAATAAAGGTTAAATAAAATATAGAATAGTTATAATAGTGTGTTCATTCTATTTCTGTTGGACCCTTTTTGACATCTATTAGTCCCCTCCCTTTCCACTCTAGGGGTTTGGCACAGTTATTGTAATATCCCACAGGACGTTAGTATTAGATTACTTGGGAGAGTATTCATTTTTGAGAAACCAAAAAAAATATAGGCCTATTTTAACAATGAAAAGGCTTTGTCGGGAAATTAAGTATAATTATCTATGTGACATTGCCACATAGCCTTCAAGGATGGTCCATTACATTCCAATTTTATTAAAACAACAGTTTTATGACATTTTTTACGAGTGCATCCCATTTAAAAAAATCACTGGTAGCCTACACACGTTTCGCACGTGTAGCTTGTTATTGTCATCAAGGTCAGAGGTCATGTGTAGCAAGTGTAATGGGAGAATTGTAATCAATGCATAATGGAATTGAATTACGGAATTCAATTGGCTGATGGAGTAGGCTACAATGATCCACCAACATGTAGGCTGTTGTTTAATATAAATGGAGTTGTTGTAGACAAGGATGGGGAGCGCAGCAAAATAGCCTCCATTAGCTAGCCTTGCTACTTTACAATGCTTTGATGTAGCCAAGACAGACACTACCAGATGGTATGGTAGATAACCTATGGCAGCAACAAGTTTGTCCAACTTGCGCGAATCGGTTTGGCTACTTTATCTCTCTCCCTCTGTGTTACACACTGGCCCCTGCTTCTCTCTCGCACCTCCCCCACCCTTCTGCTGGAACAAGCAAAGCTCATCGCGCCGGCTCTCAAGGGTTGCACAAGCAAGTCCCCATTGAAGTAAAAAATAAAATAAAAAATGTATTTCAATTATTCAGAAAAGGTCATATTATTCAAATAGTGAAATAATTTCTAATCCCTATTACACAGAGACACAGACACACACACACACAGACACACACAAGTTATGGAAATATAGTATAGAATGAGAAGTAAGGTACAGAATGAAAATGTGTTGCTGCATCTATTGAGGGATGGCCCTGTAATGCCAGCCCCGTCTTATCCAGGTCAGCCAGTGTGACCAACCTGTCCCTGGACCGGTCTGGCTCCTCCATGGTGCCCTCCTATGACAGCTCAGTGAGCCCCCAGACCAGCAGGGCCATGCCAAATCCTGACCACAGCGAAGAGGAGAGGAAGATACTGTTGGTAATGATGCTCTCTTACTTTCACTCCCTCTTTCCCCTTATTCTTTCTGTTCATTTTTACCCCCTTTTTCTCCCCAATTTCGTGATTATGATCTTGTCTCATCGCTGCAACTCCCCAACGGGCTCGGGAGAGGCAAAGGTCGATTCATGCATCCTCCGAAACATGACCCCCCCCAAACCGCGCTTCTTAACACCTGCTCGCGTAACCCGGAAGCCAGCCGCACCAATGTGTCGGAGGAAACACTGTTCAACTGACCACCGAAGTCAGCCACTAGAGCGTGATGAGCCAAGTAAAGCCCTCCCGGCCAGACCCTCCCCTAACCTGGAAGATGCTGGGACAATTGTGACACAGCCTGGGATCGAACCCCAGGCTGTAGTGACGCCGCAACACTTCGATGCAGTGCCTTAGATAGTTACGCCACTCGAGGGCCCCTTTCACCTTATTCTATCTGACTTTGTATCCTGCTCTCTCACTCTGACACTCTTTCTTTCTCGCTCGCTCGCCCTCTCTCTCCATCTCGCAAATTACTCTTTCGCGTTCTCTCTCTCTTGCTTCCCTCTATCCTCAATCTTTCCCTCTATCTCTGTCTGTATAATTTGTTCTGTCCAATTTACAATCCATTCTTGACAAAGCAAACATAAGTCATTTTTGACTGACTGTGATGACATGTAGGACTCATCCCAGCTCAAAGACCTGTGGAAGAAGATTTGTCACAACACTACTGGTATGGAGTTCCAGGACCACCGCTACTGGCTCCGTACATACCCCAACTGCATTGTGGGGAAGGAGTTGGTCAACTGGCTGTTAAGGAATGGAACTATCTCCACAAGGTAAAGACAGACATCATGCTGAGGGAAAACCATTCTGGATGTCTGAGTAAGCATCCTGTTGTATTAAGCAGAGATTACATGAGTTACTAATGTTCTTTCTCCCTCATCCATCCTCTTTCTCTGTCTCTCTATCGCTCATTCACACTCTTGCAGGGCACAGGCGATAGCCATTGGTCAGGCTCTGGTAGATGGTCGTTGGTTGGACTGTGTCACTCACCACGACCAGCTGTTCAGAGATGAGTACGCTCTCTATCGCCCCCTCCAGGTGAGATACTGTTTTGTGGGAATAAGGGGAAGAGGACATTAACAATGCTGATGGGGGTGGTGTTGATCATATCAAATGTATTTATATAGCCCTTCGTACATCAGCTGATATCTCAAAGTGCTGTACAGAAACCCAGCCAAAAACCTCAAACAGCAAGCAATGCAGATGTTGATGCACGTTGGCTAGGAAAAACTCCCTAGAAAGGCCAAAACCTAGGAAGAAACCTAGAGAGGAACCAGGCTATGAGGGGTGGCCAGTCCTCTTCTGGCTGTGCCGGGTGGAGATTATAACAGAACATGGCCAAGATGTTCAAATGTTCATAAATGACCAGCATGGTCAAATAATAGGTCTGGGACAGGTAGCACGTCAGGTGAACAGGTCAGGATTCCATAGCCGCAGGCAGAACAGTTGAAACTGGAGCAGCAGCACGGCCAGGTGGACTGGGGACAGCAAGGAGTCGTCATGCCAGGTAGTCCTGAGGCATGGTCCTACGGCTCAGGTCCTCCGAGAGAGAGAGAGAAAGAGAGAATTAGAGAAAGCATAACCCAGCCAACCCAGACAGGAAGATCACATCAGTGACTCAGCCCACTCAAGTGACGCACCCCTCCAACGGCATGAAAGAGCACCAGTAAGCCAGTGACTCAGCCCCTGTAATAGGGTTAGAGGCAGAGAATCCCAGTGGAGAGAGGGGAACCGGCCAGGCAGAGACAGCAAGGGCGGTTCGTTGCTCCAGAGCCTTTCCGTTCACCTTCACACTCCTGGGCCAGACAACACTCAATCATATGACCCACTGAAGAGATGAGTCTTCAGTAAAGACTTAAAGGTTGAGACCGAGTTTGCGTCTCTCACATGGGTAGGCAGACCATTCCATAAAAATTGAGCTCTATAGGAGAAAGCCCTGCCTCCAGCTGTGTGCTTAGAAATTCTAGGGACAATTAGGAGGCCTGCATCTTGTGACCGTAGCGTACGTGTAGGTATGTACGGCAGGACCAAATCAGAAAGATGGGTAGGAGCAAGCCCATGTAATGCTTTGTAGGTTAGCAGTAAAACCTTGAAATCAGCCCTTGCCTTGACAGGAAGCCAGTGTAGGGAGGCTAGCACTGGAGTAATATGATCACATTTTTTGGTTCTAGTCAGGATTCTAGCAGCCGTATTTAGCACTAACTGAAGTTTATTTAGTGCTTTATCCGGGTAGCCGGAAAGTAGAGCATTGCAGTAGTCTAACCTAGAAGTAACAAAAGCATGGATTAATTGTTCTGCATAATTTTTGGACAGAACGTTCCTGATTTTTGCAATGATGGTCATAATGGTGAGGATGATGATCATGACGATAGTGGTGAAGATGGTGATGCTATTGCTGCTGAGGATGACGATGATGTGAAGATTGTGATGATTGTGTAGTTGATGATAGTGTTGATGATTTTTTTGATGACGATAATAATGATGTTGGTGACGCTGTTGCTCATGACTGATGAAGGTGTCTTCTATCCTCACAGAGCACAGACTTCTCTGAGACTCCGTCTCCTGACAGTGACAGTGTCAACTCTCTGGAGGGACACTCAGAACCTTCCTGGTTTAAAGACATCAAGTTTGACGACAGTGACACAGACCAGGTGGCTGACGAGAATGACTATGTCATGCCCAGTAAGTATCCCTGCATGCCTTGTGACTCTGGCTACACATTACAACAACTAGCCTCATGTCCATGTCTGTTGCTTTCCTAAATAATAGGTAGTTGAGTCCTTCTGTAATGTTTGAGATGTTTCTTTGTGTTTATCTTGAACTAATGAGCTATTAAAGGATTCTAAGATCCCTTTTGTATTGGCTCTGATGTCCCTTCATATTTATCCCCCTCCATGCTGCTATGCATCAAGAAGACACATTTTTTTTTTTTTACATGACTAATAAAGATCAATCAATTAATGCCCCCCCCCCCCTCCCCCATAAGATTCGTCCAGTCCTAGTAAGAGGACGTCAGTCAGCAGTTTCCAGTCAGCGGTGGACAGTGACTCTGCTGCCTCCATCAATCTCAATATGGAGCAGGACAATGTCAACTTCCACATCAAGAAACAGTCCAAGTACCCCCATGTACCCCCGCACCCTACGGAGCAGAAAGGTACTGAGCCACACACACACAAACACACAAAAATAATGATTAGTTGCTGTTGTCTTGCTGTAGGCAAACGCCTTATACTAAGGCTGTGTTTACGCAATCACCCAAAATGTGATGTATTGGCATATCTGATACTTATCTTTTCTAGAATTTGTTCTGTTGAGTTCACATTTGTATGGCTGTGTTAACAGTCAGTCCATTTCGGTTATTTTTTTTGACTAATTGGTCTTCTGACCAATCATATCAGCTCTTTTGCCAATAATTGGGCAAAAGATCAGAATTGGGCCTGCCTGTGTAAACGCAATCCTGATACAATTCCGATGTTTCATATGCGACCTAAGTCTGAAAGCTCAATTCAGATTTGTTTTGCTCTAAAGTGGGAATTTTGCACATGACCTGTTGTTACAACAACAACCACCCCAACATTTAAAGGAACAGTGACAGGAAATGAGCTATGCATATAAATGAGTGTGGCGTTCAGAAGGAAATATAGGATAGCACACAAAGTTTGCATAGCCAGTTTCCATAATGGGTATATGTTTTTGGAAGGTGGAGTTGTGCGTGTGTTGATGCATTTCTCCGCTTTCTCCTATCAGAGTACCTGGTCTCAGAGGAAGGAGGACAGAATATCTCCATTAGCGACGCCTTCATCAAAGGTAGGAGGGTCGTTCCACAAATTCGGTGCCTTTTGAGAAGTGTTACTGTCAACTGGGGAGTTGGGTCACAAAAGCAGCATGACAGAATTATTAACACAAGTTTTCAAATTACAACTTGTTTCTTTGGGAAGATGTATAAAGTGATCTGTGCATTTGAACAACAGCATAAATACACCAATGTATTTTTGGATGTAAAAACTGAATCATCTCTGCTGCACATGCTGCCACTGTTTTGATTAACAAAGTTATTTTTAGAACGAGCAGCTTGCAACCAGCTCACGAGTGCATCGAAGGGAAAACTCAACAAAAAGAGCAAGCTAGCTACCGGTGTGCGTGCTTTACGGTAGCTAGTATCCACTAGCTAGCATCTAAAAGCAGGAAACCCAAAATAGTGTTGCAAATTGGGCATAGAACCATGTTTTTTTTGTCCTATCAGATCCATGAGAAGGTCTTAGCAAGTGTATCCCTTTGTCCTTCAACTGGTGATGGATGTGGATGTCCGGTTTAGGTCCCAGGCTCCCAATGACTATCATGAGCAGACTCAATACCAAGCAATGTAAGAGCTGGCAATGTAATCCGAGTGATGTGTGGCAGGCCGGATGCCCAGTGCTGCTGATGGCAGAGCAGTTGATCATTTTTCACTTGTTTAAACCAACCAAAAGTGGGGCACTGCCCCTAATGGACGGGCCGCCACTGTTCACCATATTAAAACGACAGTTCAGTTCACATAACACGGTTGACCTTAAAATGAGGGACAGACGTAAATTAATCACATATAGATAATCATCATCAGAAATGACTTCGTCAAAGCAACAAAATAACTAGGGCTTTACAATGATGTTGAAACTTGGAGAATGTGATCTATGTTAAAGGGCACTTCATTTAATATAACAGCCATTTAAAATTCAATATTTGTGCACAATTTCTACTTAAAATATCAATGGGATGCACGCAAAAGGCACTCTTTTCGTGGAATGACCCAGGAATTCCCCACTTCCTTATTTAGTTCAAGTGTTGCTTCCTTTTCAACTCTTTTGCAGCTGTGTATTCTTTCTGTTGAACAAGTAGTTGGTACTGAACCTAATGTATTGTAGCTGTAAGCCAAGCTAACATTCTCTCTCTATCGTGCTCTCTCACTCTTCTCTCTGTCTGTGTGTGTGCTGTAGAGTCCCTGTTTAACCGTCGTGTGGAGGAGAAGGCTAAAGAGATGCTGTTCACTCCTCTGGGCTGGCACCACAGCTCCCTGGACCAGCTCAGAGAGGAGAATGGAGAGAAGAAGGCCATGGAGAGGCTACTGTGAGTACCGTCAGATAACTTAGAGGTTTGAAAGTTGCTCAAATGTTTTTGTCATTCCATTTATTTATTTGTTATAGGTATGTTGGATGTTTGGAAACTAAAGACTAGTCTTTAGCTTACTGAAGTGAAGTAAAACTGGAACTGAAGTGGAACATATTTGAGTCATTCTTTTAGATGAAACAACATCTCAGTATGAATTGGAGCATACTATGGTGTTATTTTGGACTCCAGAGTGACGCAGCGGTCTTAGGCACTGCATCTTAGTGCTAGAGGCGTCACTTCGGACCCTGGTTCAATTCCAGGCTGGGAGTCCCATAGGGCGGCGCACAATTGGCCCAGTATCGTCCAGGTTAGGGTTTGGCCGGGGTAGGCTGTCATTGTAAATACAAATTTGTTCTTAACGGACTTGCCTAGTTAAATAAAAATGTAAAATATTTAGCTGGTGAATCCACATGGTATACTGGCCTTAAACTGCTGTTTTCTTCCCTCCCTTACCCAGCTCTGCCAACCACAGTCACATGATGGCGCTGCTACAGCAGCTGCTGTACAGTGAGTCCCTGTCCCTCTCCTGGCGTGACATCATTGTTCCCGTGGTGAGGCAAGTGGTGCAGACGGTGCGGCCAGACGTTCGCAGCTGTGATGATGACATGGACATCAGACAACTGGTCCACATCAAGAAGGTAGCTCACTGACAGTAACCTCGTATAACCATCCAGAAGTCTCACAAGCTTTACATTCTGTAGGGCAGCGGTAATTAGTCTGGTAATTAAGAGGCTACACTCACAGTGCTCTCGGAGGTATTCTGACTTGCCATTTGGGTGAATAACTTGACTTTCTGTGCAAGTCTCCATATTGAATTCAATCAAAGATTTACGCTAAAGTCCGAGTTGCCTGCAATTATCTCAACTCTGAATCAGGTTATTTGTCATATATCTGTACTTATACTGCACCCACTGTAGGGGTTGAATTTTGAGTAATTTAACGTGACCAAAATGGCTATTTTATTATTATTTCTTTCTTTAGATTCCTGGAGGGAAGAAGTTTGACTCTGCCGTAGTGAATGGCTTTGTCTGTACCAAGAACATTGCCCACAAAAAGGTAGGTTCCCTCTCCTGTAAAAATAACCACCATCTGTCCCTGTAAACCGAGCCAGAACGACACTGTTTATTGCTTGTCTATGTGCAGATGAACTCGATAAAGTATCATTTTGTCTTAGATGAACTCGTACATCAAGAACCCCAAGATCCTGCTGCTGAAGTGTTCCATAGAGTATCTCTATAGAGAGGAGACCAAATTCACCTGCATTGACCCCATTGTGCTTCAGGTCAGTCAGACACTCAGTGGTTTGTGGGTTGTGCTGTCCTGTTGATTTAAAGCATGAATGATTTATGTAGCTAAATTAACAAGATGACAAGGATAATGTCAAATAACCTAATCAAGGGCTAGGCATTAAGACAAACACATTTAGAATACATATTTCACTAATTCCTGGACTCCTGAGTGGTGCAGTGGTCTAAGGCTCTGCATCTCAGTGCCACTGGAGATTCTGGGTTCGAGTCCAGGCTCTGTCGCAGCCAGCCGCGACCGGGAGACCCATGGGGCGGTGCACAATTGGGGCGGTGCACAGCGTCGTCCAGGTTAGGGGAGGGTTTGGCCGGCATGGATGTCCTTGTCCCATCGCGCACTTGCGAGTCCTGTGGCGGCCTGGGCGCAGTGCATGCTGACACGGTCGCCAGGTGAACAATGTTTCCTCTGACACATTGGTGCGACTGGCTTCCAGGTTAAGTGGGCATTGTGTCAAGAGGCAGTGCGGCTTGTCTGGGATGTGTTTCGGAGGACGCACGGCTGTCGACCTTTGCCTCGCCCGAGTCCGTACGGGAGTTGCAGCGATGGGACAAGACTGTAACTACCAATTGGATACCATGAAATTGGGGAGAAAACGGGGTTTTTAAAAAAAGTATATATTTCACTAATTTGCTGACACCCATCCATAATTTCTAGAAATTAAGAAAAATAAACAAATCTTTGTCTTTGTTCCCCAGGAGCGTGAGTTTCTGAAGAACTATGTTCAGCGTATAGCGGACGTGCGTCCCAACCTGGTGCTGGTAGAGAAGACTGTGTCTCGTATCGCTCAGGACATGCTGCTGGAGCACGGGATCACATTGGTCATCAACGTCAAACCAGTCAGTATCTCTCTAGCTCTCTGTACTGCTAGTTACCTTATTAGCTGTGGTTATCAATGTCAAACCAGTCATTACTGATATCTCACTAGCTTTCTCTAGCCCTCTGTTCTGCCCTCTGTCACTACTTACATTACTGCTGGTTATTGACCTCAAACCAGTCAGTACTGCCCTGCCCTCTTTCTAGCTCTCTGTACTAGTTAACGTACTAGCATGGGTTATGTTTCCAAACACACCTTAATTAGCTTTAGAACATGTTACATACAGGTAACTGCCAAAATAAAGGAAACACCAACATAGGGCCACCACGAGCCAGAATACACATTGGCATAGATTATATGTTTCTGGAACTCTATTGGAGGGATGCAACACCATTCGTAAACAAGAAATTCCATAATTTGGTGTTTTGTTGATGGTGGTGGAAAACGCTGTCTCCGGCGCCACTCCAGAATCTCCCATAAGTGTTCAATTGGGTTGAGATCTGGTGACTGAGGTGACCATTACATATGGTTTACGTCATTTTCATACTCCAAACCATTCAGTGACCTCTCATGCCCTGTGAGCCTGCCCAGCATTTTTGTACCCTAAGCATGATGGGATGTTAATTGCTTAACTAACTCAGGAACCACACCTGTGTGGAAGCACCTGCTTTCAATATACTTTGTGTCCCTCATTCACTCAAGTGTTCCCATTATTTTGGCAGTTACCTTTATGTAGCTGTTAGCTTTTTGTTTTTAACTCTTTTTGATGGTGTCTTTAGCCATGTTAGCCTGTTCTTCTGCTTAACCCATTCACCTGTCTATTAGCCGTACCTGCCCTCAGTCTCTCTTTCCCACCTCTGGTTCTCTGCAGCAAGTCTTGGACAGGGTGAGTCGTATGACCCAGGGGGACCTAGTCATGTCCATGGACCAGCTGCTCACCAAGCCTCGACTGGGAACCTGCCAAAAGTTCTACCTACACTCTTTCCAGCTGGCCAATAGTGAGTGGAAACTACTCTGTCTGTTAGATATAGTAAGCCGTTCATAAAACTTAATTCCCTTAAATAATCCAACACAGGAAACCTACTGCAACCAGGTGCGTTCATTCACAAGTTCCTCCCGCCCATTCTAGACTTATCTCCAGGCTCCTCCTTCTGACTCCCCTGAGTTCCACAGCACAACTATGTAATATGTTCTCCTCTCTTCCCTTCTCTCTCTGTGACAGATGAGTTGAAGACTCTCATGTTCTTTGAGGGCTGCTCTCCCCAGCTGGGCTGTACCATAAAGCTTCGTGGGGCATCTGAGTATGAGCTGGCCAGGGTTAAAGAGATCATCATCCTCATGGTGTGTGTGGCCTACCACTCCCAGCTAGAGATATCCTTCCTCATGGATGAGTTCGCCATGCCTCCCAGTCTGGCCAAGACCAACTCCTTCCCCTGTCTCCTGGAGAGCACTACTGTTGAGGAGGAGGAGGAGGAGAGCCAGGAAAATGGGACCGACCAGAGCACCCTCTCCCAGGGAGGAGAGACTGTGCTGGGGGAGGAGGATGAGAAGTCTTCCCTTGGGAAATCTGTATCAGAGTCCTCCTCGCCTAAAGATGTCCATGGTGCAAAAGTCAACAAAAACACTTCCTGTCCTCCTCTTCCTCCTTGGGGGCTGAGGGGGTGGAGTCAGCAGAGGTCATGACCTCCACGCCGTTGTCCAATCGCCAGGTGCTGCCACCTCCAGTGTCCCCACCCTATCTTATTGATGACCTGGAGGAGTTGGCAGATGAGATTGGGTCGGGGAAGGGGGAGACTGAGGGGGGGAGCGGGTCGGGGGTTCTGGGGAGGGGTGAGTCGCGGGAGGAAAGCTCGGGTTCAGAGACGCCCCCCAGGCTGTTCAGAGACCCCCTGCAGGATGACACAGGGCTGTTTGTCACAGAGCAGGTGAGGGAGAAAAAAAACTGATTAAGGATACAGACAGAAACATGTTGGTTTCCATTGCCCTACAATATCCTCTTCTGTTTTGCCACCGAGCAGGTGGCCTCAACGGACGACCGTCTCAAGACGCTTACGGCAGGCTTCAAACAGGAGCTGAAGGACATCATCCTTTGTATCTCCCCCTTTATCACCTTTAGAGAGCCCTTCCTCCTCACGCCTGCTGGCTTACGCTGCCCCAGCAGAGACTACTTTCCTGAAAAGGTCTGTTGGTTTACATTCACTGAAGGTTTTTCAACCTGCTTTCTATCAATTCGCTCAATGTAGTTCAGTAATGTACAATAGAATATCAGGTCATCTGTTCACGTGACCGTTAATTCCTCTGTACTCAGTTGTTAGTTATAGTGGAGATGTCTACCAAAATAGTTGTTGTCATGCGTGTGCATTACGCACATCTCATAACACTTAAGTGCTAGGCAAATGAGCCGATATGCTATTTTCGTATTTGAGATGTAACAAACTAGTTCCTTGTGTAGGTGTACCTCTCCCCGCTGCTCAACAAGGACTTCAAAGAACTGGACTGTCGACGTAAGCGACAACTCCTCAAAGATTCCGCCCCGTCAGGTGGAGGCATCACCAACGGAGTCCCTCCCCTCCGCCCCATCCAGGTGTTACCCTCCCACCACCTTACCAGCGCCCGCATCGCAGAGCAGCTGGGAAGCAGCCAGGACCTGGCCAAGATGCTGGCAGACTACCGTGCCCAGGGGGGCCGCCTCCGGCAGGAGGCAGACCCCTTCACCCAGCCCCTACCTCAGCCACCAGTCCGGGAGGCTCCACCGTCCAAGCACCCCGTCAAGGCTGATAGTGAAGAAGAGAAACCAGCAGGACAGAACGACATGACCTGGGCCTCCAAGGTGAGTCATGGCCAGCTAGTTGGCACATCTACACACCACAATAATAGGAGATGGATGGGACAGATAGGCAGAGGAGGGAGACAGATCTCCAACAGTCTCACTGATGTATCTGTGGCGTTAGATTTTGTTCTGATGTATATTGAGGGGTTTTCCATTACAGACAACCTATGTTAACATCTCCCTTGGTCAGTGCTAGTTTACTGCTCAGTGTGTTCCATTGATGAGCACACCACCTCACTCACTCTCCAGAGAGATTAGGGGAGGTCTGAAGAGGCGAAGTGCGCTCTTGAATTGTAAAGCATATGTGCTTGTTGTTGTTGACCACCATTACTTCTGTGTTTTTAGCTGGACTGCCTGAACCCGGTGAACCACCAGAGACTTTGTGTTCTGTTCAGCAGCTCCTCAGCCCAGTCCAACAACTCCCCCAACCCCTGCGTCAGTCCCTGGTAAACCCCACTCAACCCTGGTGGTCTTCAATTCAGTACAGCTTTATTTATCCCCTTAGGAGCAATAGAAATCTTGTGAACCCGGTGTGAAAGACCAGCTGACTGAACTCTGAAAGGTCAGCTATTCACAAAGACTTATTTGTTCTCAACAGGATTGTCACGATGGAGTTCTACGGAAAGAATGACCTCACACTAGGAATATTCTTGGAGAGATACTGTTTCAGGTGAGGGAGAAATATCAGAACCTGACAAATTATTTATTGAATTTCCGATCAAATATTTGACCATGAAGTGTGTCATTGATATGTAATAAAATGTCATTCAATGAAGCCCCTCTTCTTTGCCCTGACGTGTCTGTCTGTGTGCGTGTGTCTGTGAATGCATGATAAAGGCCATCCTATCAGTGCCCTAGTATGTTCTGTGAGACTCCCATGGTGCACCATGTGCGGCGGTTTGTCCATGGCAGTGGCTGTGTTCAGATCGTACTGAAGGAGCTGGACTCTCCTGTGCCTGGATACCAACACACCATCCTCAACTACTCCTGGTGCCGCATATGCAAACAGGTACAGTAACTTGTTAATCTGCGTTTCCTTATCTGTTCCATGACTAACCCCAGGACTTGCTCTATAGCTATCACACCTAACAGTTTGTTTTAGTTAATAGCGAGATCACCTAGTTCAACTAATCAAAGTCTTGCTAATCAGAATTGCCCGTTTTTGGCTAGAGCAAAAAGCTGCTGTCCAGGTCTGCTTAGTTTCTATCGCTCACAGAGCTTTGATCCTTGTATTCTGCTGTCTCTGTAGGTGACTCCTGTGGTGCCCCTGTCCAATGACTCGTGGTCCATGTCCTTTGCTAAGTACCTGGAGCTGAGGTTCTATGGTCACCAGTATACCAGGAGGGCTAATGCTGAGCCCTGTGGCCACTCCATCCACAAAGACTACCACCAGTACTTCTCCTACAACCAGATGGTGGCCTCATTCAGGTGGGAAACATAGGCCAAGGCTTTTATTTTCATCCATCCAACCATCCATTCATACATCTATCCATCATTTATCATTCCTTCAATTTTTTTCTTATCATTTTTGCTTAAATTCAAAACATCTTCAACACACAAAGAAAAGCATTCCACTTGTCTAACCCCCAGCTACATCTCAGTGAGACTGCTGGAGATCTGCCTCCCTCCCCCTAAGATCTTCATCAGGAACCAGGGGCCCTCCAAGGCAAGCATGCAGCAGGACCTCAAGGACTTCTCACAGAAGTAACTGTCTACCTGTTGTCTGTCTACCATGGCCTTAAGTAGCTTGGTCCCAGATCTGTTTTTTATTTATTTATTTTTATTTGACCTTTTATTTAACTAGGCAAGTCAGTTAAGAACAAATTCTTATAGGAACAGTGGGTTAACTGCCTTGTTCAGGGGCAGAACGACAGATTTTTACCTTGTCAGCTCGGGGATTCGATCTTGTAACCTTCCGGTTACTAGTCCAACGCTCTAACCACTAGGCTACCTGCCATTTGTGCTGTATAGCTGAGTCCTATGGTTATTATCCTCTGAGTTGGCCAGACGGTACAAACAGATCTGGGACCAGGCTCCAACTGACGAATCTGAATAATCTAGTTTGACTAGTTTTTACCTTCTTTCTAGTTCTGACCAGGCCTTTTCCATTCTCTCCCTCTTGTCAGGGTGAATCAGGTGTACCTGGCCATAGAGGACCGCCTCACCTCCCTGAAGACGGACACCTTCAGCAAGACACGCGAAGAGAAGATGGAGGACCTGTTTGCACAGAAAGACGTAGGTTCCCCCTCGAAGGGTGGGAGCTACACTCCAAATATGTCTCGTGTATGTATAGTGCAGTGGAGGCTGACTTTTCATCAGTGTTGTCACTGTAAATCGGAGGACGGGCTCATTATAATGATTGAACAGAAAGGTATCAAACACATGGTTCCCATCAGTTTTCTTTGTGTGTGTTCAGATGGAGGAGGCAGAGCTGCGTAGCTGGATAGAAAAGCTGCAGGCTCGTCTCCAGGCTTGTGGTAGTGACTCCCCCCAGCAGCTCCAGACTGTATTGGAATCAGTGGTAGTGAAGAAACAGAGCCTGTGTGAAACACTGCAGTCCTGGAACAGCAGGTGAGAACACTGATATCGGAGCAGCTTTTTATGTTAGGGGTGGTTTCCTAGACAGATAAATTAATCTCCAATAAACACGCATTTTTAGTCTAGTACTAGGCTTCATTTTTGATCTCATATAATGAATTTGTTGAACCATTTAACCTCCAGGCTGCAGGACCTATTCCAGCAGGAGAAGGGCAGGAAGCGTCTGTCGGTCCCAGCCAGCCCTGGGAGACACAGACCGACAGACGACAGCAAGGTCAGTGCAATATATACCTGATATAAATCAATGATAGGATGAGCTTAGTATATGATAAGGACTTGTATCCTAAAGGATGGAATGTTATGTATTTATTTTGTTTAACAGACCAGTGTTCTGGAGTCTTCTCCACGCAACCCCTCCCCTGTGGTACAAAATGGTGACAAAGGTGAGGGGATTTTTTTCCCCAGCTTTCAGTCAGAATGCTATAGTACTTCTCTCATTGGTTGACAGTAGTTGATGGGCGTGTCTGTTTTTCAATTGACAGAGGACCGTCACCTCACTACCCTGCCCTCGAGCTCGGGGTCGTCATTGCTAACGTTACCGTCACCAGGGGAACCCGGCTCAGAACCCCTCTCGTCTGGACCTTCCTTTCCTGACCAGGACTCTGTCAGCATCCCAGAGGGTGAACACACACACACACACCTGTAGAATCACAAACACAACCCCCCACGTACGCTTACCATTCACTTTCTCTAGATCTACAGTGTGTATCTAAATACAGACCTCTCTGGCCTCTAACTCCATTCTTGTTGTCTCCTAGATGTGTTTGATGGACACCTGTTGGGCTCCAATGACAGCCAGGTGAAAGAGAAGTCCACCATGAAGGCCATTCTAGCCAACTTGCTGCCAGGCAACAGTTACAACCCCATCCCATTCCCATTGTGAGTACAGTATGCCCTTCACATCTGAATAAGCTTTTTACCTGTAGTATAAATTAATTTATGATCAGCCATATAAGATAGCATCTGATATAATGCCAATGCTATATTGAGCCCTGTTCATTTTCTTACTTTGTTGTAATGTTTAGCTTGAATCCCAGTGTTGACGGGAAAAATCACCACTATATCAGGTGCCACCTACTGCCGATGTGCCCTTGAGCAAAGCACGTAACCTCTAACCTGCTCCAGAGAGAGCTCTGCGCTGCTCTGCCGCTGACCCTGTGCTGTTGTTTTGTGGTGGGGCTGAGCACTGTGAAAGCCAAAATAACAAATGTCCATTGTAATCCAGGGGTCGGAACCAAAATTATTTTCCAATTGTCTTCATTTTCTGGTCCAACATTAGTTAAGCCAACTCTCTGAAGTTCAGACTTTCAGAGATCCTTCATAGAAGCCGCTCCTTCGTGGGTATAATTTTGTAGACCTAATTCAGATAATGCATGTCATAACAACAAGATGCCCAGTGATTCATGCCCAGCGCTCTCCTCACCTGCAAAAATTCAGTCGCATATCACACCCTACACTACACTTGTCTGTCCAATGCATGTACATAGAGCAGCTTGGTGACGAAGTGTAATGTTTGATGTAGAAAAATATATTTAAAACAAGCGGCTTCTATGAAGGATCTCTGAAAGCCTTTGAACTTCAGAGAGTTGGCTTAACTAACGTTGGACCAGAGCTAGCCCTTGATCATGACTCTCAGTTCCATTACACATAATGCCATCTAGAGTTTGAGAGCTAGACCAGAGCTAGCGAACAAGCTTGTGTGTTCAGAGCGGCACCAGAATTAAAATAGAAAGCACGTCTTTTTGTAGTTAATAAATCAATGTGAAACGTCATAACTATAATAGCCTTAACTAGAATTGGAAAAGTGAATCTGTTATCTAATTTAAATTTGGAAAAATAAAATAAAATTTTATTTGTCACATGTGCTGAATACAACAGGTGTGTAGACCTTATCAATACTGAGGCAATATACAGACGGTACCGGTACAGAGTCGATGTGCGGGGGTACAGGTTAGTTGAGGTCATTTATACATGTAGGTAGGGGTAAAGTGACTATGCATAGATAATAAACAGCGAGTAGCAGCAGTGTAAAAACCAAGGGGGGTGTCAATGTAAATAGTTTGGGTGGCCATTTGATTAATTGTTCAGCAGTCTTATGGCTTGGGGTTAGAAGCTGTTAAGGAGCCTTTTGGACCTAGACTTGGTGCTCCGGTTCCGCTTGCCGTAACGTCAGTAGGCTACATTAAACTATGCATGCTTCGGAGGGAGGGGCAGGTAGCCTACAAACACTGGGAAGGATTTTCAGCAGGCAGGCAGACAGACACTGGAATATGCTTCTGAGTGACAGTGAGGGCAATGCAGAGGTGCTTTGTTGTGTTTTATGTGGGACTTGAAAAAAATTCCTGGAATGTAAAAGAACGCTCTTAACCAGTTCCTGTGCTTCTGAAATAACAGTTCTGTTTCAGAACAGTATAGATCCCTGTTGTTCTCGGTTCTGTTCTTTGAAAAACGTTGTTCTTTTACAGTTTTCGGTTCTGTTCCCTGAATTGGTTCCAACCCCAGGTTGTATCCTCTGTATAATGGACAGATAAGTAGTGTGTTGTATTATTGAGCCCTGTGTGTTTTCTGACGTTGTTGTGATCTTTGTTTGTCAGTGACCCAGACAAGCATTACCTGATGTATGAGCATGAGAGAGTGCCCATAGCCGTGTGTGAGCGAGAACCCAGCTCCATCATTGCATTCGCTCTCAGGTAACCACTCCGCTCTATTTCTTCTCCATTCTCTGCACGTCTTACTCACTGATGTGTTATGTTGTCTTGTTGTTCTAAAGTTATTGTCGTTATAGTGTTCTAATGTTATTTGAATGACCTCGGCCTGATTCTCTAGCTGTAAGGAGTATAAGACCGCTCTTGATGAGCTGTCAAAGACAACGGTGAAGGCTGGAGGCGAGGACACCACTCAAACCATCAGGTACACACAAACTCTGCTGATGTTGACTGTGTGTATGTTACCTGATGTATAATGCCTCGTCTCATCCTGTCGGGGTGTAGCTCCGGAGAGAGCCGGGCCAAGAACAGCCCAGCCAAGCCCAATGAGACGGCCTCCTCCCAGATGGGTCCGGGCCGCAGCAGCATGGACACTGACCCTCTCAGTGAGTAGTGGATCCTCTCAGGGTAAACGGGAAACATGGGGGGGGGGGGCTAGAAAGTATTTTTTTACCTCAGTTCATTTCTGTTCTAATGGCATTCCTATCATCCTTTTAATTTTTTATTTGAACAGAAGATGCAGACATAGGAGACAAGCACAAGAAGTCAGCCGGAAACCCTCATATCGAATTACGTGAGTGTTTCTCATTGGATTTATGTGCCCTTTGGGATGGCGTTACCTGTGAAGTGCTTAGCCCGCAAACGTTCTCTCAATAACAAGCATAGGGCCTAGTCAGTAATATCTCTCTCTCTCTCATTCGTAGAGTTCTCTGATGCCAATGCTAAGTTCTACTGCAGGATCTACTATGCAGAGGAATTCCACAAGATGAGAGAGGAGATCATGGACAGTACGGAGGATGACTTTGTCCGCTCGCTCTCCCACTGCGTCAACTGGCAGGCCCGTGGCGGCAAGTCTGGGGCCGTCTTCTACGCCACCGAAGGTGTGACCCTCAACACCAGAGTCATATTGTTTTATTTAACTTGTATTTACCAGGAAGTCCTATTTGGGGGCAAGATAACTCCTTTAAATATGTGCTGTCCATGTCACCCACCTGTAGTGCTATTTATTTGTCTGTAGTGGTTATACCTATCACTCTCTTTCTCCCTCCTTCCCTCACTCAGATGACCGGTTCATCCTGAAGCAGATGCCCAGACTAGAGGTTCAGTCCTTCCTGGACTTTGCCCCTCACTACTTCACCTACATCACCGGAGCTGTGCAGCAGAAGGTAAACTACCCATATAATTACATTTGACTTAGATAAATATGAACTATTTTGGTGATAAATTGGATTTCCTCAAATAAATTACTTTATAAAAAAAAATTCAAACCCCCCTGTCTGTCCCACAGCGACCCACTGCCCTGGCTAAGATCCTGGGTGTGTACCGGATCGGCTACAAGAACTCCCAGAACAACTCTGAGAAGAAGCTGGATCTGCTGGTCATGGAGAACCTGTTCTATGGCAGGAAGATGGCCCAGGTGTTCGACCTCAAGGGTTCTCTGAGGAACCGCAACGTTAAGACCGACTCTGGGAAGGAGAGCTGTGAGGTGAGCATGGCACAAGGCCAGCAACACCAGGTTGTGGGTTTGATTCCCGCTGAGGCCACATACAACATAAATATTATGCACTCACTGTGCAGTCAGTAGCTTTGTTTATTATATCTTTATTTGACCAGGTATGTCATTGAGAACACATTCTCTTTTGAAATAACAACCTTTGGATAAAAGCATCAGCTAAATGGCACCATTCTATATTAGGTGGTTCTGCTGGATGAGAACCTACTGAAGCTGGTCCATGACAACCCTCTGTACATCAGAGCCCACTGCAAGGCCATCCTGAGGGCTGCCATACACAGTGATGCCTACTTCCTGTCTAGTCACCTGATCATAGACTACTCTCTGCTGGTTGGACGAGATGACACCACAGACCAGCTGGTGGTGGGAATCATAGGTGCGAGAAAAGCTTTCAAACGTATTTTCATTGGCTATAACATTGATAACTGTTTGCTGGTGCTTACAGAAAAAACATCTCATTTCTCTATGCATGCTGCTTCAAAAAGGCATGCGAATGAATTTGTACTCTGCTGTATTTATAAAAGAAACATTCCTTCCATTGTGTCAGATTACATTCGGACATTCACATGGGATAAGAAGCTGGAGATGGTGGTGAAATCCACAGGGATCCTGGGAGGGCAAGGTAATTCATCATCTGTCAGACGTCACCTTCCCCCTACATTAGTCCTTGAAGTCGATTTTTAGATTGTGCCCTTTCACATTTAGCTTTGAGATCTCTAGTAGTTCGTTTTTTTATTATACAAAGACCTTTTGATTTCTTCCTGTAAATGAAAATTGCTATTGTGGTGTTTTGTGTCTCACTCACAGGTAAGATGCCCACAGTGGTGTCTCCGGAGCTGTACCGATCACGTTTCTGTGAGGCCATGGACAAATACTTCCTCATGGTGCCTGACCACTGGACAGGTCTAGGGGTCAACTGCTAACTGACACCAGGGAGCTAGCCTGAGTTCCAGATCTGTTTGTGTCGTCTAGCCAATTCCTATGTCATTGTCACGGCATGTTTGGCAACACAGCATAAACGGATCTGGGACTCCGCTGCTAGCTGCAGAACACAACATGGGCATCAGTTACCAGGAGGGACAGGAGACTACAATGCAGAAAAACCCTTTGCCCAATAAGGAACCATAAAAGCATACTGGATGGATTGATGAAGAGTAATGCAAGGCCAGTATACAACGACTCAATCATTCCATAGTATTATTATGATCTACTAGACTGTAAACGAGTGACTCGAGAGTATTATTGAAAGTCATGACTGTCCAGTAAAAGCTAGGCCCTAATTTATCCTGACATGGAAAGAACTTAATTCCCTAATCTTGATGTGTCAAACTGTTTCACGCGGGCACAGTGAGATGGCACTGAAAAAAAGATTCTTACTTGGTGGTCCTAGTTTGGTGAACAAATGAATCAATGTGATGTAAATGTACAGAGAGTATGTAATTAAAGATTAACACTGATTTCACAAATGTTTTAAACCTCCGTGTCAATAAGATGTTTTGTTTGTCCCATCTTGTGAAACTACATAGATGAGGATAGTCATTGTTCAACAGCTCAGATGTCCCGACTAGACTGTAGACTTCACCATGAAATGCTAATTGTTTTACCGGTATGTTGCCTCCTTGCAATCTATGTAGAGGCATTTGAGGGTTCCAAGGCTGAAATGGAGGATCCATTCTCATGTTTTTGGCATCTAATGCTTACCTAAGAAGTAATGTTTTAACTTGGTAACAAATAGGAAAGTACGGACATGACACACAGCACTAAATTAAAACAGATTTTTATACAATTCATTCATAAAAAGACAAACAGCCTTGAGCATTTCATACTGCATCAGGAACTGGTATGAAAATCAATCTGATCCGATTGTCACAACTGACTGGTGGTGTGATGCTCCTTCTGGCATCATAATACTGATCCATGGCAGCATCCTAAATGGCTATATTCCCTATAGTGCACTACATAGGGTTCTTCTCAAAAGTATTACACTATGTAGGGAATAGGGGTCCATTTGGGACACAGACCCAATCTCTTCGTTACGTTCATTATCAACAAGCCTTGAGGTGTTTAAACTAACACTGTGCTTTTTAAAAAGTGTGTGCTCTGGGGTAGAGTTATTACAGACAAGGTTGTGCTTTACAATGACATGCAGAACGACATCTTGTTGCAGACATACACACGTCTCTGATCATAGGAGTGTAAAAACATTGGTGTGGTTTTTTTCTTCAGGGTTAGAAGTGACATGACCCCAAGAGTTAATCAACTCATCTCAGTCACATACATCCATAATACACAATCTAGGGCTCTATTCAATCTGTACAGTTGAAGCGTGACAGATTCCGCTATAGAAATGTTACGGTCGTCTCCGCTCAAGCAGGAACATTGCCTTTAAATGTAAAGCTGAACTTCTGCGATACGGATTGAATAGACACCACACGCACCAGAAGAATGCGTACACTTCTTTTGGAAAATGTACATTTAAAAAATGAATACAAAGGTTTAACAAGGCACTGGACAAGTTAGACTGGCACATTGCTGGTAGGTAGACAAACTAGATGGGAAAGGGGGATAGAGAGAGGTCAAGGTCCTGCTCTCCTTTACAGTTTAAGTGCAAGCAGTATTCTGTACCATAATATAAGCGTTAATAAATACCGTACAGGTGTCAACCTCTTCACTGGAGACCTGATCATGTAAACTACTGAAGCACTGTGGTCCTGTAACACTAGGGACAGGATCAGGAACAGTCCTAGTCACCTATAGCCAATAACTACAGCCCAGAGCTTTTCCAGGTCAGTTGACGTGAGTGATTTCTATTGGTGTGGAAACAAGAAGTTGAAAGGGTACCACTTCTATCCGCCTCATGCACATTCCATCATGTTTCTTTATAATAGACTTAAGTCAATTCTAGAATTGTGCTTTAGTTGGTTTGTGCTATACTCACATCTCTGGGCAGATCAGTATGAATGCTGACACAAAAATATACGTCAATATTTGGTACATCAGTCAACCAAAATAAACTTTTTTTTTTTTAAAGGTCCTACAAACAAAATAGCTTTAATTAGAAAAGTCTCAGCTGCTGTCATAGATAGCCAAGCTGAGACAGAGTACCTAGATTGATCTGGATAAGAAACACCAGCAGGTAGGATCACATGAGGTTGAGCTCCAGCCATTAGGGGGGGACAAAGTCCTGTACAAGCCCCCGCACAGGTTCTACTCTTGGGACACAAGCGAGGGATTCGTGGTGGTCGGTGGTGGGAAACTGCGGCTCTGCAGACATCCTGGTAGTCTTTTAAAAGTCATAGGGGTCAAAAGGTTTCTGAGTCTGAGTCGTTTTCAGTGGTGCCCTGACTGGCACTTCCCTCGCTGGAGGGGCCAGAGGGGGCCTTGGGGCTACGAGGGTCCCGCGAACCCTTCTGCCTGGATAGGGCCCTCAGGAGGGAACCTGGGGAGGGGACTCCGGAGCTGCAAGGGGAGCAGAAAGGCATCATGGTAGCCAGAATGAGAGCCAGACAGTCAGCCACCTCCCTGCTAGGAGCGCAAGCTAGAGCAGGCGTCAGACCTGGGGGAAGAGAGAGGAGGGCAGAGAAATAGAAGAGGATAGGGTGGGGAGAAATAAGTAGGGAAGGGAAGATGGACAGAGAGAAAGAGGGGGGAGTAAACATGGAAGAAGCGGAGAGAGCAAAGCGAAAAACAGAGAGGTGAGGGGACAAGGGAAGAGAGGACAACGGGAGAAAGCAGCATTCCATTAGTACACAGCCAGCGCAGACAGAACACATACAAGCAGACAGGGAATGCATACAACCTAAACCATTATAGAGATAAGGAAAAACTCCTGGCCCTAATAACAATACTTGACAGGTGGAACTGGGACAGAGAGCTACAAACCAGTTAGATACACACTCGAGCCTACCAGAGCAAAGAGAGACAGACCGCTGTAGCTAGCTAGCTAATGTACATAGACATGCCAACACCACAGGCAGCTGATATAATAGCAACATGCAGTTAGATCCCTTTAACACACTGGTACTGATTCATGCCCAGACCAGACCTTAAGACCTACCATTCTCATCCAACATCTGAACACTGGCCCCCCTGGACAGCAGGTCCTGGACAGCCTGTTTCAGACCGCTACGAGCTGCTAGGTGGAGCGGCCTGGGAGGGACAAACCAATCAGAAGGTTTGTAGTGGGGAGGGGCTAGACATTTCCACCCCAGAATAAATCAAGGTTGCTAGCGGACATAATATTTGGTTCTCGGTTCCAAGACTAACCCTGACGAACACTTACGTCTGCAGTGCTGCGTTTGTGGCACCTATGAGAACAGTATCCTTTAGCCTCTCCAGGATGAACAGAACACAATCCTCCTTTCCCTGAAGGGGGGTGAAGCCAAATTAATATATTATGCACTTGTAAATATAAACTCAGCAAAAAAATAAATGGCCCTTTTTCAGGACCCTGTCTTTCAAAGATAATTAAAAAAAACTCTAAATAACTTCACAGATCTTCATTGTAAAGGGTTTAAACACGGTTTCCCATGCTTCTTCAAAGAGCAATAAACAATTAATGAACATGAACCGGTGTAACAGTCGTTAAGACACTAACAGCTTACAGATGGTAGGCAATTAAGGTCACAGTTATGAAAACTTAGGACACTAAAGAGGCCTTTCTACGGACTCTGAAAGATGCCTAGGGTCCCTGCTCATCTGCGTGAACGTGCCTTAGGCATGCTGCAAGGAGGCATGAAGACTGCAGATGTGGCCAGGGCAATAAATTGCAATGTCTGTACTGAGACACCTCAGACAGCGCTACAGAACAGACAGCTGATCGTCCTCGCAGTGGCGGACCACGTGTAACAACACCTGCACAGGATCGGTACATCCAAACATCACAACAGCAACTGCCCGAGTTATACCAGGAACGGACAATCCCTCCATCATTAATCAGACTGTTCGCAATAGGCTAGAGAGGCTGGACTGAGGGCTTGTAGGCCTGTTGTAAGGCAGGTCCTCACCAGACATCACCGGAGACAACGTCACCTTTGGGCACAAACCCACCGTTGCTGGACCATACAGGACTGGCAAAAAGTACTCTTCACTAACGAGTCACGGTTTTGTCTCACCAGGGGTGATGGTCGGATTCGCGTTTATCATCGAAAGAATGAGCGTTACACCGAGGCCTGTACTCTGGAGTGGGATCGATTTGGAGGTGGAGGCTCCGTCATGTTCCGTCATGTTCATCATTGGACTGAGCTTGTTGTCATTGCAGGCAATCTCAACGCTGTGTGTTATAGGGAAGACATCCTCCTCCCTCATGTGGTACCCTTCAGGCAGGCTCATCCTGACATGACCCTCCAGCATGACAATGCCACCAGCCATACTGCTCGTTCTGTGCGGGATTTCTTGCAAGACAGGAATGTCAGTGTACTGCCATAGCCAGCAAAGAGCCCGGATCTCAATCCCATTGAGCACATCTGGAACCTGTTGGATCGGAGGGTGAGGGCTAGGGCCATTCCCCCCAGAATTATCCAGGAACTTGCAGGTGCCTTGGTGGAAGAGTGGGGTAACGTCTCACAGCAAGAACTGGCAAATCTGGTGCAGTCCATGAGGAGATGCACTGCAGTACTTAATGCAGCTGGTGGCCACATCAGATACTGTTACTTTTGATTTTGACCCCCCCTTTGTTCAGGGACACATTATTCCATTTCTGTTAGTCACATGCCTGTGGAACTTGTTCAGTTTATGTCTCAGTTGATGAATCTTATGTTCCTACAAATATTTACATGTTAAGTTTGCTGAAAATAAACGCAGTTGACAGTGAGTGAGTTTCTTTTTTGCTGAGTTTAGTATTTGTATGTGGTATGTACAAATGTCATGTCAAAGAAATGGGGAGAGAAATCTCCCTAGAGGACACTCACGCTACTGCAGGCCAGGTGGAGGGCTGTGTTGCCATTCTGATCGACCAAACCCAGGCTGGCGTTGGCACTGGTCAACAGCACCTCTACAGCCCCCACTCCTCCCTTCTCTGCAGCCATCATCAGCGCACTGCGCCCTGATTGATCCACAGCATCCACAGGTGCATCATGGGACAGAAGCAGCTGGACACAGTCCACATGACCAGAGAACGCTGCAGCATGGAGTGGAGTCCTGGGAGAGAAAGGGGAGGATGTGGGAGGAGAGGAAAGGAAAGCAGGAAGGAGGAAGAGAACACAGAAGTTAGAGATTGAGGCTGTGTTAGATACAGCTCCATCTGATCCAGGGCAACTCCAATATGTATCTGAATCGGGTGTGTGACGACCAGTGGTGTAAAGTACTTAGGTAGTTTTTGGTGCATCTGTACTTTACTATTTATATTTTTTACAGTTTTTACAGTTTTTACTCCACTACATTCCTAAAGAAAATTAATGTACTTTTTACTCCTTGCATTTTCCCCTGACACACAAAAGTAATCGTTACATTTTGAATGCTTAACAGGACAGTAAAATGGTCCAATTCACACACTTATCAAGAGAACATCCCTGGTTATCCCTACTGCCTCTGATCTGGCAGATTGACTAAACACACATGCTTCATTTGTTAATGATGTCTGAGTGTTGGAGCCCCTGGCAATCTGTGAATACAAAATAAAATGATGCGGTCTGGTTTGCTTAATATAAGGACTTTTGATACTTAAGTATATTTAAAACCAAATACTTTTAGACTTTTCCTCAAGTAGATTTTAATGGGTGACTCACTTTTCTGTTAAGGTATCTTTCTTTACTTTTACTCAAGTATGACAATCGGGTACTTTTTCCACCACTGGTGACGACCTACCTATCTTTAGTATCCTTACAGCTGGCGATGTCTGATCCCATGGCCTCCAGCAGTAGTGCGGCACAGGATTCATGATCATTCACCCTGGGAAGCGAAACACAGAATGTAAACACCGTTGTCCATGAGGCAAAACACAGTCAACACTGACATCTATGGACAATACTGTGCAATTTGTACATGTATGTGAAGACTTACACAGCACAGTGCAGGGGAGTGAAGGGGTTCCCATCGATACAGCGACAACCTTTCTGCTCCAGCAGTACCTCCACACAGCCCTCATGACCTGGACACACACACACACACGATTATTAGAACATGCCAACATAAAAGGTATTTCACATAAAACATACACGTAGAGACAAAATCCTCAGGCACACTGATTGGAGATTCAGAATAAAAATTAATGGTTTGAGGCAGGCCTGCAGGAGGTAGGTCTAGTGACTGACCATAGTAGCAGGCCCAGTGCGGGGTGGTGGTCTAGTGACTGACCATAGTAGCAGGCCCAGTGCGGGGTGGTGGTCTAGTGACTGACCATAGTAACAGGCCCAGTGCGGGGGGTGGTCTAGTGACTGACCATAGTAACAGGCCCAGCGCAGGGGGGTGGTCTAGTGACTGACCATAGTAGCAGGCCCAGTGTAGTAGGTAGGTCTAGTGACTGACCATAGTAGCAGGCCCAGTGCAGGGGGGTGGTCTAGTGACTGACCATAGTAACAGGCCCAGTGCGGGGGGGTGGTCTAGTGACTGACCATAGTAACAGGCCCAGCGCAGGGGGGTGGTCTAGTGACTGACCATAGTAACAGGCCCAGCGCAGGGGGTGGTCTAGTGACTGACCATAGTAGCAGGCCCAGTGCAGGGGGTGGTCTAGTGACTGACCATAGTAGCAGGCCCAGTGTAGTAGGTAGGTCTAGTGACTGACCATAGTAACAGGCCCAGTGCAGGGTGGTCTAGTGACTGACCATAGTAGCAGGCCCAGTGCAGGGGGGTGGTCTAGTGACTGACCATAGTAACAGGCCCAGCGCAGGGGGGTGGTCTAGTGACTGACCATAGTAACAGGCCCAGCGCAGGGGGGTGGTCTAGTGACTGACCATAGTAGCAGGCCCAGTGTAGTAGGTAGGTCTAGTGACTGACCATAGTAGCAGGCCCAGTGCAGGGGGGTGGTCTAGTGACTGACCATAGTAACAGGCCCAGTGCGGGGGGATGGTCTAGTGACTGACCATAGTAGCAGGCCCAGTGCAGGGGGGTGGTCTAGTGACTGACCATAGTAGCAGGCCCAGTGCAGGGGGGTGGTCTAGTGACTGACCATAGTAGCAGGCCCAGTGTAGTAGGTAGGTCTAGTGACTGACCATAGTAGCAGGCCCAGTACAGGGGGGTGGTCTAGTGACTGACCATAGTAGCAGGCCCAGTGTAGTAGGTAGGTCTAGTGACTGACCATAGTAGCAGGCCCAGTGCAGGGGGGTGTACCCCTGGTGGTCTCGGAGGCGGGGCGTGGGCGGTTCAGAAAAAGCGATACTCAGCAGCTCAGCAAGCCAGGATGCGTGGCCCCTCGCTGCAGCCAGATGGAGGGCTGTTCGGCCCCTGGAGTCCCCCAGCAACACAGAGGCCTCCTGCTCCAACAAACACTGGACACACTCCTCCTGACCACACAGCAGCTGGGAGAGGAAGAGGAAGAAAGAGAGGAGAAAATGGGTACGAGACAGAAATCACCTTTAAACTTTTAGACTGGACAAAGAGATCATGTAGAAGCTACCCAGAATTCAGTACAATCACACACACACACACACTCACCCCAAGGTGCAGGGCAGTCAGGCCATGGCTATCTGCTGTGTCTACAGCAGCCTCTCTCTCCAGCAGCAGAGACACAGCGTCCACATGTCCCCCTGCCACCGCCAGCATCAGAGGAGTCCTGACAGGGACAGAGGGGATAGTCAGATTAGGACAAACGGATCGGTAGACACACACAATCCCAAATCAAAGCCCATGTACTAGTATTGTAGGTTCGGTGGAATTTATCATATTACTTCCATCCATCCAATCAGATCTGAAAGGATTAGATGAGTGTAAGCAATACAGCCCAAATTCTACCTCGCTTATCAGGAGAGAAAGATGAGCGCAAGATATTACCATATAATGTATACCTATCCAGTCCCTTTATAACTATACTAAATAAAAATATAAAAACGCAACATGCAACAATTTCTAAGATTTTACTGAGTTACAGTTCACATGAGGAAATCAGTCAATTGAAATAAATTCATTAGGCCCTAATCTATGGATTTCACAACTGGGAATACAGATATGCATCTGTTGGTCACAGATACCATTAAAAAAAGGTAGGGGGTGGATCAGAAAACCAGTCAGTATCTGGTGTAACCACCATTTGCCTCATGCAGCACGACATCTTCGCATAGAGTTCATCGGGCTGTTGATTGTGGCTTGTGGAATGTTGTCCCATTCCTCTTCAATGGCTATGCGAAGTTGCTAGATGTTGGCAGGAACTGGAACACGCTGTTGTACACGTCGATCCAGGGCATCCCAAACATGCTCAATGGGTGACATGAATGGTGAGTATGCTGTTCATTCAAGAACTGGGACATTTTCAGCTTCCAAGAATTGTGTACAGATCCTTGTGACATGGGGCCATTCATTATCATGCTGAAACATGAAGTGATGGCGGAGGATTAATGGCACGACATTAGAATCTCATCACGGTTTCTCTGTGCATTCGAATTGCCATCGATAAAATGCAATTGTGTTCGTTGTCCGTAGCTTATTCCTGCCCATACCATAACCCCACTGCCACCATGGGGCACTCTGTTCACAACGTTGACATCAGCAAACCACTTGCCCACAGGATGCCGTACACGCTGTCATCTGCCCAGTACAGTTGAAATTGGGATTCATCCGTGAAGAGCAGACTTCTCCAGTGTACCAGTGGACATCGAAGACCCTGGTGAGGACAACGAGCACGCAGATGAGCTTTCCTGAGACGTTTCTGACTGGTTGTGCAAACCCAGTCTCATCAGCTGTCCCAGTGGCTGGTCTCAAACGATCCCGCAGGTGAAGAAGCCGGATCTGGCGGTCCTGTCCTGAGATGGCGTGGTTACATGTGGTTGGATGTACTGCCAAATTCTCTAAAAGGAAGTTGGATGCAGCTTATGGCAGAGAAATTAACATTAAATTATCTGGCAATAGTTCTGGTGGACATTCCTGCAGTCAGCATGCCAATTGCACGCTACCTCAAAACATGAGACATCTGTGGCCTTGTGTTGTGTGACAAAACAGCACATTTTAGAATGTCCTTTTATTATCCCCAGCACAAGGTGCACTTGTATAATAATCATGCTGTCTAATCAGCTTCTTGATATGCCACACCTGTGAATGACAGGTGTGGCAAAGGAGAAATGCTCACTAACAATGATGTAAACAAATTTGTGTACAAACTTTGAGAGAAATAAGCTTTGTGTGTATGGAACATTACTGGGATGTTTAATTTCAACTGATGAAACATGGGACCAACACTTCAGAAGTAGTGTTTATATTTCTGTTCAGTGTACAGTGTACATGAATGGTCAACATGTTTCTAAAACCAATCCAATAGATGTACAATAGATGGATAGAAGAATGGATTGGTCAACTCACTGTCCCCGAGAGTCTGCAGCATCCACCAGGTCTGCACTGTCTTGGTCATCCAGCAGGAGGCGTACACACGAGGTATGGCCATTCATCACTAAGGACAGAGAGGAGGGAGAGAGAGAGAGAGAGAAAGTCAGACAGAGGAAACTGAGTACAGATCTAGTGCACACGGACCTGTGAAGGCTGCTGAGGGGAGAACGGCTCATAATAATGTCCAGAATGGAGCAAATGGAATGGCACATGGAAACCATATGTCTGCTGTATTTGATACCATTCCACTCCAGCTCCAGTCATTACCACATGCCCATCCTTTTTTTATTTTTTTATTTCACCTTTATTTAACCAGGTAGGCTAGTTGAGAACAAGTTCTCATTTGCAACTGCGACCTGGCCAAGATAAAGCAAAACAGTGTGAACAGACAACACAGAGTTACACATGGAGTAAACAATTAACAAGTCAATAACACAGTAGAAAAAAGGGGGAGTCTATATACAATGTGTGCAAAAGGCATGAGGAGGTAGGCGAATAATTACAATTTTGCAGATTAACACTGGAGTGATAAATGATCAGATGGTCATGTACAGGTAGAGATATTGGTGTGCAAAAGAGCAGAAAAGTAAATAAATAAAAACAGTATGGGGATGAGGTAGGTGAAAATGGGTGGGCTATTTACCAAATGTAGGTGCCACCAACCTCCTGTGACAGGACCACAAAAAAAAAAGAGTATTTCAAATTCTCACAAACACGCACACACTGGTCTCCATTACCTGCTAGGTGTACAGGGGTGCGTCCCCTGTTGGTATCTGTGGTGCGTGGCGAGGCCCCCTGGCTGAGTAGGGTGTGGACACAGTCCGTGTGGCCCCTGAGGGCTGCTAGGGCCAGAGGAGTACGACCAGCCTCGTCCCCCTGGTCCACTTCCCTCTCCCCCTGTAGCAACACCTCCAGAGCCTGGGCATGGCCGTGGTACGCCTGGAGGATTTAGAGACAGATTACACACATACCAGCTGTTGGCTTTCAAAGACACAGTCCTTTCAATGTATACTCTGTGGTACTGTATGTATGGCTGTATGTAAGTGATAACGCCAGTTATCCATTTGTATGTATGTAAGTGATAACGCCAGTTATCCATTTGTATGTATGTAAGTGATAACGCCAGTTATCCATTTGTATGTATGTAAGTGATAACGCCAGTTATCCATTGACCAAATAACTAGTCTTTCTCCTGCTCAGGTCAAACGACCAGGAAGAAAACCCTCTTCGCCCCCTTTATAATGCATGGCTAGAGTGGATATGTGATAATGTATGCCTGCGTATGATAATGACTCACAGCGAGGTGCAGGGGGCTCCTGGCACACAGAGATTCTGGGTGCTCCTGGTGACTCTCGTCTCGGTCCAACAGCTGAAACCACAACCACAGACTACACAGTTCACATCAAAACAAATCATTTCAATTCCCTAAGTGGTATTTGTGAGCTGTGTGTATTGGCGATATCTTGTGAAACTGTAGTTGAAGCTCTACACACAGATTCGATTAACTAGCGGATGGGGCAAATGACAAGAGCCATCTCTAGATTATATAACCCTCAAAAAATTGATTTTCTTCATGTGTGGCTTGCGCAGATTTTGCATAAGCGTGTGAGTGAGTGAGTGTGTGTGTGTGTGTGTGTGTGTGTGTGTGCTCACCAGCTCTAGACAGTGTCTGTGGCCATAGGCTGCAGCATAGTGGACAGGACTATAGCCCTGCTTGTCTTTCAGAGAGGCAGTAGCACCACTTTGCAACAGGAACTCCAGACATCTAGTAGAAAAAGACAACATCGTCAGACGCAAACACTAAAATGAAAGGTTCCTTCAAAAGTGAACAAAGCCTCAGACTGGGAGGTGATATGCAGGAGAGAGAGAGAGAGAGAGAGAGAGTCAGACATGTTCAACAGACACATGCAAAAGCTATTCAAACAAGCTGAGAGACAATGACAGAAGGTATTGTCTGTCTGAACTGGTCTGTGTGCACAGAGTAGAGAAAGAGAGAGATGGGGTCGTTCTCAAATACAGATAGAATAATACTCATAGAAATAAAACCGTGTACTCACAGTGCAGCCTCCTTCTCCTTCTCTGCCTGCACCCCTTCACTCTCTGGCTCCAGAGCCTGACGTCGCCTTCACAAGACACACACAGCAGAAAAATATTAAGACATTCTCCATATACCATTTTTTCTGACAATAGCTTATGCAAAAATAAAACCTATGGGAAAAGTGGGGTTTAGATGGACCCTCCATCTAGAATTCAGGGTTCGTATTCAGGGTCATCAGGCGTTTACAGCTGTGCTAAATGTCCTGGTATTAAGACTACTCAGGGGTGTGAACACTGGACAAGACTATGCAGCAGACTTGGGATGGACATTTGAAATGACTTCACTATTCAAATAATATTATAACATTTCTTTGGATATCCAGATAGGTTTTTAACTGGTATCCTCTGGTAGTTTTCAGCTAACAGTCAGCAACAGTGACAGAGATGTCTGATGTCCACTGTGATAGAGTCCGTTTCAAAAACGTTCTGCATTGATCTGTGTCAGGTATTGTGAAATCTCCGTTAGATGTGTGCCTGTTATCACTGGGCTATTTGAAGAAAATACAATAGGCTACCGTTGTCAGGGCTGACTGGAGGGTGAAATGCACTGGATGCCTTTTCATCTAAAGCGCAACAGGAGAGAAAATTAACTTGAAAATAAAACAATTACTTTGTGCGTCCTCAGAACTGTAGGCTGTTGACAGTGCTAACTATAAAAATGTATAATCACACGCGATCGAATACGCCCATTCGGATATTCGAATAACTGTGCCCATCCCGAGTACGTACAGACACCTAGTTAGTTCATAGTGAGTCATCTTTAATGAATCTCTCCTCATTGGTCTTTCAAGCATCCACGTGGGTTTGTATCTTCCTGATAACCAATGAGGGGACTTTCAGCGCATCGAGCCTCTCAATTAGAACCATGTTCTAGCACTTGGCTACGCAGACACTTGTTCACATGAGCGAGCGGTGTGGGTGAAATTATTGAATAACAAGTGCGCGTTTATTTTGCAAAGCTCGTGCACGCATCGTGGCAGGTGAGGTGTGCATGTAAGGCAAATGTTCACTTAGTCATGCATTGCTGTAAATGGGAGACTAAGTGGGAATTTAACTCTAATGCGGAAGTTAGGTCTGGTCAGGGAGCTTCACCTTCTGTCCAGGTCGGAGGCAGCTGCGTAGTGCAGGGCAGAGCGCCCCCACTGGTCAGTGGCATTAATGCAGGTCCCACAGGACACCAGGGTCTCCAGGCACTGATAGTGACGACTGGCAGCCGCATAGTGGAGAGGGGTCCTGGAGAGAGAGACACACACAGAGAGATGGCCAGACACACACAGAGAGATGGCCAGACACACACAGAAGGTCAGCGTAAATGCCTGCACATTGATTTGAGTCACACTTTAGAGATCTAAAAAGGTTGAAGAGAGTTAACTAAAGTGTTGAGTCAGAGGACTGAGGAAATGGCTGTGACCACACAAACACACGTACACAGGAACTGGAGAGAGGAACTGACAGAAAAAGACCACAAACGGATGTAGCCCCCACTCTAAGCTCTGTTCTCTTTCTCCAAGATCTCCTTTCAGCAGGGTCCTCAGCTCAGTAAGAACCAGCTTTCAACAACTGTCGTCCATACACACCAATTCACTGTCCCCACGAAGGCCCCGTTCATCTGGCCCTACCTCAGACCTCCCCCACCCTTCTACCTGCCCTCTAAGAGAACCCACCTGCCACACTTGTCCCTCCGGTTGTGGTCCCCACCGCTGCTCAGAAGCAACTTCACACACTCCACATTACTGCAGAACGAAACAGAGGGAGAGGAAGAGGAGAAGACATTTTAGAATCATGACAAATTCTGTTTTGAAGAGTACAGTGACATGAAGCAAAAGGTACAGACACAAACACCCGATGAAGCCCTTCTGACAGAAATGTTGAAATAATGTACAGGAGCATACACAATAGTGTGCAGGCATTTATCTTACTCAGACACACACACACACACACTCACCCCCCGGCGGCGGCAGCATGTAGACAGGTCCTCCCCAGTGCGTCTGGGGTGTGGATCTGGAAGCCTGCAGACAGAGCCGAGGACGAGGGGTCGTTACTGAGGGGACACATTATGCTATACCTCCTTCCTACAGGGGGTGATGTACACAGAAAGAGAGGCAACATACAGCCACATAGCAGGGAAAACAGACAGAGGAAGAAAGTGGGAGAGACACAAAGGACAGGGAGGTAGAGAAAGAGACGGCTGTTAACGCAGGAAAACACACAGGATTACAAGGTGAGGTAAGGTGAGAGACAGGCAGGCTAGAAAACACACATGCTGAGATAGTCTAATACTCTTTCTTCTACACGTACTTATACTCTGAAAGCACACAAAACAGAAAAAGGGAGAAAGACTGGTAGGCAGGGGAAGCATGCTATAAGTTAAGGAGTGTTCGTGCAGAGTTCTATTTGCATCCCCATCACGCTGTCACACTTTGGTCCTGCCTAGAATCTGAGTATGTTGGGTCAAACCATTCTAGTCAATTAAGGGGGAGGGGGGTTAACAGCTATGGATACTGAAGGCTATGAATATTGCCCTTAAACCACCCCTCTAACCCTGAGGTTCAAGCCAGCTGTCTCCTCAGCACAAATAAAACTGTGCAGCTGCACAGAGTGCTCCAGCTCATGTAAATCACTCAACATCAAAGGCCTTCCTTTGTTGTTTTCCTACAGTAGAGGCCTCAGAGCCCTCACAGAGCTCAATTTCCTCCTACCGTATGTGTCTGACCCCACAGTCAAATGAAACTGCACAGCTCCTTTCAAACAGAGCCTGAGACTTGCAGACTGGAGCCAAAATTGTCTCTAGATAGAGGTTTGCCAGTATGTATCAAACAATCAGGTCTCTTATTTGAAGAGGAGCACTGGCTTAGCCAAATTCTTGTCTGCAAGGAGAGAAACCGCTAGAAATGCCTGATCAGACCATCTCTGTATGCTGGCCCAATGCCTGATCAGACAATCTCTGTATGCTGGCCCAACGCCTGATCAGACCATCTCTGTATGCTGGCCCAATGCCTGATCAGACAATCTCTGTATGCTGGCCCAACGCCTGATCAGATCATCTCTGTATGCTGGCCCAATGATTGATCAGATCATCTCTGTATGCTGGCCCAATGCTTGATCAGATCATCTCTGTATGCTGGCCCAATGCCTGATCAGATCATCTCTGTATGCTGGCCCAATGCCTGATCAGATCATCTCTGTATGCTGGCCCAATGCCTGATCAGATCATCTCTGTATGCTGGCCCAATGCCTGACCAGACCATCTCTGTATGCTGGCCCAATGCCTGATCAGACCATCTCTGTATGCTGGCCCAATGCCTGATCAGACAATCTCTGTATGCTGGCCCAACGCCTGATCAAACCATCTCTGTATGCTGGCCCAATGCCTGATCAGACCATCTCTGTATGCTGGCCCAATGCCTGATCAGACCATCTCTGTATGCTGGCCCAATGCCTGATCAGACCATCTCTGTATGCTGGCCCAATGCCTGATCAGATCATCTCTGTATGCTGGCCCAATGATTGATCAGATCATCTCTGTATGCTGGCCCAATGCTTGATCAGATCATCTCTGTATGCTGGCCCAATGCCTGATCAGATCATCTCTGTATGCTGGCCCAATGCCTGATCAGATCATCTCTGTATGCTTGCCCAATGCCTGATCAGATCATCTCTGTATGCTGGCCCAATGCCTGATCAGATCATCTCTGTATGCTGGCCCAATGCCTGACCAGACCATCTCTGTATGCTGGCCCAATGCCTGATCAGATAATCTCTGTATGCTGGCCCAATGCCTGATCAGACCATCTCTGTATGCTGGCCCAATGCCTGATCAGACCATCTCTGTATGCTGGCCCAATGCCTGCCTGTGTTTGTATGCCCATTGCCTTGTATTGCTGTTAGGGGAACAATGTGACTTCAATCTGACCCAGGCTGAATAGTTCCCCCTGTAGAGGAATTCAGGACTGGAAAGCAGCAATAAGACATTCCTGTTCTTCGTCCAAGGAAGAGGGTAAAACAGGGTACACACAGCCAATGGCTTTGTGCTGGTGCTGGTAGGTTACCTGAGGAGAGCAGCTTCCGGCAGCAGTCTGAGTGGGCGTTCATAGCAGCCAGGTGCAGAGGGAACATACCATGGACTCCTCGTCTGCAGAGAGACAGAGGCAGAGAGAGAGAGAGAGAGAGAGAGAGAGAGAGAGCGAGACAGAGAGAGCGAGCCAGAGAGAGCGAGCCAGAGAGAGAGCGAACCAGAGAGAGAGAGCGAACCAGAGAGAGAGAGCGAACCAGAGAGAGAGAGCGAACCAGAGAGAGAGAGCGAACCAGAGAGAGAGTGAACCAGAGTGAGAGCCAGAGAGAGAGCGAGCCAGAGAGAGAGCGAGCCAGAGAGAGTGAGAGCCAGAGAGCAAGCCAGAGAGAGAGCAAGCGAGCCAGAGAGAGCGAGCCAGAGAGAGAGCGAGCGAGCCAGAGAGAGCGAGCGAGCCAGAGAGAGAGCGAGCGAGCCAGAGAGAGAGAGAGCGAGCGAGCCAGAGAGAGAGCGAGCGAGCCAGAGAGAGAGCGAGCCAGAGAGAGAGAGAGCGAGCGAGCCAGAGAGAGAGAGTGAGCCAGAGAGAGAGCGAGCGAGCCAGAGAGAGAGCGAGCGAGCCAGAGAGAGAGAGAGCGAGCCAGAGAGAGAGAGCGAGCCAGAGAGAGAGAGAGAGCCAGAGAGAGAGAGCGAGAGAGCGAGACAGAGAGCGAGGTGAGGTCTTTACTATACATACATGCTGTAGTGCTATATTAAATACACCAAAACAAGTGAAGGAAAAGGGATCCAAGTATCCATTCCACACACACCTTGTGCAGTCGGCTCCACTGGTGATGAGTGTGTTAATGAGGAGCTCGTGACCATAGCGAGCAGCGATGTGAAGAGGAGTGTTTCCATCCTTGTCCACACTGTCAATCTCCCCACCTACAGTACAGACAGCACAGTTTGGTTAATAAGGATACTTATAATAATACTACTGAAGTCACACACACACACACACAGGTCTTACCATTCTGGATGAGTGTCTGGGAGCGAGTGAAGCGGCCGTGGACCGCTGTCATGTGGAGGGGGCTCTTCCCATCCCGACTCTAAGAGAAAATAGAAAATATGGGAGTGATACCAGCAGTGGAATAGATTGACATAAAGACTAACAGGAGAGTCAGTCACAGAAAGACCGATCCAGAGACAGTCAGGAACCATCACCCGACAAATGGCAGTTGATAGAATAACCATGATGCAGTAAACTTGCCGACCCACAATGCTATAATGTCTGGTCCTCCTGCTACGACTTGGAAAAGCATGCACACTTCATTAGGCTACAGATGAAATAAGTTATGATGGACTTCACAGGTGGTGAAAGTGCATGGTGATGAGCTTGATGCTGCTTTCCAATAAATATCGAGGGTCTTCATTTGTATGCTGGTGACATGATGATCGGTGCTTGGCTCCCAATTGACAAATACAAATGATCCTGCTCTTATCCATAACCTCATCATGTACCGCCTGCACTGTATCTACCAGCTGTTGGCTGGAGCGCATGTGGCAAGACCAGTGGCCACATTTGCTGTTTATCACAGACATTTTGATAAGAGTTATAACCACTGATAGAGTTATAACCACTGATAGAGTTATAACCACTGATAGAGTTATAACCACTGATAGAACTTCTGCTTTTTATTTGGTCAATGAACAGTTACACGACAAAGTGCTTTTTATTTGCACTACAAGAAGCCAGTTTGATGGAAACACACCTCCGCTGGTAAAATCCCCATATTTTTGTGTGAATATTACAATATTCACTTGAAAATCTTTCCACAAATTGATGGAAACCTAGCTAGTCTGACCATCCATTCTCTCCAAGATAGAAACAGTTCTGTCCTCACCTGGACGTTGACGTCAGCCCCGTTGTTGACCAGGAACTCCAGACAGAGGGCTCCGTGGGTGGAGGCTGCAGCGAAGTGCAGGGGGGTGAAACCCTTGTTGTTGGGCTGGCTGACGTTAGCCCCGTAGTCTATCAGCTCACTGACCACAGCATCCTGACCGTTGAAACAGGCCAAGTGCAGAGCAGTGTTACCAAACGCATTGGTCTCATCTATCTGCAGTCACAGAGGAGCGGAGAGCAAGTCAACATCCACATTATGTATGTATGTATGTATGTATGTATGTATGTATGTATGTATGTATGTATGTATGTATGTATGTGTATGTGTCCATTTCCCTATACCTCCACGGCCAGGTTGAGCAGGTGTTTGACCACAGCGATCTGACCGTTAGAAGCGGCCGTGTGTAGAGAGGTGTAACCACGTTTATCCTTACAGCTGACCTCTGCCCCCTGGCTGACCAGCAGACACACTACATCCAGATGACCTGCAGGGGTCACACCACAGCACAGTCACTCACTGTACAGTCCTCCGTTTAAAAAACGAATATTACCATCATATGTTCAGCAATATATATAGTAACCATTCAAAATCATAATGTTTCCATCAAATGTTCAGGGATAAGAGCAATCCCACAAGAAAGCAACCAATGTTGTTTGGCTCTGTTTTCTGACTATTAGATGACTCATACATATCATTTCCGTTTCACGAATGAAGATATGAATGCCTGAGGCTGACTTGGTACAGAGAAGCACACTCTATAATGTCTATATGTCTCACCCATATATGCTGCCCAGTGCAGGGCGCGGCCATCTTTCTTATCGAAGGCATTAATGTTGGCTCCCTTAGCCAGTAGCAGGTTAACCATCTGAAATGGAGAGGGGAAAAGATAGTGAGAGACAGAAAGAGAGTGGAAAGGAGGGAGTGTGAGCGGTGAGTTTTTCAGTGGTGAGTCAGGTCTGTGTGTGTGTATGTGTGTCTGTGTGTGTGTGTCTGTGTGTACCTCAGAGGGCCAAGAGTGGACAAGGCTCTTTATGTAAGCATTCTAAATACGTCAATCAGACTAGTGTTTAAGCAAAAACAGCAATTCAAATATGTGCCTGTGTGACTTTACCTTTACTACCTACTATGATGCTTGTGTGGGACTTTTCTTTTTCTGGACACAAAAATATTTTAATACAGTTGTTGTCACTCACTAGCCATTCCGAGGGCAAGATGGCACCATTACCACATTGCCTACACCTCTATCCAAGTCTTTCAGATCTACAATGAATGAAAATATAAACGCAACATGTAAAGTGTTGGTCCCATGTTTCATGAGCTGAAATAAATAAATATGGACATTTTTGGTGATTTTCTAAGCACAAAAAGCATATTTCCCTTACATTTTCTGCACAAATTTGTTTACATCCCTGTTAGTGAGCATTTCTCCTTTGCCAATATAATCCATTCACCTGACAGGTGTGGCATATCAAGAAGCTGATTAAACAGCATGATCATTACACAGGTGCACCTTGTACTGGGGACAATAAAAGGCCATTCTAAATTGTGTAGTTTTGGCACACAACACAATGCCACAGAAGTCTCAAGTTGAGGTAGCGTGCAATTGGCATGCTGACTGCAGGAATGTCCACAAAGGCAGTTGCCAAAGAATTGAATGTTAATTTCTCTGCCATAAGTCACATCCAAAGTCATTTTAGATCATTTGGGAGTGCGTCCAACCGCAGACAGCGTGTATGGCGTCGTGTGGGCGAGCGGCTTGCTGATGTCAACGTTGTGAACAGAGTGCCCCATGTTACATTTACATTTAAGTCATTTAGCAGACGCTCTTATCCAGAGCGACTTACAAATTGGTGCTTTCACCTTATGACATCCAGTGGAACAGCCACTTTACAATAGTGCATCTAGGTCTTTTAAGGGGGGGGGGAAGGATTACTTTATCCTATCCTAGGTATTCCTTAAAGAGGTGGGGTTTCAGGTGTCTCCGGAAGGTGGTGATTGACTCCGCTGTCCTGGCGTCGTGAGGGAGTTTGTTCCACCATTGGGGGGCCAGAGCAGCGAACAGTTTTGACTGGGCTGAGCGGGAACTGTACTTCCTCAGTGGTAGGGAGGCGAGCAGGCCAGAGGTGGATGAACGCAGTGCCCTTGTTTGGGTGTAGGGCCTGATCAGAGCCTGGAGGTACTGAGGTGCCGTTCCCCTCACAGCTCCGTAGGCAAGCACCATGGTCTTGTAGCGGATGCGAGCTTCAACTGGAAGCCAGTGGAGAGAGCGGAGGAGCGGGGTGACGTGAGAGAACTTGGGAAGGTTGAACACCAGACGGGCTGCGGCGTTCTGGATGAGTTGTAGGGGTTTAATGGCACAGGCAGGGAGCCCAGCCAACAGCGAGTTGTAGTAATCCAGACGGGAGATGACAAGTGCCTGGATTAGGACCTGCGCCGCTTCCTGTGTGAGGCAGGGTCGTACTCTGCGGATGTTGTAGAGCATGAACCTACAGGAACGGGCCACCGCCTTGATGTTAGTTGAGAACGACAGGGTGTTGTCCAGGATCACGCCAAGGTACTTAGCGCTCTGGGAGGAGGACACGATGGAGTTGTCAACCGTGATGGCGAGATCATGGAACGGGCAGTCCTTCCCCGGGAGGAAGAGCAGCTCCGTCTTGCCGAGGTTCAGCTTGAGGTGGTGATCCGTCATCCACACTGATATGTTGGCAGTGGGGTTATGGTATGGGCAGTCATAAGCTATGGACAACGAACACAATTGCATTTTATCGATGGCAATTTGAATGCACAGAGAAACCGTGACGAGATCCTGAGGCCCATTGTCATGCCATTCATCCGCCACCATCATCTCATGTTTCAGCATGATAATGCACGGTCCCAAGTCGTGAGGGTCTGTGCACAATTCCTGGAAGCTCAAAATGTCCCTGTTCTTCATGGCCTGCAAACTCACCAGACGTCACCCATTGAGCATGTTTGGGATGCTCTGGATCGTGTACGACAGCGTGTCCCAGTTCCCGTCAATATCCAGCAACTTTGCACAGCCATTGAAGAGGAGTGGGACAACATTCCACAAATCATCAGTCTCATTAACTCTATGTGAAGGAGATGTGTCGCACTGCATGAGGCAAATGGTGGTCACACCAGATACTGACTGGTTTGCTGATCCACTACCCTACCTTTTTTAAGGTATTTCTGACCAACAGATGCATCGGTATTCCCAGTCATGTAAAATCCCTACAGATTAGGGCCTAATAAATTCATTTCAAATGATTGATTTCCTGATATGAACTGTAACTCTGTAAAATCTTAGAAATTGTTGCATGTTGCATTTATATTTCTGTTCAGTGTACATGGAGTGCCTAGGCCCTAGGTGATAGTCTCACTGGGGGTTGATTTCAGGAAGTGAAATGCATTGGGCCTGAGCCTAACTGTGAGCATTTGTATGGCTGTACATAAGAGATGTAAAAAAAAGAATTATCCCCCAGTCTGTAGTACCTCAGTGTGCCCGTTGAGGGCAGCGTGGTGCAGGGCGGTGCGCCCCCCGCGGTCCGACACATTGACGCTGCTCAGCAGGGGGATGATGACCTCAGCGCAGCGCAGGGCATTGTTGGCCGCGGCAACGTGAAGCGGCGTCTGCCAGTTCTTATCCCGCGCATTCACATCAGCAGAGTGACGGATCAGCACGCGAACGGCCTCCTGTAGACCAGCGTGATAGAACAACATGACGTGTGAGGAGAGATGGTACAATGTGTGTGTTCTGTAAGCAGCATAGAGAGACGAACATGTATACAGGAAATTCAACAACTAGTCATTTAATAAACCTATGCATTCATTTATAGACATAAACCAAGATGCACATATTCATAGTTCATACACAGGCACACACATTAGTGAGTCAGTCGATCCTAAGCACTTTCACTCCAGGGGACTGACACAAGAGTATTGTGTTGGCTGTGTTGATAAATTGATACGGCTCTGCTATCGGTCTGGTTCTAGTTTTTATGCTGAATGTGCAGAGAGTGGTGGACGATGGTCAGACTGGTGATGGTAGTCGAGTGTCCTCTCCTCTCCACCACAGATCCTGCTTGGCAGCTTAGGCTTAGTTTAGCATCTTACCACCTGAGTCTCAGCATGGGGCCCTGAGAATGTGTCGCCATGCTGTTTGGCCTGTCACTCTATGTCATGAGAAATGTGTGTGTGTGTGTCAGGGCCACAGTACACGGAGTAGACCCCATGCAGTGTGGGTGGGTGTGTGTGTGTGTGTATCCACCGACCCACCTCACTACGGGATGCCACCGCGCGGTGTAGAGGGGTGAGCCACATGTTGTCTTTGGCGTTGACCCGCGCCCCTAGAGATGGATGGAGACAGAGAGAAATATAAAGAGAGGCAATCTAGCATTAGCAGGGAGGTAGGGAGGGAAAACGAAAGATCGTGGAGCCACATTCTCCAAACAATGTGATAAAAGATACTTTCTACTCCATACACTGTAACCATATAAATTCTGATTTTTTTGTTTCTACGGCTGTAAAACATATTGTGAGAGGGAGAGCGAGGAGGAGAAAGACAGTGGAACGAAGTTGGTTTACCGGAGAGGATGAGAAGCTCAGTGATCTCAGCATCACCCAGGAAGGCTGCAGCATGGAGCGGGGTACGCTTGTCTGCATCCTGATGAGAGTGGTAGGGAGGGAGATTTATTAGGATATATATATATATATATATTGTGTGTACAACATCCAGGAGCACTGGTACAATTTTTTGTTCAGTTTAACCCAACTGAAGTCAGACATTTTAGGCAGAGTTAGGCCAAAGAGCCCAACTCCATCTACAATGGCATGGGAAACAGTTTCAGAGCCCATGGGTATGACAGTTAGCTTGGAGTGGAGTTCGAGCCTCTTCTGTGCTAGGCTAATTCTAACAGTTAATATATGCGATGAGCTAAGCTAATGGTACCTGCGCACTGTGTCAAAATATCCATTATCCTGGTGGCCACTGGCCATTTAGCACACAAAACAACCCCTCAAATCCAGCTGGCCCGGCACTCCACTGCCTCTCAAACAAAAAAAACACATCTAAAACTGGAATATGGCTAGGTTTCCATCAAATTGGCAACATATTTTCATGCAAATATTCTAAAATACACATAAAAACAATATGTGCATTTCCCCACCAGAGATGTGTTTGCATCAAATTGACTTGTTGCAGATTAAAGGCTGTGTGTGGTGACGGAGCGCACATAAAATAACTTGTGTGGTTAAATTCCCATGTACCGGATAAAACAGAAGAGGTAAATGGGTTTACATCGCAACTCCACTGATGGTTTTGTCACAAAACATGTTGCGTTACAGGCTGACTACACCGCTCGCGTTGCAAAATAAATGTAGAAATCTATATTATTCAATTATTGCACCCACACTGCTCGTGCGCCCCAACGAGCATCTGCGTTGCCAAGGGCTAAAATAGACATCAGTTCTATTTCTGATGCAGATCACGCTGCAAGTCCTGCCTCTCCCATTTCCTCATTGGTTTATAGAAGCGGGTACCCACGTGCCATCTTGATTGGTGCCTCATTGGTTATACCCACGTGGGTAACTAAAAGACGAACAAGGTCAGTGGTGGCAATGCACCTAATTTATGAAAGTTGCCAATTGCAATAAAGTCAAGAGAAGAAAAAGCCTGGAAGGAGGAGAGATGACTAGAAACGAGTCGGTCGACCGTTTTATGTGTGGATTAATTGGTGGAGTAGAGGACCTTGTGCATTTCAGGTAAAGTAACAACTCAATGTTTATATCCCTGGGCAAATTAGCTAGCAACAGCAAGCTAGCTAAATAGGACAAATTAGCTAGCAAGTGCAAGCTAGCTAGCTAAATTGCCATAAAATGTTTAATGCTTTTCGACCTGTCCCCAAATTAATATAATTGGTTCAAAGTCTGTTTTGATTTTAATATTTGATATTGATTTTAACCTGCGTGTCGTGATCGTGTTTGGTGTGGGGGGACAAAATACATTTATGCACGATGGCGCACGCGCTCAGCCAGTTTGGGTTCCGTGTTATACTGAATAGCGAATGTGCTCACTGTGGTCTTGGCACGTGCGCTCCAGCCAACAGCTGGAAGATACAGTGAGGGTATAGCCTACATGATGAGATTATTAACGACAAAAGAGAGAGTCATTTTACTTGTCAAACGGCAGCCAAGAATCGATCATCATGTCACCAGAATAAGAACCTTGATATCTATTGGAAAGAAGTATCAAGCTCATCACTGTGCACTTTCACCACCCTGTGAAGTTCATCATAACTTATTTCATCTGTTGCTGCAAGCTTTCCTGAGTCGTAGTGGGAGGACCACACAACGTATTATCGCGTGACTCCAAGTTTACTTCAATATTAGGATTATTACATCAATATTTGCGAATAAAAGCATTTCCACCGCCATTTCTCAACATAAATTAATTTTACAGAAACAAAAAGATCACACCTTAATTTAGCATATTTTGTTTTGTCGACATTTGGAAAGTTTTACCATCAGGCCGGTCTTGACATTTTTTATCCGACATGTATTTTAAATCGCATAAAAAGGTAGGCAACCTGGTTACTGACAGCGTTCTCACTGTAGAGCCTCTGATAGCAGCCAACCGCCCATAGGAGACTAAATAACCGGACAGTATCCGTGCTCCGGAGCATGGAAGTACGGTGAATGTCTAGTGGTCTTACCAGAGCGTTGATGTCTTCCGATTTGTAGATAAGCATGCGTATCTCCTCAGGGTCTCCATTGAAGATGGCCTGAACCAGCGGAGGCTGAGTTGAAGGGAGAAAGAAGAAGGGGTCAGACTGAAGTCATTCACTAATCCTCCTCTATAGATCCTTGGTCGTTCACCGATCCTACTTATCCTAATAATAGAACAGTAGAGGAAACCTGCACTGCCCTCGTATCACATTCAAACATCAACACACGTGGATACATGTCCAAAACACAAGCAGGGCCAATGCAAGTCTCCCCAAATACTGACCAGGTCTTTCTCCAATACGTGTCTAAACAGTGACCCTACAATAAATCTCAAGATATCAGATTTATCATCTGTGAGTGTAAACAAGGGAAGAGGGGGAGTGATCCTTCCCATGGTATGGAATTAGAGCACTGCCAACCTCAAATCAAATTGTATTGACACATACACATAAACTCAGCAAAAAAATAAACTCTCACTGTCAACTGCGTTTATTTTCAGCAAACTTAACATGTGTAAATATTTGTAGGAATATAACAAGATTCAACAACTGAGACATAAACTGAACAAGTTCCACAGGCATGTCACTAACAGAAATTGAATAATGTGTCCCTGAACAAAGGGGGGGGGGGTCAAAATCAAAAGTAATGGCCAGTATCTGATGTGGCCACCAGGTGCATTAAGTACTGCAGTGCATCTCCTCCTCATGGACTGCACCAGATTTGCCCGTTCTTGCTGTGAGACGTTACCCCACTCTTCCACCAAGGCACCTGCAAGTTCCCGGACATTTCTGGGGGGAATGGCCCTAGCCCTCATCCTCCGATCCAACAGGTCCCAGACGTGCTCAATGGGATTGAGATCCGGGCTCTTCGCTGGCCATGGCAGTACACTGACATTCCTGTCTTGCAAGAAATCACGCACAGAACGAGCAGTATGGCTGGTGGCATTGTTATGCTGAAGGGTCATGTCAGGATGAGCCTGCAGGAAGGGTACCACATGAGGGAGGAGGATGTCTTCCCTGTAATGCACAGCGTTCAGATTGCCTGCAATGACAAGCTCAGTCCGATGATGCTGTGACACACCGCCCCAGATCATGACGGAGCCTCCACCTCAAAGTTTATTTAGCAGATGTTACTACGGATGTAGCGAAATGCTTGTAAATGAGCAGCAGTGTGACGCTTCAGTCTGTTTTTAAAAAGCTGGAGAATTGAGTGACTGAGTGAGACTCACTATAGGCCTACATTTGTTTTTTAAATTTATTTTACCTTTATTTTACTAGGCAAGTCAGTTAAAAACAAATTCTTATTTTCAATGACGGCCTAGGAACAGTGGGTTAACTGCCTGTTCAGGGGCAGAACGACAGATTTGTACCTTGTCAGCTCGGGGATTTGAACTTGCAACCTTCCGGTTACTAGTCCAACGCTCTAACCACTAGGCTACCCTGCCGCCCCGGTATAGGCCTAGTGGTGTAGTTAAGACTGTGGTGGGTTTTACAAGACAACTGTATGTAGTTATTTACAAAGAGGGATATAAAAGGCCTCAAACTCAACAAGAGAACAGTACAGCAGCATGTAGAGGCCATTATCTTAGTCTAGTGAATGAGGTCACAGTGCCTCCTGCCTCTCTCTCCCCAACCTAAATTAATGTCCCAGACATCGCCGGCATGCAGACACAAATTATCAGAGTGTCAATCAATACTTGGCCTTAGATCAGCATGCTCAGTCAGCTTTCTGAGTAACACAGTGGAAAGGGCTAACGGACTGGCCAAGGCATGATGGGGACTGGTCACGGCATGTGGCCACGACATGATGGGGACTGGCCACGGCATGATGGGGACTGGCCACGGCATGATGGGGACTGGCCACGGCATGATGGGGACTGGCTATGTTCTAATACTTGTAGGCTGTAGAATAGATTAATTCCTTACAAATGCTTCCTTCAAGGAAGGCCCCAAAATGTTGAGATACCCCTACCTACCCCTCCCCTTTGAAAGTCAATAGTCACTGATCTGACCAGGTTTGATTGGTGAAAGCAAAGTAATATAAACTCTGCCTTTCTTTTATCCAAGAACACACAGATATGCGATTACCCTCAAGGAAGGGAGGAAAGGAGGGCGCCCAGTTTTTAAAGTATCCCAACAGGACCTTCCTAGCTCTAAGTCTTTGTGACAGACAAGGGGAGCCATGGTTCAGAGGGCGAGACAGACTGGTTCCATATTGATGCTGTTTCTGGGTGCTGCAGAGCAGGCCCTCGTCATGTGATGATGACTGAGCGGGAAATTGTTTCCACAGCCTGTTAGTTAAATACAACATAAAGGTTCATGAAGAGAGACAGGAAGATGATTGAATTGGAGCCCTGACTGACTGAGCCCTATGTACTACAGTCAGACCAGACCATGTTGCTGCATCTTGACTTGCTGTCCCTCCTCCACCTCGCCGCCTGACTTCCTGTTAAACTCTGTCACCTTCTCAGAATCTACACGCAGAGAGGAAGCCTAGCTAACTCTGCATTTTCAGTTCCGCTTCTAGACCACACACACCCACACTAGCCTACTGATCCTATAATCTGCAAGGACCTGCACAGAAAATGTGTAGGCCTATATGAAACAGCAGGTAGAGAGACAGAGGTCGGCCACAGCATAATACTCTACAGCCTCCCCACATCCCAGCTTCCCCATGGTGATCTAAACAACCACAAGGGCCACTCTGCCAGAGGAGTGTTTTATTGGAATGGGCCTCTCCTCCTTATGGATTGATTTGGAACATTTTCCGGCCTTTTCTCACACCCCCACACCCATAATTCATTTCACTCTACTAAGACAGGAAATGCAACTAATAGCAGGATCTGTGTGGCCATGTGGGCGACAAAAGTCCTTAAAGAGAATAGTTAGGCTAGATATGGTTCACAATCACACAAGAAGTTGAGGCAAAGAAGAGCTGTGCCTTTAAAACAGAGATGAGAGAGCACTTGGCAGCATGTTGCCTTTTGTTTTGCTGTCTCTTTCAAGTGCTCACACACTCACACAAACAGCTGGCATCACCTACTGGTCACAAAGCTGGTGTCTGTCACTTTTTGTAATTGCACTGGGGATTTGGGGGACAGTGCTACCAAGCGCTGGGGAGAGGGGAGGTCCTGGCTGAAAGCAAGCAGCCGTCCTGAATGAGGACATTCCCCAAACCACCACCCCTCCAGGCAAACCAAAAGCCTCTAACACTGAGCCCATTGTTGCCACGGCACAGCACACTACCCTCATACTCCTCCCTCCTCCTGACTCCAAGGGCCAACGAATGTTCTCAAAACTACCCCTTTGTCCAATAAGAGAGTGGCATCTTCCTTGTCTACATTTAGAACAGCCGTAGAGCCAGCCTCTTAAATCAACTAGTCCTGTCTCAAAGAGTCCCAATGGAATCAAGAGCGGTCCCTGGCATTTGACAAAACAAATGGATGTTTCCCCTTCAATCGCTCTCCATCTCTCTCTCTATGTTGACCTCATCCTACACAAAATTCCTGCATCTGATAAAAACTTTGTTTTCATTCTTTAATCTGCAAACAACACACATGCAATCTGGTTCGTCCATGCATGACCACACTGACACACACAAAGCACTTTCTGGGCTTTTCTGCGATTGTTCTTCCAGAACATAAGAATGGTGAATAATCAGAGCCGCATTGTAATTGGTGCCCAAGGGTACAGAACAGATCTGAATCTCCACTCCCACAGCACAGCTCCAAAATGAAAAGCTGCTGATGCCGATGATGTCCCACTAAAAATGAATTGCAGAATTAAAACCATGCTGCGCGCGACAGTGTTTCCCTCTCCTTCCCTCACTGTTGGCAGCGTCACAGAAAGAGAGGGGAAAGATAAGTCTGTGTGTGCGTGCGTGCGTCTGTCTATGACAGTAAACGCACATATATGGGTTGTGTAGGCGTTTCTCCTGTTAAGGAGATATTTCTATCTCAACACGGGAAGCCCAGCAGCATTCAAAACAAGAGGGAAAAAACAAGACAATATCTCATGAGCACCCACACACAGATCCCACACACAGATCCCACACACACATACATACATACATACATACATACATACATACATACATACATACATTACATTACATTACATTACATACATTACATACATACATACATACATACATACATACATACATACAGTGCCTTGCGAAAGTATTCGGCCCCCTTGAACTTTGCGACCTTTTGCCACATTTCAGGCTTCAAACATAAAGATATAAAACTGTATTTTTTTGTGAAGAATCAACAACAAGTGGGACACAATCATGAAGTGGAACGACATTTATTGGATATTTCAAACTTTTTTAACAAATCAAAAACTGAAAAATTGGGCGTGCTAAATTATTCAGCCCCTTTACTTTCAGTGCAGCAAACTCTCTCCAGAAGTTCAGTGAGGATCTCTGAATGATCCAAAGTTGACCTAAATGACTAATGATGATAAATACAATCCACCTGTGTGTAATCAAGTCTCCGTATAAATGCACCTGCACTGTGATAGTCTCAGAGGTCCGTTAAAAGCGCAGAGAGCATCATGAAGAACAAGGAACACACCAGGCAGGTCCGAGATACTGTTGTGAAGAAGTTTAAAGCCGGATTTGGATACAAAAATATTTCCCAAGCTTTAAACATCCCAAGGAGCACTGTGCAAGCGATAATATTGAAATGGAAGGAGTATCAGACCACTGCAAATCTACCAAGACCTGGCCGTCCCTCTAAACTTTCAGCTCATACAAGGAGAAGACTGACCAGATGCAGCCAAGAGGCCCATGATCACTCTGGATGAACTGCAGAGATCTACAGCTGAGGTGGGACACTCTGTCCATAGGACAACAATCAGTCGTATATTGCACAAATCTGGCCTTTATGGAAGAGTGGCAAGAAGAAAGCCATTTCTTAAAGATATCCATAAAAAGTGTCGTTTAAAGTTTGCCACAAGCCACCTGGGAGACACACCAAACATGTGGAAGAAGGTGCTCTGGTCAGATGAAACCAAAATTGAACTTTTTGGCAACAATGCAAAACGTTATGTTTGGCGTAAAAGCAACACAGCTCATCACCCTGAACACACCATCCCCACTGTCAAACATGGTGGTGGCAGCATCATGGTTTGGGCCTGCTTTTCTTCAGCAGGGACAGGGAAGATGGTTAAAATTGATGGGAAGATGGATGGAGCCAAATACAGGACCATTCTGGAAGAAAACCTGATGGAGTCTGCAAAAGACCTGAGACTGGTTCGGAGATTTGTCTTCCAACAAGACAATGATCCAAAACATAAAGCAAAATCTACAATGGAATGGTTAAAAAATAAACATATCCAGGTGTTAGAATGGCCAAGTCAAAGTCCAGACCTGAATCCAATCGAGAATCTGTGGAAAGAACTGAAAACTGCTGTTCACAAATGCTCTCCATCCAACCTCACTGAGCTCGAGCTGTTTTGCAAGGAGGAATGGGAAAAAATGTCAGTCTCTCGATGTGCAAAACTGATAGAGACATACCCCAAGCGACTTACAGCTGTAATCGCAGCAAAAGGTGGCGCTACAAAGTATTAACTTAAGGGGGCTGAATAATTTTGCACGCCCAATTTTTCAGTTTTTGATTTGTTAAAAAAGTTTGAAATATCCAATAAATGTCGTTCCACTTCATGATTGTGTCCCACTTGTTGTTGATTCTTCACAAAAAAATACAGTTTTATATCTTTATGTTTGAAGCCTGAAATGTGGCAAAAGGTCGCAAAGTTCAAGGGGGCCGAATACTTTCGCAAGGCACTGTATATACATACCCAGATGAACAACCCATGGGATCAAGGAAGAAAAAAATGAAAAGGGGAGGGGGATGATAAGACCCAATAACGTCCTGTCCCTTTCCTTTAACACAGAAGAGGGATTACACTGGACACAACACTCACTGGACAGTACACACACACAGCCGACAGAGCCATATGCTTGTATAGTCTCTCTGCAAACATACACATCCGTTGGGTGGTTCCATATGATTTCAAACACTTTTGGACTGCACCCCCTTTTGTTTTGAACAAAACCTTACATACATGTTTGTCCATCATAGAAGTGGTCAGAAAGTGATATTTTGGACCTGAATACTAGAACAATCAGGAGATAGAAGTGCTCAAAGTTGACTCATTATGCATACGGGCAATTCCATGTTAACAGAACTACACTGAGAGTCCACATTATCACTTTAGAATGTATACCAAACAAAAACCATTGATTTCAAAGTTTCACAAACCATAGAACTCTATGCAAAATTACTACTTTTAACAATTTCAAAATTTTTACAGAAACACATTCATAGGAAGAACTACGCAGATACAAAGTTCGGTAACAGAATACAACTGAGGGAGCCTTTACTGTAATTCTGTTACCAAACTTTGCATCTGCACAGTTTAAGTAAAACATGTTTTACTGTGTAAATTGTTCAAAGTGGTCAATGAGCATAGAGTAGTATGGTTTGTTAAAGGCCCAGTACAGTCAAACACATGATTTCCTGTGTTGTATACAGTGGGGCAAAAAAGTATTTAGTCAGCCACCAATTGTGCAAGTTCTCCCACTTAAAAAGATGAGTGAGGCCTGTAATTTTCATCATAGGTACACTTCAACTATGACAGACAAAATGAGAAGAAAAAAAATCCAGAAAATCACATTGTAGGATTTTTAATGAATTTATTTGCAAATTATGGTGGAAAATAAGTCTTTGGTCACCTACAAACAAGCAAGATTTCTGGCTCTCACAGACCTGTAACTTATTCTTTAAGAGGCTCCTCTGTCCTCCACTCGTTACCTGTATTAATGGCACCTGTTTGAACTTGTTATCAGTATAAAAGACACCTGTCCACAACCTCAAACAGTCACACTCCAAACTCCACTATGGCCAAGACCATAGAGCTGTCAAAGGACACCAGAAACAAAATTGTAGACCTGCACCAGGCTGGGAAGACTGAATCTGCAATAGGTAAGCAGCTTGGTTTGAAGAAATCAAGTGTGGGAGCAATTATTAGGAAATGGAAGACATACAAGAACCCTGATAATCTCCCTCGATCTGGGGCTCCACGCAAGATCTCACCCCGTGGGGTCAAAATTATCACAAGAACGGTGAGCAAAAATCCCAGAACCACACGGGGGACCTAGTGAATGACCTGCAGAGAGCTGGGACCAAAGTAACAAAGCCTACCATCAGTAACACACTACGCCGCCAGGGACTCAAATCCTGCAGTGCCAGACGTGTCCCCCTGCTTAAGCCAGTACATGTCCAGGCCCGTCTGAAGTTTGCTAGAGAGCTTTTGGATGATCCAGAAGAAGATGTCATATGGTCAGATGAAACCAAAATATAACTTTTTGGTAAAAACTCAACTTGTCGTGTTTGGAGGACAAAGAATGCTGAGTTGCATCCAAAGAACACCATACCTACTGTGAAGCATGGGGGTGAAAACATCATGCTTTGGGGCTGTTTTTCTGCAAAGGGACCAGGACGACTGTAAAGGAAAGAATGAATGGGGCCATGTATCGTGAGATTTTGAGTGAAAACCTTCCATCAGCAAGGCCATTGAAGATGAAACGTGGCTGGGTCTTTCAGCATGACAATGATCCCAAACACACCGCCCGTGCAACGAAGGAGTGGCTTCGTAAGAAGCATTTCAAGGTCGTGGAGTGGCCTAGCCAGTCTCCAGATCTCAACCCCATAGAAAATCTTTGGAGGGAGTTGAAAGTCTGTGTTGCCCAGCAACAGCCCCAAAACATCACTGCTCTAGAGGAGATCTGCATGGAGGAATGGGCCAAAATACCAGCAACAGTGTGTGAAAACCTTGTGAAGACTTACAGAAAACGTTTGACCTCTGTCATTGCTGGCCATGCCTTCCGCCTGGCTACTCCAACCTCGGCCAACAGCTCCGCCCCCCCCCGCAGCTACTCGCCCAAGCCTCTCCAGGTTCTCCTCCCTCACGACGCCAGGACAGCGGAGTCAATCACCACCTTCCGGAGACACCTGAAACCCCACCTCTTTAAGGAATACCTAGGATAGGATAAAGTAATCCTTCTCACCCCCCCCTTAAAAGATTTAGATGCACTATTGTAAAGTGGCTGCTCCACTGGATGTCATAAGGTGAATGCACCAATTTGTAAGTCGCTCTGGATAAGAGCGTCTGCTAAATGACTTAAATGTAAATGTAATGTAAATGTTCTCCTTTACCCAAATCCAGATAGCAGATGTTCTGAAAGAGCTGCAAAACCTGGACCCGTACAAATCAGCTGGGCTTGACAATCTGGACCCTCTATTTCTGAAACTATCCGCCGCCATTGTCGCAACCCCTATTACCAGCCTGTTCAACCTCTCTTTCATATCGTCTGAGATCCCCAAGGACTGGAAAGCTGCCGCAGTCATCCCCCTCTTCAAAGGGGGAGACACCCTGGACCCAAACTGTTACAGACCTATATCCATCCTGCCCTGCCTATCTAAGGTCTTCGAAAGTCAAGTCAACAAACAGGTCACTGACCATCTCGAATCCCACCGTACCTTCACCGCTGTGCAATCTGGTTTCCGAGTCGGTCACGGGTGCACCTCAGCCACGCTCAAGGTACTAAACGATATCATAACCGCCATCGATAAAAGACAGTACTGTGCAGCCGTCTTCATCGACCTTGCCAAGGCTTTCGACTCGGTCAATCACCATATTCTTATCAGCAGACTCAGTAGCCTCGGTTTTTCGGATGACTGCCTTGCCTGGTTCACCAATTACTTTGCAGACAGAGTTCAGTGTGTCAAATCGGAGGGCACGCTGTCCGGTCCTCTGGAAGTCTCTATGGGGGTGCCACAGGGTTCAATCCTCGGGCCGACAATTTTTTCTGTATATATCAATGATGTTGCTCTTGCTGCGGGCGATTCCCTGATCCACCTCTACGCAGACGACACCATTCTATATACTTCCGGCCCAACTGCTCTTAAATGCTAGTAAAACCAAATGCATGCTTTTCAACCGTTTGCTGCCTGCACCCGCACGCCTGACCAGCATCACCAGCCTGGATGGTTCCAACCTTGAATATGTGGACATCTATAAGTACCTAGATGTCTGGCTAGACTGTAAACTCTCCTTCCAGACTCATATCAAACATCTCCAATCGAAAATCAAATCAAGAGTCGGCTTTCTATTCCGCAACAAAGCCTCCTTCACTGACGCCGCCAAACTTACCCTAGTAAAACTGACTATCCTACCGATCCTCGACTTCGGCGATGTCATCTACAAAATTGCTTCCAACACTCTACTCAGCAAACTGGATGCAGTTTATCACAGTGCCATCCGTTTTGTCACTAAAGCACCTTATACCACCCACCACTGCGACTTGTACGCTCTAGTCGGCTGGCCCTCGCTACATATTCGTCGCCAGACCCACTTGGTCCAGGTCATCTACAAGTCCATGCTAGGTAAAGCTCCGCCTTATCTCAGTTCACTGGTCACGATGGCAACACCCATCCGTAGCACGCGCTCCAGCAGGTGTATCTCACTGATCATCCCTAAAGCCAACACCTCATTTGGCCGCCTTTCGTTCCAGTTCTCTGCTGCCTGTGACTGGAACGAATTACAAAAATCGCTGAAGTTGGAGACTTTTATCTCCCTCACCAACTTCAAACATCTGCTACCTGAGCAGCTAACCGATCGCTGCAGCTGTACATAGTCTATCGGCAAATAGCCCACCCATTTTTACCTACCTCATCCCCATACTGTTTTTATTTATTTACTTTTCTGCTCTTTTGCACACCAATATCTCTACCTGTACATAACCATCTGATCATTTATCACTCCAGTGTTAATCTGCAAAATTGTCATTATTCGCCTACCTCATGCCTTTTGCACACAATGTATATAGACTCCCCTTTTTTTTCTTCCTATTGTGTTATTGACTTGTTAATTGTTTACTCCATGTGTAACTCTGTGTTGTCTGCTCACACTGCTATGCTTTATCTTGGCCAGGTCGCAGTTGCAAATGAGAACTTGTTCTCAACTAACCGTCCTGGTTAAATAAAGGTGAAATAAAAAACAAAAATAAAAAAACAAAGGGTATATAACAAAGTATTGAGATAAACTTTTGTTATTGACCAAATACTTATTTTCCACCATAATTTACAAATAAATTCATTAAAAATCCTACAATGTGATTTTCTGGATTTTTTTTCTGATTTTGTCTGTCATAGTTGAAGTGTACCTATGATGAAAATTACAGGCCTCTCTCATATTTTTAAGTGGGAGATCTTGCACAATTGGTGGCTGACTAAATACTTTTTTGCCCCACTGTATATACACACTGAGGTTAGAATAATACTGTGAAATTATTATAACACCCTTTTAGTGTAAGTTTTGGTGGGATGGAGTTATGGCCTTCCATGGTGACATCACCATGCAGTAAATTAGTTAAAAGACCAATAAGAAAGAGGATTCCAAACCTCCCCACTCAGACCACATTCTAAATTCTTGTTTGAGAAATTACCCTTTGCTAAGAAGCTTCTTTTTTTTCAAACCATTTTAATTTAAAACAATCACAGTAAGGTACTTCATTGTTACCCCAAAATTATTTGATTTGAGATTTGTTTTAAATATTTAAAAAAGAGTTGCATTAGACCTTTAAACTTTGAAATCAGTGTTTTTTGTTTGACCTCTGTAGATGTTGTCATTATTATCCCTTTGACCCTGTCACTCAGCACCTCTAGAACCAAAACAGACCCTTACATGGTGAACAACCAATCAAATATGCCAGTGGTGCCAGAAACATTGCATTGTGGCCAATGGCTGTAAAAAATATTGTATATGCTCCCATGGTGAAGTTTGAAGTGACAGAAGTAGGCAATTTTTCTCAACATCCTACTCTTCTTGCTGAATATAATTTAGGAGGAAGAAAGAAATGGGGAACTTGATTAGGCAAGCCCAAAATGCAGAACACTGTCTTTTGAAAAAGAATGGAGAGTTAAAAGTAGCCATAAAGAGAGACAACTTGAGATAACTTTAAATATCATAAACAGGGGCAGACAGCAACATTGTCATTAGAGACGATTAAGGAATTCACAGCTGAATTCCGATGGCGGGTGATACAACCAGGGTACATATTCTTAAACAGAAGAGCAAGCAGGAAGTCACCCCGAATCCGTCGTCCTAATTTTAAAAAGGTGAGCGGAACAAAGAACTAAAGAAATACTACAAATGCATCTATAAAATGCTATAACACACCGCTCGCTCGCGTAGCGGACCACATCTGTTCCTTATAGGCACCAGAAAATCCATTTCCTCTCGCTTGCATGCAATGCATTAAGAATAATTTCTCAAATACGTTCCCAAAAACATTCTGCTTGCCCAGGACTTACTTAGGCATTTATTTAGAGAGTAACCACAATGGTAATGCTTATAGATCATCTATGAAATACGAAATATAAATTATTAGTCGAATTGGCATAGCTACCTGCTCGACGAGTTTAAGAACAGCCATAATAATCTCGGTCAGCTTGGTCCGCACATCAACACACTCCCTCAAACATCAGATCATGTAATTGTCTTGGAACAATATTTCAGTTCGAAAAAATACGTTTTTTCCTTTATCGCTCTTGTTTGATGCAGCAGTCAGGGAAGTAAATAATGTTAGTTTTCTCATGCAACGCAGATCCTCGGTCAGGGCCCGGGCTGTATCACGGCCCCATGGCCAGCTCCACTGGCGCTATCTGCGGCGAAGGTGAGTCGAGGCAACCGCCGCCACAGTGAGCAGAAGAAGGAAAAGCTTATCCGACTAATGTAAACAATCTGCATTTACTGCTTCTGCACTGGGGACTTTCTCTCTAAATCGCCATACACTCCCTCTCTCTCACTTTGCAGCTCCGGAAATATTCCTATGTACTGTATGTAAAACGGGTGAACAGAGATTGCACACAGGAAGTTCCAGCCTCTCGCTCTCTCCTCCACTCAGATGCAGAATTTGAGGAGAGTCATCGCGGATTGTCAGCAGCAACGCTCGGTAGATCTCTCCCTCTGCTCCCCTCCAGTGGCTAGAATAGGAAAAACAACTATTCTGAGTTATGGCAGAGATTTTTTTTTTTTTTATTATTATTTTTTATATTGAACCTTTATTTCACTAGGCAAGTCAGTTAAGAACAAATTCTTATTTTACAATGACAACCTACCCCGCCAAACCCTCCCCTAACCCAGACAACGCTGTGCCAGTTGTGCATCTCCCGATCACGGCCGGTTGTGATTCAGTCCACGACCGAACCAGGGTCTGTAGTGATGCCTCTAGCATAGATGCAGTGCCTTAAACCGCTGCGCCACTAGGGAGCCTAAAATTTTAAATTGCTTTGGTAATGTTCAGTGGCCTACAGCTAGCTACACTACAGGTGAATTACCAAGAAAGAGTTACTTGGATCACCACGCTCTAGCGACTCCTTGTGGCGGGCCGGGTGCCTGCAGTCTGACTTCGGTCTTCAGTTGAAAAGTGTTTCCTCCGACACTTTGGTGCGGCTGGTTTCCGGGTGAAGCGAGCAGGTGTTAAGAAGCACGGTTTGGTGGGTCATGTTTTGGAGGACGCATGAATCGACCTTTGCCTCTCCGGAGCCCGTTGGGGAGGTGCAACGATGAGACAAGATCATAATCACAAAATTGGGGAGAAAAAGGGAGGTAAAATGTACAAAATAAAATAAATTAAAAAGGGGTTCTTTGAAAAACCCTTTAAAAGGGTCATTTCAATTTGAAGAACCCCTAAAGGATACTCCAGGAACCTTTTATTTTTAAAGTGTAAGACCTCTATACCAGGCGGTGTCAGAGGAAGAGCCAACAAATGTTCAAAAAGACTCCAGCCACCCAAGCCACAGACTGTTCTCTTTGCTACCGCACGGCAAGCAGTACCAATGCACCAAGTCTGGAGCCAACAGGACCCTGAAAAGCTTCAACCCCCAAGCCATAAGACTTCTAAACAAGACTGCTAAATACTGTAATCAAATGGCTACCCGGACTACCTGCACTGACCCTATGCACACTCACTGGACTCTATATATACACACACACACGCTTGCAAAATTATTCACCCCCCTTGGCATTTTTCCTACTTTGTCTTACAACCTGTAATTGAAATAGTTTTTGGGGGGGTTTGTATCATTTGATTTAACAACATGCCTACCACTTTGAAGATGCAAAATATGTTTTATTGTGAAACAAACAATAAGACAAAAAAGCTGAAAACTTGAGCGTGCATAACTATTCACCCCCCCAAAGTCAATACTTTGTAGAGCCACCTTTTGTAGCAATTACAGCTGCAAGTCTCTTGGGGTATGTCTCTATAAGCTTAGCACGTTTATCCACTGGAATGTTTGCCCATTCATCAATGCAAACCTTCTCCAGCTCCTTCAAGTTGGATGGGTTCCGCTGGTGCACTGCAATCTTTAAGTCATACCACAGATTCTCAATTGGATTTAGGTCTGGGCTTTGACTAGGCCATTCCCAAGACATTTAAATGTTTCCCCCTTAATCCACTCGAGTGTTGCTTTAGCAGTATGCTTAGGGCCATTGTCCTGCTGGAAGGTGAACCTCCGTCCCAGTCTCAAATCTCTTGAAGACTGAAACAGGTTTCCCTCAAGAATTTCCCTGTATTTAGCACCATCCAGGATTCCTTCAATTCTGACCAGTTTCCCAGTCCCTGCCGATGAAAAACATCCCCACAGCATGATGCTGCCACCACATTTCACTGTGTGGATGATATTCTCGGGGTGATGAGAGGTGTTGGATTTGCGCCAGACATAGGGTTTTCCTTGATGGCCAAAAAGTAAAATTTTAGTCTCATCTGACCAGAGTACCTTCTTCCATATGTTTGGTGAGCCTCCCACATGCCTTTTGGCAAACACCAAAAGTGTTTGCTTTTTTCTGGCCACTCTTCCGTAAAGCCCAGCTCTGTGGAGTGTACGGCTTAAAGTGGTCCTATGGACAGATACTCCAATCTCCACTGTGGAGCTTTGCAGCTCCTTCAGGGTTATCTTTGGTTTCAGTGTTGCCTCTCTGATCAATGCCCTCCTTGCCTGGTCTGTGAGTTTTGGTGGGCGGCCCTCTCTTGGCAGGTTTGTTGTGGTGCCATATTCTTTCAATTTTTAATAATGGATTTAATGGTGCTCCGTGGGATGTTCAAAGTTAGATTTTTTTATAACCCAACCCTGATCTGTACTTCTCCACAACTTTGTCCATGACCGGTTTGGAGAGCTCCTTGGTCTTCATGGTGTCGCTTGCTATCACGACCGCCGTATGATTGGACCAAGGCGCAGCGTGAGTAGAGATCCACATTTTAATGATAGTAAAACAACAAAGATATAACGATCGTGAAATACGTAGCGCACATTAGGCACTCACACACAAAACATTATCCCACATCGCAGGTGGGGAAAAAAGGACACACTAAGTATGATCACCAATTAGAGGTAACGATTATCAGCTGCGTCCAATTGGGAACCATACACACACACACACACACCAACATAGAAATACAATACCTAGAAACCCCCCTAGTCACACCCTGACCTATTACACCATAGGGCTCTCACCCCGAGGGCTCTCTGTGGTCAGGGCGTGACACTTGCTTGGTGGTGCCTCTTGCTTAATGGTGTTGCAGACTCTGCGGCCTTTCAGAACAGGTATATATACTGAGATCATGTGACAGATCATATGACACTTAGATTGCACAAAGGTGGACTTTATTTAGCTAATTATGTGACTTCTGAAGGTAATTGATTGCACCAGATCTTATTTAGGGGCTTCATAGCAAAGGGGTGAATACATTTCACTTCACCAATTTGGACTATTTTGTGTATGTCCATTACATGAAATACAAATAAATTTAAATTACAGGTTGTAATGCAACAAAATAGGAAAAACACCAAGGGGGATGAAATCTTTTGCAAGGCACTGTACACACACACTTTCACACTTACCACATACTACTGGCTACTGTCTATTATCTATCCTGTTGTCTAGTCACTGTATCTCAACCTATATGTACACTGAACAAAAATATAAACGAGCTGAAATAAAAGAGGCCAAAAATTATCCATACGCACAAAAAGCTTATTGTCTACATCCCTGTTAGTGAGCATTTATCCTTTGCCAAGATAATCTATCCACCTTGCAGGTGTGGCATATCAAGAAGCTGATTAAACAGCATGATCATTACACAGGTGCACCTTGTGCTGGGGACAATAAAAGGCCACTCTAAAATGTGCAGTTTTATCATACAGCACAATGCCACAGATGTCTCGTGTTTTGAGGTAGCGTGCAATTGGCATGCCGACTGCAGGAATGTCCACCAAGCCTGTTGACAAAAAATGGAATATTAATTTCTCTGCCATAAGCCGCATCCAACGTCGTTTTAGAGAATTTGGGAGTGCGTCCAACCGCAGACAGCGTGTATGGCGTCGTGTGGGCGAGCGGCTTGCTGATGTCAACATTGTGAACAGAGTGCCCCATGTTGGCAGTGGGGTTATGGTATGGGCAGTCATAAGCTATGGACAACGAACACAATTGCATTTTATCGATGGCAATTTGAATGCACAGAGAAACCGTGACGAGATCCCGTGAAACCGTGATGAGATTGTCGTGCCATTCATCCGCCGCCATCACCTCATGTTTCAGCATGATAATGCATGGCCCCATGTCACAAGGATCTGTACACAATTCCTGGAAGCTGGAAATGTCCCAGTTCTTCCATGGCATGCATACTCACAGATGTGTCACCGATTGAGCATGTTTGGGATGCTCTGGATCGACGTGTATGACAGCGTGTTCCAGGTCCCGCCAATATCGAGAAACTTTGCACAGCCATTGAAGAGGACAACATTCCACAGTCCACAATCAACAGCCTGATCAATTCTATGCAAAGGTGTCGCGCTGCATGAGGCAAATGGTGGTCACACCAGATACTGGCTGGTTTTCTGATCTAGAGCCCTACATTTTTTTAAAGGTATCTGTGACCAACAGATGCATATCTGTATTCCCAGTCTTTTGAAATCCATAGATTTAGGGCCTAATGCATTTATTTCAATTCACTAATTTCCTTATGAACTGTAACTCAGTAAAATCTTTGTAATTGTTGCATGTTGCATTCATATTTTTGTTCAGTATACAATACATAGTTACCTCAATTACCTCGTACACCTGTACATTGACTCTGTACTGGTACTCCCTGTATATAGCCATGTTATTACCTCGTACACCTGCACATTGACTCGGTACTGGTACTCCCTGTATATAGCCATGTTATTACCTCGTACACCTGCACATTGACTCGGTACTGGTACTCCCTGTATATAGCCATGTTATTACCTCGTACACCTGCACATTGACTCGGGACTGGTACTCCCTGTATATAGCCATGTTATTACCTCGTACACCTGTACATTGACTCGGTACTGGTACTCCCTGTATATAGCCATGTTATTACCTCGTACACCTGTACATTGACTCGGTACTGGTACTCCCTGTATATAGCCATGTTATTACCTCGTACACCTGTACATTGACTCTGTACTGGTACTCCCTGTATATAGCCATGTTATTACCTCGTACACCTGCACATTGACTCGGTACTGGTACTCCCTGTATATAGCCATGTTATTACCTCGTACACCTGCACATTGACTCGGTACTGGTACTCCCTGTATATAGCCATGTTATTACCTCGTACACCTGCACATTGACTCGGTACTGGTACTCCTGTATATAGCCATGTTATTACCTCGTACACCTGCACATTGACTCGGTACTGGTACTCCCTGTATATAGCCATGTTATTACCTCGTACACCTGCACATTGACTCGGTACTGGTACTCCTGTATATAGCCATGTTATTACCTCGTACACCTGTACATTGACTCGGTACTGGTACTCCTGTATATAGCCATGTTATTACCTCGTACACCTGCACATTGACTCGGTACTGGTACTCCTGTATATAGCCATGTTATTACCTCGTACACCTGCACATTGACTCGGTACTGGTACTCCTGTATATAGCCATGTTATTACCTCGTACACCTGTACATTGACTCGGTACTGGTACTCCTGTATATAGCCATGTTATTACCTCGTACACCTGCACATTGACTCGGTACTGGTACTCCTGTATATAGCCATGTTATTACCTCGTACACCTGTACATTGACTCGGTACTGGTACTCCCTGTATATAGCCATGTTATTACCTGTATATAGCCGTACACCTGTACATTGACTCATTGGTACTGGTACTCCTGTATATAGCCATGTTATTACCTCGTACACCTGTACATTGACTCGGTACTGGTACTCCTGTATATAGCCATGTTATTACCTCGTACACCTGTACATTGACTCGGTACTGGTACTCCTGTATATAGCCATGTTATTACCTCGTACACCTGCACATTGACTCGGTACTGGTACTCCCTGTATATAGCCATGTTATTACCTCGTACACCTGCACATTGACTCGGTACTGGTACACCTGCACATTGACTCGGTACTGGTACTCCTGTATATAGCCATGTTATTACCTCGTACACCTGCACATTGACTCGGTACTGGTACTCCTGTATATAGCCATGTTATTACCTCGTACACCTGCACATTGACTCGGTACTGGTACTCCCTGTATATAGCCATGTTATTACCTCGTACACCTGTACATTGACTCGGTACTGGTACTCCTGTATATAGCCATGTTATTACCTCGTACACCTGCACATTGACTCGGTACTGGTACTCCTGTATATAGCCATGTTATTACCTCGTACACCTGCACATTGACTTACTTACCTATATAGCCATGTTATTACCTCGTACACCTGCACATTGACTCGGTACTGGTACTCCTGTATATAGCCATGTTATTACCTCGTACACCTGTACATTGACTCGTACACCTGTACTGGTACTCCCTGTATATAGCCATGTTATTACCTCGTACACCTGCACATTGACTCGGTACTGGTACTCCTGTATATAGCCATGTTATTACCTCGTACACCTGCACATTGACTCGGTACTGGTACTCCCTGTATATAGCCATGTTATTACCTCGTACACCTGCACATTGACTCGGTACTGGTACTCCTGTATATAGCCATGTTATTACCTCATTGACACCTGCACATTGACTCATTGGTACTGGTACTCCTGTATATAGCCATGTTATTACCTCGTACACCTGTACATTGACTCGGTACTGGTACTCCCTGTATATAGCCATGTTATTACCTCGTACACCTGCACATTGACTCGGTACTGGTACTCCCTGTATATAGCCATGTTATTACCTCGTACACCTGCACATTGACTCGGTACTGGTACTCCTGTATATAGCCATGTTATTACCTCGTACACCTGCACATTGACTCGGTACTGGTACTCCTGTATATAGCCATGTTATTACCTCGTACACCTGTACATTGACTCGGTACTGGTACTCCTGTATATAGCCATGTTATTACCTCGGCACATTACTGGTACTCCCTGTATATAGCCATGTTATTACCTCGTACACCTGCACATTGACTCGGTACTGGTACTCCCTGTATATAGCCATGTTATTACCTCGTACACCTGCACATTGACTCGGTACTGGTACTCCCTGTATATAGCCATGTTATTACCTCGTACACCTGCACATTGACTCCTGTATATAGCCATGTTATTACTGGTACTCCCTGTATATAGCCATGTTATTACCTCGTACACCTGCACATTGACTCGGTACTGGTACTCCCTGTATATAGCCATGTTATTACCTCGTACACCTGCACATTGACTCGGTACTGGTACTCCCTGTATATAGCCATGTTATTACCTCGTACACCTGCACATTGACTCGGTACTGGTACTCCCTGTATATAGCCATGTTATTACCTCGTACACCTGCACATTGACTCGGTACTGGTACTCCCTGTATATAGCCATGTTATTACCTCGTACACCTGCACATTGACTCGGTACTGGTACTCCTGTATATAGCCATGTTATTACCTCGTACACCTGCACATTGACTCGGTACTGGTACTCCCTGTATATAGCCATGTTATTACCTCGTATATAGCCATGTTATTACCTCGTACACTGCACATTGACTCCTGCACATTGACTGGTACTCCCTGTATATAGCCATGTTATTACCTCGTTATTACACCTGCACATTGACTCGGTACTGGTACTCCTGTATATAGCCATGTTATTACCTCGTACACCTGCACATTGACTCTGGTACTGGTACTCCCTGTATATAGCCATGTTATTACCTCGTACACCTGCACATTGACTCGGTACTGGTACTCCTGTATATAGCCATGTTATTACCTCGGTACTGGTACACCTGCACATTGACTCGGTACTGGTACTCCTGTATATAGCCATGTTATTACCTCGTACACCTGCACATTGACTCGGTACTGGTACTCCCTGTATATAGCCATGTTATTACCTCGTACACCTGCACATTGACTCGGTACTGGTACTCCTGTATATAGCCATGTTATTACCTCGTACACCTGCACATTGACTCGGTACTGGTACTCCTGTATATAGCCTGTATATAGCCATGTTATTACCTCGTACACCTGCACATTGACTCGGTACTGGTACTCCCTGTATATAGCCATGTTATTACCTCGTACACCTGCACATTGACTCGGTACTGGTACTCCCTGTATATAGCCATGTTATTACCTCGTACACCTGCACATTGACTCGGTACTGGTACTCCCTGTATATAGCCATGTTATTTTTACTAGTTATTTTTATTTGTTGTTCACTATATTTATTCCTCATGTCAATATTTATATTTTGTATCTTTAAATCTGCATTGTTGAAAATGGATCCATAAGTAAGCATTTCACTATTAGTCTACACCTGTTTTCTACAAAGCATGTGACAAATACAATTAGATTTAATATGATTTTTTTTAACAAACAGGTTTATTTCTCATCATCAATCTGAAATGCTCTTGTCCTTATGCCTTAGTCTCTGTGTACAGCATCAACAGAGATGTTTACTGTTGCCTATCTCTCTCTCAACACACTGTACCCAGGTACACACTACACACACACACACACACTACACACACACTGTACCCAGGTACACGCTACACACACACACACACACACACACCACCTTTTGTGCAGTCAGCAGGTAGGATACTGCACGTGTTCAGGAAGATGCATTCCTGAGTCTATTGTGTTTTGGAGACCAAACAGGAAATGTCTCAGTCATTACCATACCTAGTTCTGGATTGTTAGAGAGAATCAAATAACTCTTTATATAGTTACACGAGAATGGACATTTGGCACAGAACAATGGAGCACAAATGTAGCTTGTCCACTACAGTCAATTATTGTTGGGGTTACTGTTCTCTGCTGCATCTCTGATCTATTTCCTGTTGACAAAATCATAAAACCCACCTCCACCCCTAAACTAGTAGCCAGCCAGCCACACCACACCAGTCACACCAACCAACGACTACACTAAAACCTTCAGGGGACATCTGACCTGGCAAAGGCCCCACTAGTACAAAGTCGTGACTAAATGTCCCCACCCCCTGCCATGGTCGCCAGAATGGCTGACTTTTGCCTTGAGGGAGAGAATCAAACTCTTCCTTCGTACATCTTCCTAATTTATGGTGCCATATCAAGTCGGATTCTTGAAAGCGAGCACGATTCACATTACTGATACACACTATTACTACTCACTCCAGGGCCTCTTTCTCATCTCCCTCATCCCCCTACAATGGAAACCCTCCCCCACCACTTATATCTTTACACTTCAGCAGTACCCCCCCCCCTTTCACTACTCTGCATAGAGACCCATGCATGCGCTGCCTTTGACCCAGTTTCCAGGCAGACTCAGACTCCACCAAGCTCATTGCTCACTCAGCTCTATGATATAGTCTGAGTCTCTTGAGGACAGTGTGTGTGTTGAGAGAGCTGAACTCTGAGTTCCTCTTATCAGGGCTGAATGGGAGACTGCCTGGGTGCCTGTCTGTGCGCTGGTTGCCCAGTTCAAGGACCACACTATGAAATGGTCTCCATGACGATTTGGAGCTCTTCCTTGGTGATAGGTTGACTATAGCCATGATACAGCATGGGGACAGGACTAGGTCCACTGCCTCGCGCCACTGGCCTTAACCCACACGATGAGTAACATATGTACCACTGATCTATTATGAAGGATGGTGCCTTTGCACCTTCTTGCATGACATCATCAGACCTTTAGAGCGGTTCTGTTAACAGATACATGAGTAAGTGTTGCTTCTGGCGTAAACCTGAGGGTGTCCCACAAACATATAGGGCCTGTTTCCTGGACAGATTAAGCAGTCCTGAACTAAAAAGCATGGGTAATATAAATTCTCAATTTAAAGTGCTTTTTAGTACAAAAAATATAGTGTCAGCAGTCTTTACCTATAGGCCAATTGGGGCCTTGCCCTTGATTCTCTCCCACCCACTGACTGTAGCCCAAACACACATGTCCTTTCCCAGAATCCCCATATAGCCTTAGAGGCACGCAAGCATTCGCTTCCACGTCAAAACCACAGGGCTAGCTACCCGGAGCACTCCTTCACCTTGGTCTGTTATGTCTCAGCAGGATGACAGGGCCTGATAAGGGAACAAAAGGCATTATAGAGGGTTGATTTCTGAAAAAACTGTAGCCTTTGTAATGTAATCTTGTGCCATTTCTTGGTGAAATATAGCTAATTTGGTATGGTCGATGTTCTACGCCAGCTTGTGTACATTTAACTGCATTAAAAAAAAACATTCATCTAAGACTAGTAGTGCCTGTGGAACATGAGGTTGTGACATGACACAAGGTGGCAAAGGTGATCTGTGTGGAATTTGAATGTGGAGAATGCTGGTATGTTCTCACATATTCCACCAATGAGTTATTTTCCCTCCAAGGTTATGACCAGAGATATGAGATATAGGGAAAGGAAGATTGTACTTTTCATAGACCACTTTCCATATTATTACTCCTATGAGTACGGTAGTCATGTCTCATGCTTTACTTTGACCAACTCAATAAAGCAGAGGTTTTATTTTATACACAAACGTTTATTCAGTCAAATAAAGCAACATTCTGATAAGAACAGGGGGGTGATCACTGATAAGCGAGCAAAGCATTGAGAAGGAACGGTCAAGGCCGGTAAAAAGAAACCATGACAATATTTTAAAGAGTTTCACTGAGTTGCTTTTCCATTCCATAACAAGGCTAAACTTAGAGCCTGCACTTCACTGTACTGTCTGTCATTCCTTATGGAAATGATTATAAAAGGAGAAATAAAACAAAACAATACATACAAGCTCTAAGAAGTTGTTCCATTTTATACTCCATTTCCCTATCATACACAGTTTTTATTGTATTAAAAATGAATCTCAGGCCACAGCCACTGTGGCTGTGTTGGATACAACCACTACAAAGACAGGAGATAAATAATATAAAAACATGGACCAAGTCCTATACACAAAGAGAGATAGGACCAAGAGAAGAGGGAGAGAAATTGTCAGAGTGAGAAGAGCAGAATCACAAGAAGTACTCCAGCTCATAGCGGAGGTAAGGGTTCTTCTCATCGTTGTAGACGTGTGGGTAATGAGCAATGAGAGCATCCTGGGAGCCGATGTAGATGGAGTTGTAGATCTTCCAGTAGACGTCTCGCACCTTCCTGGCTGGGTGGAACAGACCCTGGGGAGAGGAGACTGTGTTAGAGAGCATCACACTCAATGGCTGTACTTACAGTGCTACTATATTTTCATTACGTTTGTTATTTTTGCTAAATATCCACAGCAGTTCTTTCATGGACGCCATAAAGGGTAGGTTTCGGTTGATAGAAATATAAGTTCACATTTACATCCCTTTCTGGACATTTGATATTGATTCAACACTGGGCTATTCTGGAACTAGCTCAGACATACATATTTACCTGTACCAAAGCAAGGAGAACAGTGATGTAGGTCAGGGGTGGGAAAACCTTGTGGCTTGCAGGCCACATCTGGATTTCGAAAGTCGGAGGTCCACAGATTTTTTTAGGGACCGGCCATTTAAATCTGGGTGGCGGACGTGGCTCACGGGTCGTAGTTCACCCACCCTTGATGTAGGCAGTAGTGATAGTAGTTACCTGTAGGCAATACTGCAGCATGCGGCAGGGGCCGATGGCCACCCTGAGGCCTTCCAAGGCCCCCATCACAGCCTGGATGACGTGGGGCGACGTCTCAAACACGTTGGGCCACACATAGTTGAGCAGGTGGTTGAGAGAGTCTTCACAGCCGAAGCCGTAGACACCCAGGGACATGTGCTGCACCACGGCACTGGCTGTCTGTCTGTGGACCAAGTCTCTGTAAGGAGGAGAGAAAGTGGGGAAACAGGGTTAACATGGGTCCAATCAAAAGGTGGAAAGGACCTTTGGAAAGTATTCAGACCCATTCACCTTTTCAAAATGTTACATTACAGCCTTATTATAAATTGGATTAAATAAATGTTTTGTCAGCAATCTCTACACACTACCCCATAATGACGAAGCGAAAAATGGTTTTAGAAATTTTTGCAAATGTATTAAAAATAAAAAACAAATACCTTTAGGTAAGTATTCAGGCCCTTTGCTATGAAACTCTAAATTGAGCTCAGGTGCACCCTGTTTCCATTGATAATCCTTGAGATGTTTCTAAAACTTGGAGTCATCCTGTGGTAAATTCAATTGATTGGACATGATATGGAAAGGCACACACCTGTCTATATAAGGTCACACAGTTGACAGTGCATGTCAGAGCAAAAACCAAGCCATGAGGTCGAAGGTATTGTCCGTAGAACTCCGAGACAGGATTGTGTCGAGGCACAGATCTGGGGAAGTGTACCAAAACATTCTGCAGCATTGAAGGTCCAAGAACACAGTGGCCTCCATCATTCTTAAATGGAAGAAGTTTTTAACCACCAAGACTCTTCCTAGAGCTGGCCGCACGGCCAAACTGAGCAATCGGGGGAGAAGGGCCTTAGTCAGAGAGGTGACCAAGAACCCGATGGTCACTCAGACAGAGCTCTGGAGTTCCCTTGTGGAGATGGGAGAACCTTCCAGGACAACCATCTCTGGTGCACTCCCACTAATCAGGCCTTTACGGTAGACTGGCCAGACAGAAGCCACTCCTCAGTAAAAGGCACATGACAACCTGCTTGGAGTTCGCCAAAAGGCACCTAAAGATGAGAAACAAGATTCTCTGGCCTGATGAAACCAGGTTTGAACTCTTTGGTCTGACTGCAAAGCGGCACGTCTGGAAAAAACCTGGCGCCATCCCTACGATGAAGCATGGTGGTGGCAGCATCATCTGTGGAGATGTTTTTCAGCAGCTGGGACTGGGAGACTAGTCAGGATCGAGGGAAAGATGAATGGAGCAAAGTACAGAGATCCTTGATGAAAACCTGCTCCAGAGCACAGACTGGGAGGAAAGGTTCACCTTCCAACAGGACAACGACCCTGAGCACACAGCAAAGACAATGCAGGAGTGACTTCAGGACAAGTCTTTAATTGTCCTCGAGTGGCCCAGCCAGAACCCAGACTTGAACCTGATCGAACATCTCTGGAGAGACCTGAAAATAGCTGTGCAGCAACGCTCCCCATCCAACCTGACAGAGCTTGAGAGGATCTGCAGAGAGGAATGGGAGAAACTCACCGAATACATGTGTGCCAAGCTTGTAGCTTCAACAAAGTACTGAGTAAAGGGTCTGAATACTCATGTAAATGTGATATTTCCGTTTTTTTAATTAGTTAGCAAAAATGTCTAAACTTGTTTTTGCTTTGTCATTATGAAGTACTGTGTGTAGATTGAGGGGGGAGCGATTTAATACATTTTGGAATAAGGCTGTAACATAACAACATGTGGAAAGTCAAGGGGTCTGAATACTTTCCAAATGCACTGCATATTCTAAGGCTGAGGGTGAAATCCTCATTGACAATGAATTACACATTACTTTGTAACCAACGGGTGCAGGGTGAGAACAGAAGTGAAATGATGTCACATCTGCCAGTTCTCATGTTGGTGTCCATCTAGCGAAGTACTAGCCCTGATCTGACCACTGATAGGTCGAACAGGCGAGAATGAATCGCAGGCATAATACCACCAAGTCAACTGCCTGCCAACACGGTTGACATACAGGACTGAAGCTCACCACGGCTAGTTGTTAAATGTACTGCTTGTAGATATAATGAATACTTATTAGGAGGGAAATGTTATGTTTATCTAGGTAGTGAAGGAGTTCATCGAGTTACTAGAACTGAAGCCAAAACATCACAATGCTGCAATCCTTTCACCTGTCCATCAGTGCGTCCTCCAGCAGGGGTGTGACAGCGTAAATGTAGTCCTTGCCCATCTCCCCAATGTACTCAAACAGGAAGGAAAGAGACTTGAGCACGCCATTCTGCACGTTGAGCTCTGGCACGCGGTACTCATTCATGAGCGCGGGGAGCACGGTGAAGGGAGAACAGGTCTCAGCCACGATGGCGATGGCTACGGTAGTACACACTCTGTTCTGACGCTCCTGAACCTTCAGGTTGTTTAGTAGTGTGGCCAGCACGTCATGGGGTCTGGAGGGGGAGAGAGGGGTCAGGAGGTCACCCACATGCTAAATCAGTGCACATTAAAAACCACAACAGCAAAAGGAATATGACCAAGCACAATTGAAAATGCTCACATTTGGGAGGGGAAAACATTCAATTGAACACAACGTCCTTGAGCAGACATTTAATTTCCAAACCGAATCCCTAATAGATGACAAACTGTGAGGATGGTATGGTCATGAATTAGCCAGAGACTGGAGGACTCACCCGATAGCCTTGGCGATGTATCCAAAGGTGTTGACAGTGGCTCTGCGGATGGCCTTCTTGTGGGCCTTCAGGAGCTCCAGCAGCTCAAAACAGATCCGCATCCATTCCCTGGCCGACACGTACTCAGCACCCCTACACAGACAGAGCAGGGTAGGAGTTATAACGTGGTTGATGAAACATCTACTAGTGTATCAATTTCTGCACATATGAGTAGGCGTCAGAGGCGCTCTCAATTCATCTTTCCTCCTCTCCCAGAGGGAACTGGAACCTTCAATACGGTTGAGAAGGAAGAGACAGGATGTCGAGGAAAGTCAAAGATTGAAATATACAAGGCCATCACCACACACATACCTGTCAGCAATCCTGCCCACCAGGTCAATACAGTTCTCCTGCACCTTCTCATGTCTGTTCTTCAAGATTGGCGTCAGGCGCGGCAGCAGGTCTTTGATTGGTGGAGTCATCTTATGCATGCCTATGAATGACAGGACAGACAACCAATCAGATGTCTGATGCATATCAACCAGTCTTACTATTACCACCACTACTACCATAACCACTCTTCTAATGTTAATGCTGTTGAACCCTCTGTACAGACCAATCCATGTTCTTCACTGAACTAACCCAATTCATACATAGGCATTTCTCTTCCAACTTGAGTGCTTTCTCATAAATAATTGCAGCGTATGTTTCAGGAAGCGAGAGGAATGGTGTCCTAAGCTATATAACAAGGAGAATAAATTGTGTTTTGGAAGACACTATATGCCAATTGACTTTATTTGTAACCAACGGGTGCAGGGTGAGAACAGAAGTGAAATGATGTCACATCTGCCAGTTCTCGTGTTGGTGTCAATCTAGCGAAGTACTAGCCCTGATCTGACCACGGATAGGTCGAACAGGCGAGATTGATTCGCAGAGAGAAGACCGGTGTCGTAGTGAGAGGGTGATGTTTACGTACCGATGACGTTGACGATGGCCTTGAGAGCACCGAGGATGCTTCCCAGTACTTCAGGATACTCCTCTCCTAGGTACTCGTATAACACCACTCCCAGGTGACCCATCAGCTTCTCCTGTTGAGGGGAGAAAGAGAGGTTTAGAAAGGAAGAGAAAGCCTGCACATCTTTAGTGACGTTCGTAGCGAAGTTTATGAGTGAGAGAGTACGAGTGTGTGTCTGTTTGAGTCAGTCTAACCTCCTGGCAGGTCTTCATGACCACGGCGGTACGAGAGATGAGGTCAGCAGCCTGCTGGCGGACCTTGGCAGACTTGTTGTTGAGACGCCACAGAACCGTACCACAGATCTGAGGCAGGTAGGGCTTCACCCTCTTCCCCAGGGCATTCACCACCGTGCCAAACCCGTTCAGCATTACAGAGTCCTACACAGGGTCAGAGGTCAACTGGAGTTAGTCTTAGTCTACAGTCTACACAGGTAGGCTAATGGACAGTGTCTGCTTTCAAAATGGCATCCTATTCCCTATATACTGCACTACATTTGACCAAAGCCCATAGGGCTCTGGTTTAAATGGAATAGTATGCCATTTCAGACACAGATGCTTGCCCATTCCAATCAATATGAATCTCCCATCAAACCTCAGACTACCAGAAGTCCACACTGCTGTTCAGACAGGGATAACTTGTTTCATCACAGGCTTTACAAAATGTCTATCTGAACATTCCCCAACGTTATGTCCCTAAAGTTATACCCTGAGCCAGTTTGTCGGCAAACATTCTGGAACCTTGCAGATAGAAATGTGATGAATAGAGCTGACACGATTCCTTATTCTACAGGTCATAAAGGCATATTTGTTCTACATAAACCATTTCTATCTGAACGCTCCACAACACTGTTCCTCGCTGAACGTGCCCCAGGTCTCACCTCAGTGGTCTGTTCCTGGAAGGCGTACAGGATGCCGTCGATCAGCTGCTCCTCCAGCTTGTGGTCGATGTCAGCAGCTCCCAGGTTCCCCATGATCTTCTCTATGGTCTCCATCACCATCTTCCTGTACTGCTCTGCTTCGTCCTTCAGGTCATCTACTATACGAGAGATGATCTCTGCTGCTCCCACCTTGTTGGCCAGCTCTACTGTGGTGTCCACCAGCTGAAGAGAGATGGGGGGGGAAATCGGGTCAGTTCATGCCTCGAGGGAAACACGGCAGTGATTAATTAACGTTGAACTAAACATTGAAATCCAGCCATAAAATCTTCTGCTTATCGTTGCTTGGTATAGTTCAACTTAATGTCGAACTTTACTTACAACTGCCTACTTGACCAAACAAATTCAACATGTCATTAGTGTATGGAGTCATGTGTGTGTGACTTGTGCGTACCTACCTGTCTATAGTTGCGTCTGTCCAGGGCCATCCTGTGCTGCCAGAAGTGCTTGAAGAAGGGGGGCAGGATCTCTGTCTTGATGTAGTTGGCCTCCACACCGTCAGTACCACAGCACTGTTTCACCACCTGGAAGAGAGGGGGAACAATGGGGGTTAGAAACAGGCCACACATACACCAATTCTGTTTGAAGTGTACTAGCTAGCAACTTCTTTCCATTTTGGAAATGTAACCAACGGGTGCAGGGTGAGAACAGAAGTGAAATGATGTCACATCTGCCAGATCTCATGTTGGTGTCCATCTAGCGAAGTACTAGCCCTGATCTGACCACTGATAGGTCGAACAGGCGAGAATGATTCGCGCACAAACACACACACACACAAAGTTAGGCTCCCTCACCTTGAGCACGATCTTCTTCATCTCCTCGTCAGGGGACTGGAACTCTCTGATGAGGATCAACATGACCTCTCTGGTGTAGTAGTTAGCATACTCAGCATCCATTAGAGGGATCAGGTAGCCAATGGCCTTCAGGAACGCAGCCAGACCCTGGAACCCAGAGGTTTAACTCAGTTACCAGGTCGACACAGCCAAGATACTCTGATAAAGTTGAATGTGATTTCAGGTAAACTTGTATTAACTACTTGTTTTAAGAATGTAACCAACAAGTGCAGGGTGAGAACAGAAGTGAAATGATGTCACATCTGCCAGTTCTCATGTTGGTGTCAATCTAGCGAAGTACTAGCCCTGATCTGACCACTGATAGGTCCAACAGGCGAGAATGATTCGCAGACATGTAACCGAAGGCAATGAGTCGTCAACAGTTTGGTCCTCTAGTGTTTTGTCCTCACCTTTCCTCTGTGCTGTCTGATACCCTTCCACAGGGGTTTGAGTACGGAGTCAAAGGACTCGATACCATAGGGAGTGGCAGCCTCCGCCAGGGCAGCAATGGCCAGGGCACTGATGGTCCGCACCTTCTGCTGCTCATCCACCAGACCTGAGGGGGGCGCAGACAGTAAAGGTCAGTAAGAGATCGTATTTTATCCTTCCTGGTAGTGTGTTTCGTGACCATGTGTGAAATGCACTTAAAAAGCAAATGAGCTTGAAAAAGCACACATTGTTTTTAAATAAAAAAGCTAAACTACGAATCACATTTACTAGACAGTAACGCCCAAAAATAACAAAATGACTATTACTAGATAGTAGAACTAAACTACCACTTCAAGTCACATACTATCTGTGTCGCTCCCTCAGCTCACCATGCTCGATGATCTCCACCAAACTCCTCAGATGGGGCAAGATGGCACAACCCATGAGGATGGCGATCTGCTGGACAATCTTGATGCCCGTGTGGCGGGCCTGCCATGACTTCTTGCTCTTACACACAGCCTTGAGGAAGGGCAGAAGGGATGGGATACCCAGAGCGGACGCTACGACAGCGAAAGCTCTGGCTGTTGTATTTCTGACATACTCATCCATGTTGTCAATATCAGGCCTCATGGTGGAGATCATAGTGGCCAGGCCGGCAGCCTAGAAAGGGAGGGAAGGAGAGAGACATGGAAAGAGATCAACAGATTAATTGGTGTTCATGACACTGCTTGCATAGACAGCATAAGTGTCTTTTTCTAATGTGATTTCAGGAGAGAAAAAAATATTCTCTACTCGCTGTAGGAATGTAACCAACGGGTGCAGGGTGAGAACAGAAATGGATGTCAAATTGACTAGTTCTCGTGCTGGTTTTTCAGCTAGCGAAGTACTAGCCCTGATCTGACCACGGACAGGTCCAACAGGCATATTACCTAACTGTGGTGGGTGTGGGAGTACATTATAGGTCTGGGAGTGGGGCTCACCTTGGCCAAGTTAGAGATGATCTCTCTGCCCTCCACTCTGGCGTAGTAATCTTCATCAATCAGCAGGGGCTCAATCACCACCAGGATCTGGGGAACAGAGAGTCAATTAGTGAACCACACACAGTGCCAATCTCAGCACAGGAGACATAGTTTAACAGAGTCAGAGTACTGCCACTCTCACACACACACACTGACCCACCTTGTGTACGTATGGGCGGACGAGATCGTCCAGCTTGTAGAGGATGCGGTCGATGACCTTGACCAGTAGGTGGCGCTCCTGGTCCTCCAGAGTAGGAGACATGAGCAGGGGCAGGATCTGGTTGAACAGGGGCCCTGCTCCAAACTCCCTCGCCTTGTCTGTGATCTGACGCAGGGCAGCCTGAGGAGACGCAATGGGGTTAGACTGGACAGTTGACTTTTCAGTGGTGAGAGTTACACACCAAAAGGAAGATGGAGTAAAGACCATAGAGATACAATATGACACTAGAGTAGCCCATGTCATAAACCTTCATAGCTCGTAGAATGTGCGGATAATGGCAGCCATCTTGGTCAGGGAAAGTTCCATTTTTGTTATTCTGTGGTCAACTATGAGGACAGTTGGCAGCTGGTCTCACCTTTCTCATGGGAGGTGTTCCGTTCTTGATCTTCAGCAGCAGTTTCATGATCTTACGCTCCTTCTGTTCCTCTGGGCTCAGAGTGGACTCATCTACCTCAACCAGCAGTTTATCAAAGTACTGGATGTCGTCTGGTTTGAGGAAGGGCAGGTTCCCACTGGGCTGGTCGTTGATCTGCTTCATGGAGCGGTCCTCCTGCTGCATGTGGAAGCCCGTCATGCCCCCCATGGGTGTGGGTGTGGCAGACAGCTTCCGGGCCGGGGTACGGATGGGCACATAGCCTGCTGGTGGGGGAAGGACCTGTGGAGGGAGGTGGAAGATGAAACATCAGTACTGTTCACTTAATATACAGTTAACTTATTTTATAGTACGGTTTACTCTTTTTGTGTGTACAGGATTGAGGTCTTCTCACACAAACGCCTTGATGTCTTCAGTAAGAGACACGCCGTTGTGGGGAACTGAACCCAGAGAGACAGAACGTGACACTGACCAGAGACAAACTGTCCTGTTCCAACTCATTATCATATCATCACTGAAGACTATTCACTCATTTAATATAGATAGATATGATGTGATTTCTCCATTGTGCTGGTGAGTGCGAAAGAGTCTACTCTACCTTGTATCCCTCTGGGAACATGGCGTCCAGCTCATCGTCTGTGAGAGGTCGGTTTCTCTCATCGATCTCCCTCTCCCAACGCCACGCCTGCAGCTGCTCTGGGGTCATGCTCATCAGGTGACCTGACAGGATAGGAAACACAATGTAAAACACGCCTCAAACTAGTATCATGTCTTAGTGGGACATTCTACTACTTCTATTACCAGTCATTTATATTACTAATAAATGAACAACAAGTACCTAATAGCAAACATGATTTGCCAACGGTTATCAGTTTTAAATGATATTCTACCTCTAAATTGAAAATGGGTTGAAATGCAGGTTAGGTGATTGACAGTACCTGGAGAGGGAGTGGCCATATTCATGGCAGGGGTTCCAATGGGGGTCTTCCCAGGGGTCATCAGTGGAGTGGAAGAGCCCATCTGGCTGGCAGGGGTCTCGTCCCAACGGGACTTCCTCTTACTGGCCCCGGGGGTGGGGGTCTCTCCCACAGACTCGTCTCCTCTGTCTGTACGGGGAGTCTCGGCCCAACCACTACCATGACCAGGGGTCTCCCTCTCAGTCTTGGGGGTCTCATCCCAACGGTTTTTGCGCACGCTGCCTGTGGCTCCCCCATGTCCGGGGGTGGTGTGTCCCGGTGTGTCCCCCCTGCCCGGGGTGGCTGCTCCGGCCGGGGTGTGGCTGGGGGTTGGGTCCCACATCCGGGAGCTGGGAGTGGCCCCTGGGGTCTCGCTGCCCTTATTCCTGCCAGGGGTCTCGTCCCAGCGGCTGTTGGAGGGGGTGTGGCCAGGGGTGTGTCCTGGGGTCTGCTGTGGAGAGCGCGAGAGAGAAAGAGTCAGGGGATAAAGGGATCAATGAATTCTTACAGACCAGAAATGAAACCAGGTTGATGTCCTTAGTTCCACTAGGAGCATAAAAAATTATATTCAAGTCAAGGCAAGACAGAAATAAACTGCCCCAAAAACCAACACTAGGTCCTATATAATTTGCTGATCAAACACTAGCTCGCACCAAGTCACAGTAAGGAAACAAACTTGACTGATCTGATCAGCTAAGATAATATGTTTTACCTCAGCAGCCTGGTCAGCCTGGTCCCAGCTAGACATCTTCTTGGGTGTGCCGGTGTTGCTGGGGGTTCCTGATTGGTCCTGTTTCTCGGCCGTCTGGTCCCAGCGGCGTTTGCGCTTGGCGGCGGCAGCGGCAGCCTGGGAGGCAGCAGAGCCGTTGACAGCCTTCAGGTCTCCCGTCTTGGCCTTTTCTGCCATCTGCTGACGGATCTCTTTCTGCATAAAGGGAGAAGAGAGAGTGAGAACACGAACCAGAGACTAACCACAACAGAGAAAAGTTTCCCGTGAGGTTTGTAGGACAGAAGTCTATTGAAGGCAACAAAACCCCACACTGAACAGACCCACATAATGAAATATTCTCATAAATTATAACCCTCTATGGATACACCACTAATAGACACATTACCTGAAGACAAAGTTATGCCATTGAGCTAAACCACAAAGGAGGTATATCTGGTCTGTCTTACCTCCTCTTTGGTCAGGTGCTGCTCCTTCATGACATCCATGTACGACCTGGACTGCAGCTTTGGGTCCGGCGTTTTGCCCCCTGCGCGAGAGAGCACCAACAAGACACAGGGCAGCCGATTAGAACACGCCCCAGGACCCGGATTCATAAAACACAGCAAGTAAAACACAGCCAGCTCAGCTAGGCCCTCACTTCTTTAGAAACTTTTACTGTATTAGTTCCTTAAGCTGAATCACAACAAGACAACCCTAGATACACAACATACAGGCAGTCCTCTCTTGCTTGCGTTACATACAAACATAGCTGAATAAAAAACAACAGGCAGATACATTGAGAAAGAGCTGAGGTGGGTTTTTCTTTCTTTTAAGGAGATAACAGGCGAGGATAAAGCCATCACTGATGCAGGGGTCCTGGGCTGTGCTCTCCAGAATACGTACACTTTCAGTGCCAAGGGTCCTTCTGCAGTCAGACTTCAACCGGCAGAAAAGAAGCCTAGAAAATGTCTCTTTACCATTAGTAACACTTTGGAAAAGGGTTGGAACTCACACACATAAGCATACCACCTGTGATTTCTTTTTACGTCACTCAAAAGAAAATTCCTCCTGGGGCTCAAACCTTAAATAAATGAAAATATGTAAAATACCCTCTAGATTGTGAAGTATTGATTAATAAAATTAAAATCTAAATTGTTCCCAAATCTAGGAATCTTCTTGTGAGATAAATGTGTAGCTACTTTATGTAACCCAGGGTAGGGAGAGCATCTATATGTAGTTACACGTTTACATCAGGGGCCGTGAAGCCTACGATTAGTTCCAGGGGGGGGACAGGCTGCCTGCTACTAAGCAGCTGGTAGTTTGACATCAGTCGATTGCTATTTCAACTTCGTAAACGTAGATCTTGGCTTCCTTTTTAGAAAAATATATATTCTTTAAATTCATTACGAATTACAAAATCAATCTAAAGCAAAAGACTACCATGAAATTGCTATGGTTTAAATGTAATGATAAAAAGTCTAGGGTAGAAGACAAAATTAAAAAGGTTCTTATGGTAGAGGTTTATTGAGTAAGAGCTGCCCCCCACCCAGACAGACAACCAGCGGACCCTGACAAAACTGACAAGCGCACGCTTCTGTCTGTTCACCATAACCTACACAGGATGAGTTGCTGCACCCTTAAGAGAGTGCAGTACAGGACTGGCAAAGCAGTACTGCTGTAGGAGAGAAATTAAGGACAGTTAGTATGGGCCTGTGGAATTGCGGCACACAGATTTCTTGATATGTTTCTATTTTACAAAGATGTAAAATAGAAATATATTTACACAACATCTTTGTATATGACAGAGCTGTCTACATGCAGGCTTGATACAGGCCTACCCAGACTACATAGAGGCACTGAGGCCACTTCATCTCAGAAAAGAGACATGGGTGCTTCAGTCGCTACAAACAAATTGTTGCATTGTGTAGATAAATACCTTAATCCTATTCTAGAAGGTGTGTGCTTAGTTAATCAAATGCTCAATGGCTAGTCAAGCCGTATTTTGAGAGACAGGCCCTCCTTGTTAACTGATGGACTATTCAGTTCATTTAGGCTTTGAGGAATGTGAATATAGCTAGTTGACGGCTCCTTGCCCCTGTGAGGGGTAGTAAGGGGCAAGACAAGCCCATTGCCATAGATTAAACCGCAATTGTAATTCACTCTATTAAATCACACACTTGGAGTCCAAGTTACGACGCCTGAACCGACTTGGACCAAAAGCCAATTAAATGTGTGTTGAAATCTGAGACCATAACTCAGTAATGTTGATGACACACATAATTTGCGACGTCCTGTCCTTTTCAAATGGAAGTTCCCCAACCCCTAGAAGTCTGACAAGCCAACAGTGGTGGTAACTGACCATAAGCCTGCACAATGATACTGTAGTGGAGTGAAGGAAGGGCCACTTGGAAGAAAAGGGGTGGTCTGATTGCATTGCTCATTTTATGTGTTCTTGTTCTACACAGAAATACTTCAGATCTGTACCCAGGTGGTCTGCTATCTAGGGGCTTTCAGTGACTTGGAGCCAAGCTTCATACAGCCAGCACGTTTCTGGGGTGGTGTGTGTGTGGGGTCATTGTGTTCCCGCCTACTGGGCACAGTAGGGTGCGGCATATTACACGAGCAGGTGAATTACCCCAAAGTTGACCATCAACCCCATATAGAAGTTTATTTTCTTTGCTACTCACATTACTTAATACCTTTCTTAAGAGTAAGACAGTTCTTTCCACCATCAGTACATGAGATAGCCACATGGGTATGTTAACCCTTCGAGACACACACAAGCTACCTGCCACCCATGTAGTGTTAGGTACGAAAGTCTAACCAAGACAACGGCAAACCACCTCTCCCTAAAACAAAATGGAACCCCTCACTGGCAGACATTTATTTTATACTACTTAAATCCTGTTTACAATTATTGTCATTTTCCAAGAAGAAAAAAAACCTTGTATCTGCATCGCAGACCGTTTGCCTCAAAGCAAAGAGATTTTATTGAGAGAAAATTATGAGTGATAAAAGGCGCAGTGACAAGAGAACCAACCGCCCTCGGGCCAGGAAAGATTACCACGGGAAGGTCTTAGTCTGGGGAGCAAGCCGTTGCACAGTGCTCGAAGGGCTAAGCAACAAGAGGTGGGTTGAAACTCTTGAAAGGCAGCCATGGGATAAGGGAGAGAGGGTATAACATGAACAGGGGAGGACACTATGGAGGGAGGATGGAGGGGTGAAATTTACCGTCTGCAAAGGGGTCGAGTCGCTCCGGAGAGATGATCATCTGTCGTCGTCTGGCCTTGTACTCGTCCTCACGCTCTGCAATCTTGGCGGGCCTGTGCTCAGCGAACGGGTCGTACTGAGAGGAGAGAGAACACAACATTTTACTATACATGTCATCATGGTAAACATACATTTAATGTGAGAACTAGCCATAATAAAATGTATATGACAAGATAGTAGCAGGAAAATTAAGCAAATCCAAAACTTTTGCAATAAGGTTCGGTAATAGGTTCTCTGTCAGGTTTGAACTCAAAAGTAGAATTCTACACTTATTGCAAAATCTGGAGAGGGAGATGGTGTTACTGGGGCTAACCTGTTCATCTGACTGTGGTATCGCATTGAGTATAGCCACCGGAGCATGATACCCCGGTTTCTTCTGTCCAAGTAGACTTGTTGAAGAGTCCTCCTCGTCATCCTGAAAATAAGAGAGAGAAGAGTCTGGTCAAGCCTAGCCACTTAAGGCAGACTCTCCCAGCTCGCAAACAATACATAATGGAGTAGTCAACACCATTAAAAATATGAGGCCTCACCCCTAGGAAGAGAAGGAGGATGTCAGTGTTGCAGACAACATAAAACACTTTTATTTGACCATTTTCAAAGTAAAAAAGAAAACAAACAAGAATACATACATCAAAACACAGGATTTGACATGCAACACTTACATCCTCCTGTTCATTGGCAGCAATGGAGGTGACATATCCAGCGAAGCGGCTGTCACTGCCACCATAGATCTCCTGGTCGTAATATCCAGTTGAGTCCAGGCCCACACCCTGATCTGCTCCCTCCTCCACCAGGGCAGCCTTCATACCCTGGATCTCCAGGATCTGGGCCTCAATGTCTGGGGACAGGGGGGGAAGAATAACAGCCATTGACTTTCAGGGTGTTGAAAAATATGTACAAACGCATCACCTAAGATAAAGTATATTTCCAAATGAGAATTAACAAAAACTCAAACAGCATCAGCAGTAGTGATAAGCTACATATTTCATTTTTTTTTAATCTACTGTTGTATTGTAATCAATTAGTATGCTTGTTTTGCACGCTTGTTGACAAAGTAAGCAGCATTTCCCAAATTCGGTTCTGGGGACCTCAAGGGAGGCACGTTTTTGCCCTAGGACTACACAGCCGATTCAAATAATCAAATCTTGATGATTATTTGATTTTGTGAATCAGATGTGTAGCGCTAGGGATAAAACCTTAACCTGCAACCCTTGCTTGGTTTCCCCAGGACCGAGTTTGGAAACCGCTGACCTAGGGCCTGGTAAATTAGTTTCAATTTGAGCGCAATCAGACCGTACTGGTTGGACAAAGATTAGATTATCCAAATAACGTTGGCTATCACAGCTACAAAATGTATTCATGATACGTGTAATCTGGAACACGTCAAACGTTATGATACTAGGATCAGTGCGGTGTCCGTCCGACATCATGCCATACTTCCAACGCCATTTTAGTTTCTACAACAACACTGACGCTGTTAAATAAATCTAGCTATATCTATACCATAGCAAGTTTCTTATAGCAACACCTACACAAATAGTATAATTGAAGAGCATACTGATCAAGGAAATCATGGTTGTAGAAATGTTGTATTGTCTAGCTAGTCTAGCTAGCCTAGCAGTGTGGGGGGGGGCATTAGCTATCTGTCCTCGTTGCGTTTAACGTTAGGTTGTCACGAATGAAAATATTGCTAAAACATGTAGCTAGCTTCTAAACAATGGATGCATATTGATCCTCTTTTTAATACGAACCCGACGTACGTCAAGTTAAATTATAATACCAATTTACAACATTTTCTAAATAAATAGTCTTACCTTCGTGTGTTTTGGCGACTTTCGCCATTTTGGTGGTTCGGTAAGACTGAAACCGGAAGTCCGAACTAATTCATATCCGTTCAGCAAAAAATAGATAAATCCTGGACAGTTTAGTCACAGATTGAACAATGAGAGTTGTAAAAATCTTTAGCTCAGTGGTCCTGGACGAGAAAGGTCTTGAGTGCTTAATAACGGTCAGGAAACCAGGATTGACCCAGTAATAAACTGGAAATGAATATGCTCTGAATATTACTCTGATCTCGAGTTCAACAGTGGTGTGTAAAGTAAACATATTTTAAAGTACTACTTAAGTCGTTTTTGGGGGGTTATCTGCACTTTACTCATTATATTTTTGACATATTTTACTTCCCTATATTCCTAAAGAAAATAATGTACTTTTTACTCCATATGTTTTCCCTGACACCCAAAATTACTTTTTATGCTTAGTAGAACAGGAAAATGGTCAAATTCACTCACTTTTCAAGAGAACATCCATGGTAACCCCATCGTTAAGGTCCACGCATATAATTTTTTAGAAACTATTGATCTTCTGTGGCTAAATGATGATCTCCGGTGTATTTTGAACATTGAGAGCAGAGCGGATGTTTAGCAGAGTGGCAGGCTGACTACCTACGACACTCATTGAGAGTGGGCTCCTAAGTCCTCCTGTGGTTGGTGGTTGCTGTAAAAAATACAAAATATACACTACATACATAATATATACACTATACACTGATTGTACAAAACATTAAGAACACCTTCCTAATATTGAGTTACACCCCCCTTTTGCCCTCAACACAGCCTCAATTTATTGGGGCATAGACTCTAGGTGTTGAAAGCATTCCACAGGGATGCTGGCCCATGTTGACTCCAATGCTTCCCACAGTTGTGTCAAGTTGGCTAGATGTCCTTTGGGTGGTGGACCATTCTTGATACACACAGGAAAATGTTGACTGTGGAAAACCCAGCAGCGTTGCAGTTCTTGACACAAACTGGTGCACCTGGCACCTCTACCATACCCCGCCCAAAGGTACTTAAATCTTTTGTCTTGCCCATTCACCCTTTGAATTGCACACATACACAATCAATGTCTTGATTGTCTCAAGGCTTAAAAATCCTTCTTTAACCTGTCCGCTCCCCTTCATCTACACTGATTGAAGTGGATTTAACAAGTGACATCAGTAAGGGATCACAGCATTCACCTGAATTCACCTGGTCAGTCTATGTTATGGAAAGAGCATGTGTTCATAATGTTTTGTTCACTCAGTGTATATTTCCTTTATAAAAAATATGGGAAATTAGCAAAATGGGTAGGATTTAAACCTTCCTTGTCTCTGATCTACACTCCAGTCCATTTGTTGTCGGTAATGCACCTTAACGTTGGTTGCTAACTCCCATAGAAAATGCACAGAAGAAGAAAAATAAATAAATGCACACATGTAAACATTACAGTCCCTAGTTGCTTTTTTAAAATTATTTTTTGCCTGTTTTGCATGTTATTTTGGCATTAATACATGTCACATATCAGTTTGCAAACAATGTTTAAAAAAATTATTGAGTTAATAAAGCCACATACAAACATGGTCTCTTTTTTTGCTTTCTTGAGTAAGGGAGTTCCAAAATGCAGGTGTTTCAGCCTAGCTCAGTGCTTTCTGTGGTGGTGGGGCAGCCAGTGGAAAATAAGGAACGCAGGGGTTGGTAATGTTCTCTAATTGCGCAGTGATTGGCTAAGTGTTTTGTCACTCATGGGGACACTATGTTGCTGCAAAATCTACGGGGAGAGATTAAAAATTCAAGCCCCTTGGGTGCTGCCATAGATTTACATTAGAAGTGCCCATTCAAGAAGGCTCAAGGTCATTGGCCACAGATATATCCACTGTAGCAAGCAGTCATCATCATGAATCAAATCAACAATCTACTGGCAAATCCTTTTCAATCCTTGTCATATGAAGAGAATTTATGAAGAGAAATTATAGATAAATCATATCGGTGCTCATCGGCCATTGGACATAAACATTACACAACCAGTTTTAAATTGCAAATTCAGCAGTGAATGGTTTGCAAAGCAACCACTAGCCTGCTATTCAATGGAGTCATTGTATGGTCCAAATCTGGGTTTAAGGGTCTCTTTTCCAAGCTTAAAAGGATAAACATTCAACATTGGCCATGCTGTCCTGCATGACTTCTGCCGCGTTCAAAACAACTGGAAACTCGGAACTGGGAAATCTCAGACTTCATTGAGTTCAAGACAACTGAAAAGTCGTAAAAAAATGAGCTCAGACTGGGAAAACACGTTTTGAACGGTCATCCAGCTCTGAATTCCAAGTAAGGAACTCGGGCCTCTTTCTAGAGCTCCGACCTGAAGATCACTGACGTCATGATTCAACCTTGTTTTTTTCAGAGTTCCCTGATTTCTGGAAAGCACCATAAATTCAGAGAATGACAGACTTTGATGACAATGTCTGATGACAAAATTTGCCCACGAAGGACCGCCGCACCACCTTCCATTTCAAGTGAGCACAGCACAACAAGGTGAGTCCAAAAATGTCTTGTAGGCTGCTACATAAATTATGTAATATGCCAGGGAGATATGTATAGTGCAGTTAAGAAAGTAATACTAAGTGTATGTTGAGCAGTAAGCGGTTAGCTGTTGGTGGTGCACATGTAGCCTATAGCCTGTTTTAGAGAAATGTCATCATTGAATATTGTAAGAGCTTTCATTTTCTACTTATATGCCCCCTTTATTTATCCTACGGTACTGACTTGGTGTACAGGGATAATACTGTAAGATCGGCCCATGTTCTGGATACTGTCGCTAAGTGCTGAACAAATAGTTATAGTCCTGATTGTCCTAGCTCGCTCATTAACATCTTCAACAAAATTACGGATTGCCCTCGCCATCACTTTATGCCATAGTTTGTACATCTCAAGAGTAAGTAGAAACCACATTTGTTTAACACTTCTTATGGCTGGGGGCAGTATTGAGAAGCTTGGATGAATAAGGTGCCCAGAGGTGCCCAGAGTGAACTGCCTGCTACTCAGTACCAGTTGCTAATATATGCATATTATTAGTAGATTTGGATAGAAAACACTCTGAAGTTTCTAAAACTGTTTGAATGACGTCTGTGAGAACACATATGGCATGCAAAAACCTGAGAAAAATATCCAGTCAGGAAGTGGGAAATCTGAGGTTTGTCATTTTTCAACTCATTCCCTATTGAAGATACAGTGGGATATTGGTCATGTTGCACTTGCCAGGGCTTCCACTAGATGTCAACAGTCTTTAGAACCTTGTTTGATGTTTCTACTGTGAAGTGGGGGCTCATAAGGGCTGTTTGAGTCAGTGGTCTGGCAGAGTGCCATGAGCTTGTGACACTCGTTCACGTGAGAGCGAGCTCTGTTCCATTGCATTTCTACAGACAAAGGAATTCTCCGGTTGGAACATTATTGAAGATTCATGTTAAAAACATCCTAAAGATTGATTCTATACTTCGTTTGACATGTTTCTACGGACTGTAAAGGAACTTTTTGACTTTTCGTCTGCTCGTGCCGTCATGAATTTGGATTACTGGGCTGAACGCGCTAACAACAGAGATGAGATTACATGAGATTCTCATCATAAAATTGTTCAAGTTCAACTGAAATCATACCTTGAAGGCAGAACTCAGTGTGTCAGAGTGAGCAATGAGCTGTCGCCCACTCTTAGCTATGATGTGGGCGTGCCCCAAGGATCAATACTGGGGCCCCTCCTGTTCAGCCTGTACATTAATGATCTGCCTTCTGTCTGTACTGGGTCTGAAATTCAAATGTATGCAGATGATACAGTGATATATGTGCATGCATAGAGCAAACAACAAGCTGCACAAGACCTCACTACTGTAATGGTCCAGGTTACAAAGTGGCTCAGTGACTTGTGTTTGCATCTCAATGTGAAAAAAACTGTTTGCATGTTCTTCACAAAGAGGGCAACAGATGCTACTGAACCAGATGTCTATGTGTCAGGGGAGAAGCTCCAGGTGGTATCTGATTTGAAATACCTTGACATCATACTTGATTCCAACCTCTCTTTTAAAAAGCATGTGAAAAAGGTCATTCAGATAACCAAATTCAACCTAGCTAATTTCCGATTTATACAAAATTGTTTGACAACAGAGGTAGCAAAACTGTACTTCAAATCTATGATACTCCCCCACTTAACATACTGCTTGACTAGTTGGGCCCAAGCTTGCTGTACAACATTAAAACCTATTCAGTCTGTCTACAAACAGGCTCTCAAAGTGCTTGATAGGAAGCCCAATAGCCATCATCACTGCTACATCCTCAGAAAGCATGAGCTCCTGAGTTGGGAAAATCTTGTGTAATGCACCGATGCATGTCTTGTATTCAAGATCCTAAATGGCCTGGCTCCCCCTCCACTCAGTATTTTTGTTAAACAGAAAACCCAAACATATGGCAGCAGATCCACAAGGTCTGCCATGAGAGGTGACTGTATAGGAAAAGCACCTTTAGTAAATCCGCTTTCTCTGTGAGAGCTTCCCATGTCTGGAATACACTACCACCAGAGACACATAACTGCACCACCTATCACACTTTCGCAAAATGTATGAATACATGGCTAAAGGTCAATCAGATTTGTGATCATAATCCCTAGCTGTGTATTACCGCTTTCCATGTTTGTTTTCTGTAGCTTGTGAGGTGTGGAAACACTTTGTTGCTTTTATGAATGTTGTCTTTCTGTTTTTTGTTCTATGTTGCTCTGTCTGTATGCTACGTCTTGCTTGTCCTATGTTGCTCTGCGTGTGCTCACTGCTCAATGATTGTCTATATTGTAATTGTTTTTAATAACCTGCCCAGGGACTGCGGTTGAATATTAGCCGGCTGGCTAAAACCGGCACTTTTTTCTGAAATGTTCATTAATGTGCACTGTCCCTGTAAAAATAAAATAAAGTCAATAAACTCAACAAGGAGGTATTTGGACATAAAGATGAACTTTATCGAACAAATCAAACATTTATTGTGGAACTGGGATTCCTGGGAGTGCATTCTGATGAAGATAATCAAAGATAAGTGAATATTTATAATGCTATTTCTGACTTCTGTTGACTACACAACATGGCGGATACCTGTTTGGGTTGTTTTGGTCTCTGAGCACCATACTCAGATTATTGCATGGTGTGCTTTTTCCGTAAAGTTTTTTTTAAATCTGACACAGCGGTTGCATTAAGGAGAAGTGTATCTAAAGTTCCATGTAAAAGGCTTGTATTTTTATCAACATTTATGATGAGTATTTCTGTAAATTAATGTGGCTCTCTGCAAAATCACCGGATGTTTTTGGAACTACTGAACATAACGCGTCAATGTATACTAGGATTTATTTATATAAATATGAACTTTATCGAACAAAACATACATGTATTGTGTAACATGAAGTCCTATGAGTGTCATCTGATGAAGATCATCAAAGGTTAGTGATTAATTCTATCTCTATTTCTGATTTTTGTGACTCCTCTCTTTGGCTGGAAAAATAGCTGTGTTTTTCTGTGACTTGGCTCTGACCTAACAATCATTTGTGGTGCTTTTGCCGTAAAGCCTATTTGAAATCGGACACTGTGGTGGGATTAACAAGAAGGGTATTTTTAAAATAGTGTGAAATAGTTGTATGTTTGAGGAATTTTAATGATGAGATTTCTGATTGTTTGAATTTGGCGCCCTGCACTTTCACTGGCTGTTGTCATATCGATCCCGTTAGCGGGATCTCAGCCCAAAAAGGTTTAAGCAAGTCAGCCATATCAGCTTAGTTTTTTAAAGCATGTAAATGAGGCAGGAAATGAGGCTGAATTAACTGTTTCGCTGCCAGACAAGGCTCTGCTGATAGCCAGATGTAGCAGTAGTAAGGATTCACTCCATAGTGCGAGTGACTTTGCTGATATGCAACTAAAACATTTTTTAAAAAGTTTGTCCCTCCAAGATTTACATGCTAAAATCAACACTGCATTTGTTTATTGGACAAAATGCTCACTTTAAATCAATTTATTATTATCATGAATCATCAATCTTCATATTACTTTTTGCTTTGGACTTCCAACAACATGCGGGAGCCGGGAGGAAATAGCGTACAATAGCCCGGCTCCCTAAAAGACAACATGTGTTTGACCCAAAATGTGGTCTAGGGTGCCTAATGGATGGTGTGGCACAATTGCGGTGCCTCTGGAGGCATGCAGAAGCCAAATTGAGCTCCATACCGCATTCCCGTGCACCTCTCCAATTGTTTAACAATGTGGAGGACTCTGTATAACTCTGCATTGACATGATTGGTTGACGGTAGGTGAGGGTGGAAGTCCTGTATAAATGCAAACTCACTTTCTTCACAGCAGCTCCACGAAGAGCAAGAAGTATGAATGCCCTGACTTCTGCAGAGGCCATATCACCGTAAATGCTGCATGGCCAATGGAGTAGTCGGCTTGACCATACAAGGCCTTTGCATTGGATGCACTTATAAATGTGCTGCAACTCACAATATTTCAGAGATATCAAGTTATGATGGTGCTTGCATTTCATCAAGTACTCGCAGTCAAAACAATAATAATGCGCGACTCTGGTTATTTTCCTGAGTTTGGTCTGGACTGTGTTCTTAACAGGAGCAAACACACCACTACAAATTTGAATCTGACCGAGACCACCCTTTTTGAGCAAACCGCTGTGCGTTTAGTGAGCTCCTGAGTGCGGATAGAATGTTCACATTAGTCCAAACTGAACTAAGGGGGTAAAAGCACCAGTTTGGAAAAATCGCACCAAACCATTTCATTGTGAAAGCTCCCTTATAAGTAGTTTTCACATAGCCTACAAAATGTTTGTCCAAACTCTGAATCAAAAATGCTCCCTCAAAATAACATGCAGTGGGAGAACGTTTATTTAGATTTTCGATTTTCTGATTTGATCTGAGTGCCATTAGGTGATAAGGGAATTATATGCTTAATGGTAATGATTAAAGTATTCCACCCTGAAACCATATCATTGTATGACATTTATTAGAATCATAAAACTATAATCTGATGATGTGTGTAGTTTTAGTCAGAATTAGAACAAGGACCTTTTGTTCCTTTTTAGTATGTAAGCAGGGTGCAAGTGTGAAACAAATGATAAGAGGAGCTATCGACAGACAAGTTGTACTACTGTGTTCCTTAAAGGACATTCTGTCTCCACCCGTGGAGTGGAGAAACTGTTAGGCTTGCAGAAGATTATGAAATATGTTGCAGATTAAATAATCAATGTATCTGTGTAGTGGAAAAACACAGACTGTCTGAGCAAGACGTAGCTTAAGATTTGAACTTGTTTGTGTGTGTTATAAAGACTGGGTTTGCATTTATGATTTTAGAGTGCTCTTGTGAATAAACATTCTGACTATTGTAAGCTGGGACTCTTGTCTGTTTCATTCAACCATAATCTTACAAACTCTGGGTAGCAGACTGAGTAGTTTAATTGAAGTTCAATTTAAGAACATTGAGAACAAAATTCTCGTAAAATTAGGTAGCCTGATTTCAGATGTGTCCATGTAAACAGGATAGTCTTGCAAAACATGTAAACGTTTTAATCAAATTATTATATACATTTGACTACCCACAATATTTGCATTGTGTGCATGTAACCATACTCCTGACGCTCTCCTCCAACATTTATCAGTTTCTGGGTCACAATAGATAGGGGACTTTTGCCGTAATGAGAATCTCCCCACGTGTTCAGTGTTTGTGATGGCATGTGGCGGCCTAAGTTCCTTCTCTTTTCCATGTTGTGCATTCCTGAGTACACTCTAAAAAAAATAGGGGTTCAACGAGGGTTCATCTAAGATCCTCAAAGTTCTTCGAAGAACCTTAGGGTTATTGGCACTGAAAATGGCCCTTTCAAGATCCACTCAGGAGGTGGGGTTCATCAAGGAATGGTGTGGGTTCTCGCAGAAACCTAACTGCTCAACTGAAACATTTGGATTTGAATTTGAAAGGACAGCAGGTGCAGGCACTTAACTGAAAAATGGTAAGATCTCCTCAATTTAAGGTAAGGTTTGTCCCTTGTATGATCTAAATTTATATTGTTTTGTGATGTTACCATCTATCTTTTCATATTTGTGAAAATCTTTATAAAACAGAAAATGGACACAATTTAATGGATATCAATCAACAAAGAGGTAAGAATATGTAGGCTATAAGAATACGTTGAAAGCTAGCTGTATTGGGTGCAGATGACTGTGGATGCAGATGACTTCAGATCACATGTACCACACGATCACTCCTCCCGTATTTCTCCTGTCTTATCTGGTGTCCTGTGTGAATTTAAGTATGCTCTCTCTAATTCTCTCTCTCTCTTTCTCTCAGGGGTCCTGAGCCTCAGGACCATGCCTCAGGACTACCTGGCCTGATGACTCCTTGCTGTCCCCAGTCGTGCTGCTGCTCCAGTTTCAACTGTTCTGTCTGCGGCTATAGAGCCCTGACCTGTTCACCGGACATGCTACCTTGTTCCAGACCTGCTGTTTGCAGTAGAAATACTCTGAATGATCGGCTGTGAAAAGCCAACAGACATTTACTCCTGAAGGTGCTGACCTGTTGCGCCCTCTACAACCACTGTGATTATTATTATCTGACCCTGCTGGTTATCTTTGAACATTTGAACATCTTGGCCTCTTCCGGCACAGCCAGAAGAGGACTGGCCACCCCTCATAGCCTGGTTCCTCTCTAGGTTTCTTCCTAGGTTCTGTTTTTTCTAGGGAGTTTTTCCTATCCACCGTGCTTCTACACCTGCATTGCTTGCTGTTTGGGGTTTTAGGCTGGGTTTCTGTACAGAACTTTGTGACATCGGCTGATGTAAGAAGGGCTTTATAAGTACATTTGATTGATCACTTAAATAACCGAACTGACCTCAAAAACACTAATCACTCAGCACTAATAACTAAACACATGCCAGGCTGGGAGTAGCACTGGGTCAAGGGCACATTAGTAGGTGGCACCTGAGATATTGATGCCAACTACCCTGGCATACTTTGGGTAGTTAAAGTTGCTGTGTCCCATTCAGTTGTAAAGTAATCATCTGCCATAGCCTGTGTCTGCATATCACTACTCAGTCATGGTATAGAATTTTAAGAACCATGGGAAAGAAATGGCAGCTGGGTTGATAATATATCAGGCATATACAGTATATTGACAGGTTTGACACTCACACAAACTCGAACTACTGACAAGAGCCCTGCTTACATTGTGTCCTTTAAACAAATTTAGCTCATAACCTTTCAGAGCCAAGGATGCACTGTAGGTCGACCAAGTATATGCAACTCAATCCCACATCTCGTGACATTTCTGCGCACGCACCCCCATCATTACGCAAAAACATACGTCAACAGTTTTAGTGTGTGACGGATATCTCATTTGACCAATGAAAATTCTTACTAATTAACTATTGTCCAATCATAGTGCCCGTTTACAGAAGGCGCGTCCCCGAGAGAGGCTGGCAATAATGGTGACGTAGCTTTCATGCCTTGCAGCTGAGAAGCAGAGAAGAGATCATCGCAGTGATTATGGCGAGAGGGAGCCGGGGACTGAGGAAAGCGGTAGAATGTATAAAACAATTGCCGGTTACAGCCAGCCGAGAAACACCTACAAGGAATGGATTGAGGTAACTGTTGTTCAAGTTTAATGTACAATTGTAAAACATGAACGTTTAAGCTTGCATTAGCATAGCTACACTTAGCTAGTAGTTTTTCTCGATGCGTTCTAACTACTATAACTTGTTTGATTTTTCTCAGTTGCTTTGTCAATCCGGTCAATCTACCGGTAAAACCTTTTCCTGTCTAGTTAGGTTAGCAGTCTGCTAAAGTTAGCTGTTAACTACCTAAGTTATCAGACTCGCTAAAAGTACATGTTTAGTTGGCTAACTGTTTTGTCAGCTAGGTAGGCCTGTTGGATTGTTTAACAAGCAACAGCTAGCTAACTAAAATGGTAATGACTCAATCATGTCTTTTCCCCACCTGAATGTGACCGACAGGTGTTCGTTCTTGAAGGCAGTGGAGGTTTACAGTTTGTACAAGTTGTAATGACTGTTATGGAATGTTGGCTTTTGAAAGGGTAGTTGGCTACTGTAGTGTGTTACTACCTCAGTTGTATCAGTCAATGGCTGTCTGGCTGAAATAGTTAACATGCCAAAGACATCTGTCAAGGCATTCATCCAGTTAGCAAACTGTAACTAAGTGACTGAAGTTATTAGAGAAGTCTGGACAACTTTTTCCATGTCTCCAACTACCTGTGTTACGCAATCAGTCTTTGCACATTTGTCTGGGTCTTAAAGGGTCACAGGGTTTCTTTGCTTGCTTGGCTCTCACTAACGTTAGCTGACTAAACTCAGATCTGGGGTGAAGGAAGTTTCTAATGAACTCCAACTGAGTTGAGCAGAGACCAGGCGTTGTGGAATTCAGCTCCAACTACATCGATTCGTCCAAGGTCAATACTTGAAAGCTATTAAACTTCTCGTACCTATGTTTGTCCTCTGCAGTTTGCGGAAATCTGTATTTAAACAAACCATTAAAAATAATGTATATCAAATCCCCCCCCCCCCCCCCCCCCCCCCCCCCAATGTTTTGAGTGTAGTTACTCTATAATTCAATTGGGCGCCTAGCAAGATGCTTGGTTTGGCTTGCACTGTTATTGTACCATAGGGCAGGCTACAATATACAGTGTAGGCTACATGTGATAGCAGAGTTTGTAAAGCATGCCCCGTGATTGATACAAATCATCATGATCTCATTCTGCCAGGTAGGCCTACTTTGCAGTCAAGCTTTAATTGGGAAGATTTTTTGTGGGAAAGCTTTTAGAAATTCATCCGATTGGCGCATGATGACCAAGGGTGAAAGTCAGTGGTGTGTTTTCATGGATGCTGAGAAATTTACAGAGGAGAAAATGCTATTCGTATATTTTTTGGTCTCTGTTTCATATGTTCAGCCACTTGCGGGAAATGTATCTCACTTGAGAAAGCGTTTGCACAAATGAAACAGCGCCCCTCTCTCTCAGTATGTGTAGGGTATCTATCTGATGCTGTCTGGTCAAAAAGAGTGACATTGTTGATGCCCGTAGCATTGAATGCCAAGGATGCCAGCGAGCATCTGGCCTCCCTTAATAAACATGAAAGAGAAATCTGCGCACTGCTCTTGCTAGTATCACTGTTCTTTAAGCTTTATGTATCGGCTACTCCAGCCATCAATTCATACATTGTGCACCTGGCCTGAGAGGATGGAAGTTCAACATGTATCTAGATGTAGTATGCTAATGTTAACTAGCTGGATTGGCGCATGTTACCCATGAAAGGAACTTAGGCAAGCAAGCATTTTAGCCAGGTAGCCAAGAACAACAATCTAAAAGCGTTTACTGTATGAACGTCAGACTGTTTAGGCAACATGAAAGAGGATGGCATCAGCATTTCTCTACAAGTAGGGTGGGTCAATGTGTTTCTTCTACATTCGCGTGCACACAATCACTACCATGGACAGGAACATAATATTTGGCTTGCATTGATTGGACTAAATCGTTTTTGCTATCTTTTAGTTGTCACTGTATTAGACTAAGCATAGGTGATTTAGATGTTGAAATGGTGCTGTAATAGTGGAGGCAGCTCCTGTTTTCTTTGCTACTTGCGGTAACTCTGGTTCTAAATCAATAGTTTAGTAGTCCGAAATGTCGGAAACATTACCTTGCTTGACAATGCTGTAGATCATGTGACTGTTTGTTACATCACTGGACCGATGTTGCTCTTTTTTTAATGAAACAAACGTGTGGTAAAATAAGTAAATTGTCTTGGCCTATAGATCTCTATTTATCACGGTGCATTCGGAAAGTATTCAGACCCCTTGACTTTTCCCACATTTACAGCTTTATTCTAAAATGTAAAAAAAAAAAAAAAAAAAAAGTTTACTCATCAATCTACGCACACTACCCCATAATGACAAAGCCAATCCATTTATCCTACCTCATTTGCACATGCTGTATATAGATGTTTCTACTGTATTATTGATTGTATGTTTGTTTGTTTTCCATGTGTAACTCTGTGTTGTATGTGTCGAACTGCTTTGCTTTATCTTGGCCAGGTCGCAGTTGCAAATGAGAACTTGTTCTCAACTAGCTTACCTGGTTATATAAGTTAAGAGCAAAAATAAGGTTTTTATAAATGTAACTAAAACGATCACATTTATGTAAGTATTCAGACCCTTTGCTTAGTACTTTGTTGAAGCACCATTAATCTTTCCCCCTGACTAGTCTCCCGGTCCTTGCCGCTGGAAAACACCCCCCACCGCATGATGCTGCCACCACCATGCTTCACCGTAGGGATGGCGCCAGGTTTCCTCCAGATGTGACACATGGCTTTCAGGCCAAATAGTTCAATCTTGGTTTCATCAGACCAGAGAATCTTGTTTCTCATGGTTAGAGTCCTTTAGGTGCCTTTAGGGAAACTCCAAGTGGGCTGTCATGTCCTTTTTACTGGGGTGCTTCCATCTGGCCACTCTACCATAAAGGCCTGATTGGTGGAGTGCTGCAAAGATGGTAGTCCTTCTGGAAGGTTCTCCCATCTCCACAGAGGAGCTCTGGAGTGCTGTCGGTGACCATCAGGTTCTTGGTCACTTCTTTGACCTAGGCCCTTCTCCCCCGATTTGCTCCATTTGGCTGGGCGGTCAGCTCTAGGAAGTGTCTTGGTGGTTCCAAACTTCCTCCATTTAAGAATGATGTAGGCCACTATATTTTTGGGGACCTACAATTCTGCAGACTTTTTTTGTACCCTTCCCCAGATCTGTGCTTCGACACAATCCTGTCTCGTAGCTCTACGGACAATTCCTTCGACCTCATGGCTTTTGCTCTGACAACTGTGGGACCTTTATGTAGAAAGGTGGGTCCCATTCCAAATCATATCCAATCAATTGAATTTACCACAGGTGGACTCGATTCAAGTTGTAGAAACATGTCAAGGATGATCAATGGAAACAGGATACACCTGAGCTCAATTTCGAGTCTCATAGCAAAGGGTCTGAATACGTATGTAAATAAGGTATTTTTTAAATATATTTTTTTATACATTTGCAAAAATGTCTAAATCTGTTTTTGCTTTGTCATGGGATATTGTGTGTAGATTGAGGAAACATTTTAATTGCACCACTTTTAGAATAAGGCTGTAATGTAACAATTTGGAAGAAGTGAAGGGGTCTGAATACTTTCTGAATGCGCTGTAGCTTAACTATATGGTGGTATTCAATCTGAGGTTTGTCAATAAATGCAAACGGATATTTAGCTAGGTAGCTAACTAGCCAACATTATGTAGGTACTGTTAGCTTGCTTGTACAAAGTCCGGCAGCTAGTCTCTGTAGCTAGGTAACACCAGTCTGCTGAAAGCCTAGCTAGCTAACAAACAGACCAAGGAAGCTTGGCCAGAAAATGTGGTTGTTTTGATTAGCGAGGTAGCTTGCTAGCTAACAAAATGTTATGAGAGCTAACGTTGGTTAGATAGCAAACCAACAAGCAAGGAAAGCTAGCTAGCTAGATTTTTCCAAGTAAGGTTTTTCACAAGGCTGAAGTCGTGTAAACTGCTGATCTAGATACTTGCGTGTAATCTGAGCACAAACAAATATGTACAAATAAACTAGTGGATGTCCTTGGCTGCTTTGACAGCTAGCTAAAAGTTAATTGGCTAAGTAATCTTAGCTAACATTAGTCTTATGTTGGCTAACGTGTATTGCCAGTTCATTACACCACAATAGCTCATACTTTCTTTCCCAAAGTTTGATGGTTATAAGCTTTAACTGCCACGCTACTCACATTAATTTGCATTGCACAGACCAAGCTACAGTAAAATTAGGGAGCCAGATTTGAGACAGGACGAAACTGCACTTAGTTACGCTACTTTTCCTCAAAGAACAACCAAGACCACACAAACCATAGCTGAGGGGGGAAAAAATGTTTTGTTAAGAAGAGTAAGCTAGTTATGAACCACACAGGAAATGGTTGAACCGCAAATGCACATGTATACAGAACCGCAGTTGTGCATGCTGGCTAGCATCAATTTATCAGACTCGACTGACAGCATTGCTGTTTCAAACGTGTAGAATGAATTTCAGCTCCGCCATAAGCTGTCTTGTCATCCTTAACCAAATTTGTGCTGACTGATTAACTGTGTAAAGTTACTTTTTTGTCTTCACGGAAAATTCACGAGGGTGAAACATCAATCACTGCATGCTGTATTGCAGTCTGGTCTCATAGGTCTAGTCTAACATAGTCAATTTAAATCTGTGATATTAAAACGTGTTTGGTATGATTACATAAGACCGACGGTTACTTAAGGCAAAAAAAGAGGGTGTTGGTTGGGGTGGAAGGATGGGTGTATAACACATGTCTAGCAATCTGAAGGTTGAGTGTTCTAATCTCATCATGGACTACTTTCACATGTTTAGCGAATTACCAACTTTGCAACTATGTGCTACTTTGCAACACTTAGCATGTTAGCTAACCTGAACCCTAACCTCTACCCTTTAGCATAACTCTTAATTAACACTAACCTTAACTGTAAACCCTAGCCTAGTTAACTTTAGCAACAACCACAAAATAGAATTCCTAACATATCATACATATTGGAAATGTATAACCTATTGCTATGGACATCTACAAATGTAATGCATATCCATACCATAGAATAATACGAAATGCAATGATCAGGTTGCAGGCCCCGAGCAAGCAGCGTGCAGTCAAAAAAGGAAATGCTGGTTAACTACTTGATTTAAATGGGTCTGTTTTCAGCTGTTTTAGACTTATATTTTCAGTAAGCAAGACATTTGAAATAGTCAATCTTTTTAAGAATAGGATTCGTAGTGTAATGGTTAGAGTTCCCGCCTGTGGATCAGAATATTGCTGTTTTACTTATTTGACGTAAAGTCCCCTGTTTGGTGGACCTGCGCGGTTCTGGTACAAGTTCCGACCAACATTTTCAATTATAAATCAATCTGTGGATACCGTACTCCCCTTCTCCTTCTTGGCTTTTTAATCCACTTGTGCTGACCAATAGTGCCAACTAACAACTCTGCCATGTGTTGGATATTTTTCTACTCTGCTGTGCACACCAGCTAGCCACAATAGTGGAATTTGGAAGCACCTCTAAGTATATGAATTTGGTTGTTTTGTTAAGGTTTGAATCCTAAACAACCTGCCTACACATAGTTTGAAGTACAACACCAAACATAGCTACTGTAGTAGGTCATAGCTGTGTTTTGGAAAACCTTGGTAGAGCATGGGTGGAAAAGGCATTGTGGTGCTCATAAATTTCCATCATTTTTTGGCTTCAGACAAATGCTTATTCTCACTTCAAACAGTTTTCGTTTTTAATAGGTTCATATAATCGAGTTAGGGTAAACTCCTACTTGGCTATATACTTAACCTATGATGGGAATTCTACATTTAATCCCACCCACATGTGAAAATGTATATCCAAAAATGATACACGTTATTTTCTTCAAAAACACAAATGGATTCACAAACGAATAAAGAAGCCATTTTCATGTTCCCGATAGCTCCATTTTAACTCGGGGGGAAACAAACGATCAAAACGTACACAGACTGAAATCTTACCACAAATCTTGACATTATATTGTCTGTGACAGGCTAATTATCTTGACTGCTGTGACATGAACACACACGTTCTGTCAATTCTCCAGATCAACATTAATTCCTGGTGTGCAGTATCACACCAGCTCTTTATCACTTGACTGTCATTTTTTTTTAAAGATTAAAAAAAAAAAAAATTAAGCCTTTTTAACTAGGCAAGTCAGTTAAGAACAAATTCTTATTTTCAGTGACGGCCTAGGAACGGTGGGTTAACTTCTTGTTCAGGGGCAGAATGACAGATGTGTACCTTGTCAGCTCGGGGATTCGAAATTGAAACCTTTCAGTTACTAGTCCAACACTCTAACCACTAGGCTACCCTGCCACCCCAAAAAAGCATTTCCTGAATTAGCTGTTGCGTGATAATTTTCCAACATAACCAATCAGCTAAACACCAAATGCGCATCAATTATTATGCATAATTATTGAAGAACCCTGGTAATGACAGTATCAATCTTTTTGTTTTGTGGGGGCGGGGGGTTGAATCCTCTTGATAAGGTTACTCTGTTAGAAGCATTCGAATTAGCAATCCATGCATTACTTTGGATGCATGTGCCCATAAATTATTTTCACACCGTAACATGAGATATTCCGAGCGCTCCATACAAAGTGTCCAATATCCAGGCATGTTACAGGATCAAGTTCAATATGTACACTGCTCAAAAAAATAAAGGAAACACTAAAATAACACATCCTAGATCTGAATGAATGAAATATTATTATTAAATACTTTTTTCTTTACATAGTTGAATGTGCTGACAACAATCACACACAAATTATCAATGGAAATCAAATTTATCAACCCATGGAGGTCTGGATTTGGAGTCACTCAAAATTAAAGTGGAAAACCACACTACAGGCTGATTCAACTTTGATGTAATGTCCTTAAAACAAGTCAAAATGAGGCTCAGTGTGTGTGGCCTCCACGTGCCTGTATGACCTCCCTACAACAGCTGGGCATGCTCCTGATGAGGTGGCGGATGGTCTCCTGAGGGATCTCCTCCCAGACCTGGACTAAAGCATCCGCCAACTCCTGGACAGTCTGTGGTGCAACATGGCGTTGGTGGATGGAGCGAGACATGATGTCCCAGATGTGCTCAATTGGATTCAGGTCTAGGGAACGGGCGGGCCAGTCCATAGCATCAATGCCTTCCTCTTGCAGGAACTGCTGACACACTCCAGCCACATGAGGTCTAGCATTGTCTTGCATTAGGAGGAACCCAGGGCCAACCGCACCAGCATATGGTCTCACAAGGGGTCTGAGGATCTCATCTCGGTACCTTATGGCAGTCAGGCTACCTCTGGCGAACACATGGAGGGCTGTGCGGCCCCCCAAAGAAATGCCACCCCACACCATGACTGACCCACCGCCAAACCGGTCATGCTGGAGGATGTTGCAGGCAGCAGAACGTTCTCCATGGCGTCTCCAGACTGTCACGTCTGTCACGTGCTCAGTGTGAACCTGCTTTCATCTGTGAAGAGCACAGGGCGCCAGTGGCGAATTTGCCAATCTTGGTGTTCTCTGGCAAATGCCAAATGTCCTGCACGGTGTTGGTCTGTAAGCACAACCCCCACCTGTGGAGGTCGGGCCCTCATACCACCCTCATGGAGTCTGTTTCTGACCGTTTGAGCAGACACATGCACATTTGTGGCCTGCTGGAGGTAATTTTGCAGGGCTCTGGCAGTGCTCCTCCTTGCACAAAGGTGGAGGTAGCGGTCCTACTGCTGGGTTATTGCCCTCCTATCGCCTCCTCCACGTCTCCTGATGTACTGGCCTGTCTCCTGGTAGCGCCTCCTTGCTCTGGACACTACGCTGACAGACACAGCAAACCTTCTTGCTACAGCTCACATTGATGTGCCATCCTGGATGAGCTGCACTACCTGAGCCACTTGTGTGGGTTGTAGACTCCGTTTCATGCTACCACTAGAGTGAAAGCACCGCCAGCATTCAAAAGTGACCAAAACATTAGCCAGGAAGCATAGGAACTGAGAAGTGGTCTGTGGTCACCACCCGCAGAACCACTCCTTTATTGGGGGTGTCTTGCTAATTGCCTATAATTTCCACCTGTTGTCTATTCCATTTGCACAACAGCATGTGAAATTTGTCAATTAGTGTTGCTTCCTAAGTGGACAGTTAGATTTCACTGAAGTGTGATTGACTTGGAGTTACATTGTTGTTTAAGTGTTCCCTTTATTTTTTTGAGCAGTGTATTTAATTTTCTTAGTATGTTATATAATGCGAAACAGCAGTGTCAGAAATGTAGTTTTGTCACAATTACATTTTTTTTCTACTTTAATACCCCTTTTTCTCCCCAATTTCGTGATATCCAATTGGTAGTTAGTCTTTTCCCATTGCTGCAACTCCCGTACGGGCTCGGGAGAGGCGAAGGTCGAGAGCCATGCGTCCTCCGAAACAACCCAGCCAAGCTGCACTGCTTTTTGACACACTACTCGCTTATTCCGGAAGCCAGCCGCACCAATGTGTCGGAGGAAACACCGTACAACTGGCAACCAAAGTCAGCGTGCATGCGCCCGGACTGCCACAAGGAGTTGCTAGAGCACGATGGGAGAAGGACGTCCCAGACGACGCTGGGCCAATTGTGCACTGGCTCATGGGTCTCCCGGCTGCGACACAGCCTGGGATCAAACACGGGTATGTAGTGACATCTCTAGCAATGCCTTAGACCGCTGTGCCACTCTGGAGGCCTGTCACATGATTTTTGCCAAATCTATATAGACTTCAAGCATGAGAAAGGGTTTAAACAACATTAGGTTTTGATTCAACTTGTGAATTATATTGAACGTATCAATGTTCCCCAGTTACGTCTTAATGTATCATGTGGAAAGAAAAGGCAAATTATGATTGACTTTGTAACAGCTCCAAACAGAAAATGCTCACTGGTACCCTAGTTTATAGAAAGATCCATGTGTATTGGTGTCTCTGGAATTAAACCACTGTTTGAATAGTCCTAATTGTGCCTTGATGGGTTCCCTGTTGCACACCAGCTCTGACAGAGATTCCCTTGGTCAAAGATTTTTCAACCACATTAGTATGGAGTGAGCAAGCAGGCTATGTGTGTCATTGGGGCAGTTGCAGGTGTGCTCACCAACCATAATTCGTTATTCTCACTCACTGACCCAGAACTGAGAATGTGACAGACCTGGAGTACCCGGTCTGTCTTTCTGTTTCAAGCCCCTTTCATTAGGCTAGTCACATAGCATGCTTTCTAATGTCAGCAATGTTGTATTGGAAAAGTCCAAGGGCAAAGGATAGGGACTTGATGTTGTCATGAACAATGTGATGAAGCGCAAGACATGCTTCCAATTTCACTTGTCATAGCTACCCCATTGGAATGCCAGTTGTTGGAACTGCATGTGTAGGCTGCAGCTTCCCAGGCCAGAAGATTGTGTTCTAGTTTAACAGTGCAGAATTCCTCATGCATTGCCACGCAATGTAGTGGTTAACTTTGCATTAGTGTGTACTCTATATATATATATATATATATATATATATATATATATATATATATAATGATTACCGTTCCATGTCAGTTGATCTGAAACCCTGGAAGGTAGTTTGTTTTTGGAGAAGCATAGAGCTCACTCTGATATTTACTGTTTGGTGTATACGTCAGCAGTGTCAACATGAGCTTGGAGACCTTTTGAGGTTCTAATGAACCATTGGCCACTTACATTATTGACCACTTGCGTCGTACATTGATCTTGGCATTGATTCAGCTTTGATCTAACTTTTGAAAGAGCACCCTGCAGGCTCCGACACCCAGCAGCAGTAAAGGGAGCAGCGTAAAGTAGGGAATCCTGTACATGCGCAGAAGGTTCGGTCCTTCAGCTATCGGGAAGGGCGTCCAGAGAATTTGGCCACTCTAACTGGCAAATTTCAATGTACAAATGGATGTGACGATTTGTGTGTGTGGCAAATAATAGGCCCTTGTGTTTTGCTCTGACTCACACTTCTCGCTCCTTGTTTTGGAACAGATATCTCTCCTCATGTAGGATCCTAATGACGAGGATGCCTCCCCTTCTGGGGACCAGGCCCAGAGTCATCGTGGCCCCCACCCGCTCCTTCTTCAACCTGGCTGACGCCTTCAACAAGAGGAAGGAGTACTCTGAGAGACGCATCATGGGGTCAGTCACGGTGCCTCATTTGAAATCCGACCGGCCTGGGTTCAAATACTATTTTGAAGTCTTTCAAATCATTTGAGCATCTGCTCTAGCCTGACTGGAGTGCCAGGTGCTCATGGTTTGCACTTTTCTATTTGTTCCATTGCAACAGGCAAGTTTTTAATGAAGCACAAAGTATTTTAAATGATTTCAAATAGTATTTGAATCCTCCTAGAAATGTATAAATACTCTGGTTTCTCTATGTACGTCTGACCTGCTCCTGCCAATGATGCTGTTGTGTATCCAGTGAAGGTCATAATCACTAGGAAATTGTAACTTATTAATAGCGACACTGTGTCCCGGACTTGTTGCCAGGCTGTTATGTAAATGCAGGGACAGCAGTGGTTGCAATGGTCTGACTCGCTGAGTTAGTCACCGGGCCAGTTAAGAAATGGGCACAGAGACTATTCGGTTATATGGGACTCTTTCAACCTCGCCTTCTCCTTGACAATCGGTCTGTTGACTGGTCACAGCTTCAGGAATAATCAGCAGGTAACTTGTGTGTTAATAAGTATTTCCAGTCACTTACTGAGACGGGTATTCAAATTCCAGTTTTAATCAGAGGTGAATCTCAAACGTCCTTGAGGAGGAACCTCCGCTCTTCTCTGTGCCTCGAAGGAGATACGGAGGAAATACTTATAAGATTCACCCATGAAATGAGATATTGACCCGCGCCGCCTCTCTCTCAGGTACTCTATGTTGGAGATGTATGAAGTGGTAGCTGGGGTGGAGAACTACCTTCACTTCGTTCCCTGGTGTAAGAAGTCTGACGTGGTGTTCCGGCGCTCGGGGTTCTGCAAGGCCAAACTGACCGTTGGCTTCCCCCCCGTAGTGGAGAACTACACCTCGCTGGTCACCACAGTCCGCCCCCACCTGGTCAAGGTAAGGCACTGTAGCAGCCGCTGCTATCTCCCACCACTACTGTATCTGCAGTGAAGGTACCAGGCAAATATAAGATGAGCAGCTGTGATATAGATGGACACTGGGTGTGCTGCAGCTTGTCTTAGTTGTGGTTGTGTATGAAGTGTTTCAACATCTCCGGAACCACATAAATATTATATAGCAGTCCCATGAGATTCTTGGTATGCCTGTAATAAAGACAACCTGGAACTCAGCCACTGTGGTTATATCATCAGCGTCAGTCTGACTGGCTGTTTTGACCCCCAGGCTGCCTGTTCAGACGGTAAGCTCTTCAACCACCTGGAGACTGTGTGGCGCTTCAGCCCTGGCCTCCCTGGCTATCCTCGCACCTGCACCGTTGACTTCTCTGTAAGTACAGCAACACAATGTCCGTGTATGCGTCTGTCTGCGAACAAGGTAGCTAGCTTGCCATGTATCTCTCTAAGACAGACAGAAAATGTGCCAGTTTGTCTGTGATGAGCTACCTATGCAAGAAAGGCATTTTACTGTACTTGTGCACGTGACATGAATAACTTTAAACAATATCTCTGGCACATTTTCAGTATTATCTCATCACTTTTTCACCTGAACTCTCTCTCCAGATCTCCTTTGAGTTCCGCTCTCTTCTGCACTCCCAGCTGGCCACGGTGTTCTTTGACGAGGTGGTGAAGCAGAACGTGTCTGCGTTTGAGAGGCGGGCCGGGAAACTGTATGGAGCGCAGACCATGATCCCCCAAGAGCTCATGTTTCACGAGGTCCACCACACGTAGCGCGCCCAGATGGGGCTTCTCTTTACACACATACACACGCGCACAGCCATGGCATGAAGAGGGAGGGGGATGAGAGAAGAAGTTATGTGCCTGAATACTGCAGTGCCTTATCATAACATAACCAATGATTTTATTCCCAACGGCCTGCAGCTGGATTCTGTCTTGAACATTATCCCCTCCCTACCCCAAATATTCCCCCTCTGTCCCCTACCTCCCTCTCAAACATACATCACTCCTCCTCCTCCTATGCCACCATTGTCCCCTCCTGGCACCCCTTCTCCCCAAAGAAACCATCAGCACCTCTGGCCAAGAGTAGGCACACCCCAGAGCTTTGTGCTGTCTCCATGGGGTGGGCCTAGGTCAGGACAGGGCTCATAATGCCCCTCTTACGATAACACTTCTGCTAAGGCTCAAATAAAAATAAGTTGATAGTACCTTACACACAGCCTTTTACTATGGTAGGGAGCTCATGGGAAAGGGTGTGGGGGTTCTCATGTCCTGATCAGTCCAAGAGGTTGTGAAGGCCCATCCAAGCGATCTGGATTAGGTTTGTTACAATAACATATAACACAACATACAGTAACCTAATGCTAGGTCGTCATGTGGATAAGATGGTGTATCAAAGGATCAGGGTGTACGTTTAGAATTTTTGAAAATGGAAAAGCTGGTTTGTCACTGTCCTTGTGAATGAAGTGTGGGGACAGTGAGCACTTGAAGATGTTTCCTAAAAGAATGTAACACTGCAGAGCAGGGGTGTGTTCATTATGCTGATTCTGTTGCAAAATGTTTTGTGAACTGAATAAAACTGGGAGGGACCAACCTGAATTTGTTCAACCGCTTCAAAACCGTTCTTTTTTTGCAACTGTTTGGGCTAATGATTACACCCCAGATGTATACACACTGCCATGCCTACCTACATACACTTGTTCCAAGAGGTGCTGTGTTACAATAATATCGCTGGGGGCATTTCTGTGCCCCCCCCATATTGCACCTTGCTCTCTAACCCCCATGGGAGCAATGTTTTATAGCAGAATTTAGTTTTTAGAGTCTGCAATATCGTAATGCATTTGATTTTAAATGCAGCAAATTCTTCGCCAGCAATATTTAAAAATGGGACCAGATGGGTTGGGCTGGGGACGGGGTCATCCCCTGTGTTCTAGTTGGCACCCTATTCCCTAAGTTGTGCACTAATTTTGAACAGAACCCTGTGGGGCCTGGTCAAAAATAGTGCTCTATATAATGGGGAATAGGGTGCAGTTTTGGATGCATGCTATCACAGTGAGGCATCTTAACACCCTAGAACTTTTTCACTCAGTGTCCTTTTGACCTGGTCCTATTGGCATCTTTTATTGTATATCATTATGCATTGTACTCGTATAAAGATATTTATTAAGATTCATGTGAGAACACATGTACATATTGTTTTAAGACCACAGATGAGAAGAGTGCACATTGAACTTGCTGGCATAACAGAACTGATTTGTTTTGGGGATTGGATTTTATAGTGCAAATGGAGGCTTTTCAATGTGTCAAATGGGTGAAGATGTATCGACTGCATGGTTTATTAACTATTTTTATATATAAAAAAAATACTCTAGCCAAGTCTGGGTGTTTTTTGTGTGTGTGTTTTGGAGTTCATTGTCTCGGTCCACAGGATTAAATCGGCTGCATTGTGGGTCCATTGTGATTGACTGCTGATTTACAAATACTGTGAAGTTACTAATTATGTAAGGTGATTTGTAGTTGTCAGTATTGCTTCACCTGCAATGTCAAACAAGCCCATTCTTAGTCAACATCTTTTTGGTTTTGTGAGGTAACAATAGAATTTACATTTTATGAGAGTTATGACTCCTGCTGGACAAATCCTATAACAAAATACTATAGACAGGTTTATTTTGAGTTACTGGACTAACGCCAAATGGCCCTTGCCTTGAGCTAAGATACTATTACAATCCTTGTACATGTGTCAATTAGCCTTGCGGTTACAACATTGGGCCAGTGAACGAAAGGTTGCCGGTTCTAGCTGACTAAATAAGGTGACTAAATCGGTCTGCCCTAGAGGGGGCCAGAGGGCTGACCCTCTAAGAAAAATGCTCTCTGTGGCTTTAAAAAATATACTGCTCAAAAAAATAAAGGGAACACTTAAACAACACAATGTAACTCCAAGTCAATCACACTTCTGTGAAATCAAACTGTCCACTTAGGAAGCAACACTAATTGACAAATTTCACATGCTGTTGTGCAAATGGAATAGACAACAAGTGGAAATTATAGGCAATTAGCAAGAAACCCCCAATAAAGGAGTGGTTCTGCGGGTGGTGACCACAGACCACTTAGTTCCTATGCTTCCTGGCTAATGTTTTGGTCACTTTTGAATGCTGGAGGTGTTTTCACTCTAGTGGTAGCATGAGACTGAGTCTACAACCCACACAAGTGGCTCAGGTAGTGCAGCTCATCCAGGATGGCACATCAATGTGAGCTGTGGAAAGGTTTGCTGTGTCTGTCAGCGTAGTGTCCAGAACATGGAGGCGCTACCAGGAGACAGGCCAGTACATCAGGAGACGTGGAGGAGGCGATAGGAGGGCAATAACCCAGCAGCAGGACCACTACCTCCGCCTTTGTGCAAGGAGGAGCACTGCCAGAGCCCTGCAAAATTACCTCCAGCAGGCCACAAATGTGCATGTGTCTGCTCAAACGGTCAGAAACAGACTCCATGAGGGTGGTATGAGGGCCCGACCTCCACAGGTGGGGGTTGTGCTTACAGACCAACACCGTGCAGGACGTTTGGCATTTGCCAGAGAACACCAAGATTGGCAAATTCGCCACTGGCGCCCTGTGCTCTTCACAGATGAAAGCAGGTTCCCCCTGAGCACGTGACAGACGTGACAGTCTGGAGACGCCGTGGAGAACGTTCTGCTGCCTGCAACATCCTCCAGCATGACCGGTTTGGCGGTGGGTCAGTCATGGTGTGGGGTGGCATTTCTTTGGGGGGCCGCACAGCCCTCCATGTGCTCGCCAGAGGTAGCCTGACTGCCATTAGGTACCGAGATGAGACCCCTTGTGAGACCATATGCTGGTGCGGTTGGCCCTGGGTTCCTCCTAATGCAAGACAATGCTAGACCTCATGTGGCTGGAGTGTGTCAGCAGTTCCTGCAAGAGGAAGGCATTGATGCTATGGACTGGCCCGCCCGTTCCCTAGACCTGAATCCAATTGAGCACATCTGGGACATCATGTCTCGCTCCATCCACCAACGCCACGTTGCCCCACAGACTGTCCAGGAGTTGGCGGATGCTTTAGTCCAGGTCTGGGAGGAGATCCCTCAGGAGACCACCCACCACCTCCTCAGGAGCATGCCCAGGCGTTGTAGGGAGGTCATACAGGCACGTGGAGGCCACACACACTACTGAGCCTCATTTTGACTTGTTTTAAGGACATTACATCAAAGTTGGATCAGCCTGTAGTGTGGTTTTCCACTTTAATTTTGAGTGTGACTCCAAATCCAGACCTCCATGGGTTGATAAATTTGATTTCCATTGATCATTTTTGTGTGATTTTGTTGTGAGCACATTCAACTATGTAAAGAAAAAAGTATTTAATAATAATATTTCATTCATTCAGATCTAGGATGTGTTATTTTCGTGTTCCCTTTATTTTTTTGAGCAGTGTATATACACAGAACAATTAATTATACCAACAAGGAGACAGATATTTAACCAGATGTATAGATTTTGGATGACGTTCTAATTTTCTCATGGATGAAACATCTCGGTAGTTTTCTTTTTCCAAAACTACAATCTGTTATGAACAGGGTGGACTGTGTTTTGTCTACTTTACCATTTATCAGCGTTATAAAAAAAAAATGCGTTTGGAGTTATTGTACACGTGCACTTCAGAGTAGGTGTTCCCTAACGGAAATATGCAAATACATGCTTGAACGCACCAATAGACTTATCGCTAGCTCATGCTTAGCTCTGCCTACCTTTTTTGTCCTGCCCACTAGGATTTGTTTGCTCCCATTGGAAACAATAGGCTGTGGTATACATTGGGTTACTTCTAAAAATCTTTGCTACATACACTACATGGAGTTGGTCCCCCCTTTGTGGCTATAACAGCCTCCACTCTTCCTGGAAGGCTTTCCACTAGATGTTAGAAAATTGCTGTTTGGGCTTCCATTCAGCCACGAGCATTAGTGAGGTTGGGCGATTAGGCCTGGCTTGTAGTTGGCATTCCAATTAATCCCAAAAGTGTTAGATAAGGTTGAGGTCAGGGCTCTGTGCAGGCCAGTCAAGTTCTTCCACACTGATCTCAACAAACCATTTCTGTACGGGGGATTATCACGCTGAAACAGGTAAGGGGCTTCCCCAAACTGTTGCCTCAAAGTTGGAAGCACAGAATCATCTAGAATGTCATTGTATGCTGTAGTGTTAAGATTTCCCTTCACTGGAATGAAGGGGCCTAGCCCGAACCATGACAATTATTCCTCCACCAAACTTGTTGGCACTATGCATTTGGACAGGTAGCGTAATACACACTGTAGTTCATGAATCTCAAATGTATTTTTGTTAGAATTCTAGTTCAGTGTATCATTTTTTGAAAGCAGCAGATATTCTGAAGTGGTATGTTTGGTCATAAAAAACACTTGTTCCTTCAGAACATTTGATTTTATTAAATACATTTAAAAAAAAAAAACAAACACAATGTCTACATTGTACAAAACACGTTGAATGATCAGTTGTTTGCAAAGAAAAACATACTGGGGGGGGGGGGGGGGGAGAGAAATAGTAGAGTAGCAGTTTAACACATGCTTACACGCACGCATGGTAGTTTGTGGCTCCTATTGAACACACATCAAATAAAATGTAGGCTAAATGTCATGAGCAGTAAGTACAAATCAGGTCACGAGGACACCAATGGGTTTAACATTAAAACTTGTGGCTTAGACCTTCACTGGCCCAAACTGCTACACCTACCTACCCAATCAACCTCTGCAAACTGCACCCTCCCTTTGCCAGAAAGGCATTTAGCTGATTTTAATGCACATTTAGCCTTCCCCTCCGCTAAATTACTAGTAAACTAGGCACTCTTAACCAATCATAAAGTCATGTTTCTTAGTAAAATGTATCGAATTATTCTTTCAGTTCTGAAGTTACAGAATATTTGAGTATTAAATCAGGTCAGATATGAAGAAAAAAAACTCATGCTCAGCAATAATTGTTTAATTAACTTAAACTTTTCAGTTAGGGTTCCTTCCAACATTGTGGGTGAACCAGGAAAACTGAAACAGTTACAAAAAAATACAAAAAAACTGTAAATCAATATTGAGTTACATCTATACTGTGTTTGACCATTTTAGGTCAGCCTTCTCTTTTGAACTTCTGTAGTGCACACAAACATGCTTCATTACTTCCATTTGATATCAAATGACAATTTATCAAGAACAGCATTGGATTATTCTCACTGGTGAGCATCTTTCATAATTGACAGGGAATATTCAAGACTATTCTGCATGTTGAGGATGGATGATGAGACTGCCATGTTTATGAGGTAAACTGTGTGGGTGGCGGGGGATCATCGGTGCAGACTGGAGTCGGTCAGAGCCTCAGTCAGGTGTGGGTAGAGGGACGGAGTAAGGCTGGGGAGGCTGGTCCGTTCTTACCGGAGGGTGGAGGGGAGACAATCAGCAGAAGTAGTAGGGTTCATCCATTTGCAGCACCAATAAACTTATGGCCAGTCTGTTTGGGCAGGTCTGGGGTTGGAGGGATAATTTGCCCCCTAGCCTCATTCTGCCATTAAGTCTAAACAGCACTTTGAGGTGAGCCTTAGAACATGCCACCTCCCATGCCCCCCATACCACCCATACCACCCATGCCCCCTGGCATGCCAGCCTCCTTTTCATCCTTGGGCAGTTCTGTGACCACACACTCGGCGGTGGAGAGCAGAGAAGCCACACCTGCAGCGTCCATCAGTGCCGTTCTTACCACCTGTAGGGGGAGACACTCAAGTCATTGCTGTAATAGAGACACCGGCAAAGGGAGCAAAATCGTCAGACAACCTGTGATACCACCACCAGACAACCTGTGATACCACCACCAGACAACCTGTGATACCACCACCAGACAACCTGTGATACCACCACCAGACAACCTGTGATACAACCACCAGACAACCTGTGATACAACCACCAGACAACCTGTGATACAACCACCAGACAACCTGTGATACAACCACCAGACAACCTGTGATACAACCACCAGACAACCTGTGATACAACCACCAGACAACTTTCGTCTATGCTTTGTCAGTCTAACCAAAGATTACATCATAACGGGAGTAGGAAAAAAACTAAGTAGACGGGTTGTCTACGTGCTTCTACACCTATATTGCTTGCTGTTTGGGGTTTTAGGCTGGGTTTCTGTACAGCACTTTGAGATATCAGCTGATGTAAGAAGGGCTATATAAATACATTTTATTATTTAGCAACTATGGGGCAAAACAGAAAAGGTTGGCTTAGATTTGACAACATGTAAACTATATATTTAGTCTCCAACTGTTTATTCAAAATAAACACATTTGCACAATGAGCACTTGAATTCAAATAACTTTTGCAAACATTATTGCTGTATATTTCCAATCACTAGAAAAACGACCCCGTCTTTATATATATTTTTTTACGCTGGGTGAACGACAGTGTAGTGCCAAGCTGAAGCATCCATACCTTGGTGGGGTCGATGATGCCCTTCTCTACCATGTTGACGTACTCTCCCTCCATGGCATCGTATCCTATCTCCCCCGCGGCCTGAAGGATTTTCTCCACCACTAGAGAGCCCTCCACACCAGCGTTCTTCGCAATGGTCATGGCTGGCACACGCAGGGCTCGTCTGATGATGTCAATTCCTATGGAGACAGGAATTGATACACCAAGTTAAGCTACAATACTTATCCTGTCCAGAAGTTGGAAAGAAAAATCGAAACATGTCCAACTTTACAGCCAAAATTAAAAACCTATTGGCATGTTAGGTTAAGATCCAGAGCAGGAACTCTACTTACCAATCTTCTGGTCAGTGTTAATGGGCACGAGGGCATCCAGGGCAGGGATGGAGCGCAGCAGGGCACAGCCACCTCCGGGCACAATGCCCTCCTCCACAGCGGCCCTGGTGGCATTCAGGGCATCGGTCACGCGGTCCTTCTTCTCGTTCACCTCCACATCACTCGTTCCTCCTACCTGGAACAGAACAGTCAGCGACACTTTTGATTTCTCTGCCATGGAAGGCAGATACAGAAGTGACTCATTAACAAATGTAAATCTTGTGTCAGAGCAGGAATCTCCTAATTTTAACATCCTACCTAATATGACAATATTCAGGGACATTAAAAGGACAAAAAGTAATCAAATCCTACTGCTACCCATCTCTCTACACTCTTTAGACTTTCACTCTGCAATCGCATGTCCCCCTCCAAGTTTTATTTAACTAGGCAAGTCAGTTAAGAACACATTCTTATTTACAATGATGGCCTACACCGGCCAAACCCGGACAGCGCTGGGCCAATTGTGCGCCATCCTATGGGACTCCCAAACACGGCTGGTTGTGATACAGCCTGGATTCAAACTAGGGTGTTTGTAGTGATGCCTCTAGCACTGAGATGCAGTGCCTTAGACCACTGCGCCATTCAGGAACCCAGCTGACCCCTTCTCCTCTGACCCACTCCCCCTTAACCCCTGCCCTGTGACTGACCTTGAGCACAGCCACTCCGTCAGACAGCTTGGCCAGCCTCTCGTTGAGCTTCTCCTTCTCATAGTCGCTAGTGGTGTTCTCCAGCTGCTCAACGATTTCTGCCTGGCGCTTCTCGATGGCCGCAGTGTCTCCCTTCCCCTTCAGCAGCATGGTGTCGTCCTTGGTGACAGACACCTCGCCAACCTTACCAAAGTCATGGGCCTGGATGTCCTCCAGAGCAATGCCCACCGCCTCATCTCCAAACACCTAAAGAGAAGGAAGAGGGAAAGGGATGGATGTCAGTAAAGGGCAGGATTTGAACAGGTATACATTGGCCCTAATTGAACATTTCAAAATGGCACCCATCTTTCAAGAGAGGCATGGAGGGTGCACTTCCATTATTAGAACAGGTCCAAGTTAAAGCCTCAGCCATGGGATAAGCATGACTACGCAAACTATTCATTGATTGGCAAATCATGCCAGCGCAGAAGTGTCAGACCAAGTGTCCCTGCCTGGCATGGGATGTAGTCAGACAAGGATAGTAGGAGACATGTTTCTGTGTGGAACGACAGAACAGCACAAGCCGCACTAACTTATCTTGCTTTACAATTTGATTTCTCAAATCAAAATGGACTGATGCAAGTATGGGGTGGTTGGTGTCAGTGTTCTTACAGTAATTATAGATCAATGTGACCATGGGGTGGTTGTATTGTAAAAGTGATCTTACAGTGCCCCCGGTGGCAACGGCCATGTCATGCAGCTGGGCCTTCCTGTTGTCTCCAAAGCCTGGGGCCTTGACTGCCACCACTTGCAGTCCCACCTTCAGCCTAAAGAAAGAGTAGAGGTTAATATAATACAGGCTCTCAAAGTGGGATCCGTTTAGAGTGTGTAATAAAATAGTGAATCTATACAATTTCTTAATCCTGTGCAACATGGGACTGGGAGGCTTACAGGGATATTGGTATCCAGAATACTCCACCAATTATATATTTTTCAATACTTCTTGTATTGCCCCAAAATGTGTATACATAAATGCACTGTAATTTAAACTTTAAAACTGCAAAGTTCTCTGCCTCATGGCAAAATTTGTAGTATTGCAGAAAATTAGTTTAAACTGCAAAAATGTATCCAATGCCAAGAGGTGGGCCTTTAAAAATGTTCCTTCCCAGTGCCCGAGATTTGGTTTGTTTGGCCATGCACTGCTTTGGTTTGTTTGGCCATGCACTGCTTTGGTTTGTTTGGCCATGCACTGCTTTGGTTTGTTTGGCCATGCACTGCTTTGGTTTGTTTGGCCATGCACTGCTTTGGTTTGTTTGGCCATGCACTGCTTTGGTTTGTTTGGCCATGCACTGCTTTGCTTTGGTTTGTTTGGCCATGCACTGCTGAAGTCATAGTAAAACTCCTTGTATCATATTTTTATCTCACTCAAATTGTGTTTGGATTAATAAGACGTTTTGTCCTGGAGACAGAACTGAGCGAGTTCCCCTTAAGCCAGCTGCAAAGTGAAAATGGACTACATTGTAAAAAAATCATATAAACAAAATCTAAGGTCAGGCATTATGGTTAGCAGTGTGGATAAGGTTAGGTTTAAAATCATATTTTATGACTCTGGGTGTGCCAGCTAGTGACCTCTCTGCAGAGCTCCCTCCAGAACAAGATGAATTACAAAAAACTAACCTGCAATGAATGCTATCACAAAAGGGATCCCTGACCCCAAAAAGTTTGAGAACCCCTGATAACACACCCAACACCCTCCAGCATCTAAGTCTACACAGACAGTCCAACGCTGATATTTTTCCCAATTATTGGCCAAAGAGCTGATTGGTCAATAAAACAACTAGTGGCAAAAGATCAGAAATGAGCTGCCTGTGTAAATACAGCCATTGTAGAGGATAATATAACACACCCCCAAACTGACTGACTCCCTACATCTACACACATTCCTCTACCCATAAAGAGAGGGCAGGAATTGTGAAAGGGTCGACAGCTTAATTGAAGTTGACTCTTCAGTCATAAATGAATACCTAGAGCGGAATGATGTTGGTGATATAGATAAGACCTTTATATTATTGTTGCAGGCCTGTGAGCTGGTTGTGTCCCTTTGGCCCAAGCAGTCAGTCAGTGTTAATGTGAAGGCGAAAACAAAAACAGGTCCTTAAGGGTGTTTACTGGTTAAATAAAGGACACCGACTGAGTACAAGGGCCTGTATTCACAAAGCATCTCATTTGGACTCTTTACCTAGGATCAGGTCCCCCGTGATTATAATTATGATCTAAAAGCAAAAACTGATCCCAGATCAGAACTGCTTCTCTGAGACACAGGGTGCTAAATGGACAGGGAACTGACCTGTTGAGGACCAGGGTGCTGAGGGCCTCTCCGTCCACATCCTCGGCCACGATGACCAGAGGTTTGCGGTGCTGGTTGGCCAATTCCAGGGCAGGGACGATGCTCTGGACAGAAGAGATTTTCTTCTCACTCAGCAACACATAGGCATCCTGGAACTCACACTTCTGGCCTGAAGGGCAGAGATGAGGGTTGATGTAAAAGCTCAACAACAAAAAATTGTCAAATGTGGAGCATGAAGATCATAAGAATCCATTAAATCTGTAGAGCATCAAGATCACCAGTGTGCTGGAGTTTCTCTTAATTTTAAAGCCCCAAAATAGCAGAAGATGGGCTTGGTGGTGGGGTCATGGCAGACAGGGGACCTTACCTTTGGCTGTGTTGATGAAGTAAGGGGAGATGTATCCGCGGTCGAACTTCAGCCCCTCAATGATCTCAAGCTCATCATAAAGGGTTTTGCCATCCTTGACAGTGATGACCCCCTTGCGGCCCACTTTCTTCATGGCGTTAGAGATGATGGTGCCGATCTCTACGTCTCCATTAGCAGAGATGGTGGCCACCTAGCAGACAGAACAGAAAGCATTGAAAACGTTAGTCACCATCAAAAGGTTATCTTAATATATGAAGTAGAATATAGATATTGCATCTATGGCAAATCAATAATTTGCATCAATTGAATAGATATGAAATGATAAGAATATTGACATATTTGAGTAATCAATATTCTTAACACAATTGGTTACCTGGGCAATCTCCTCAGGGGTGGTGACTGGCTTGGACATCCTCTTCAGCTCATTGATGACAGTCTCCACAGCCAGCATGACGCCACGGCGGATCTCCACAGGGTTAGCTCCTTTACTGATGCTGTCAAAGCCCTCCTTGGCGATGGCTCTGGCCAGCACGGTGGCAGTGGTGGTGCCATCTCCCGCTTCCTCGTTCGTGTTGTTGGCCACGTCCTGGACCAGCTTGGCACCAATGTTCTGGTACTTGCACTTCAGGTCGATGGCCTTGGCTACAGTGACGCCGTCCTTGGTCACCTTGGGGCTGCCCCAGCTCTGCTCGATAATGACTGTGCGACCCTGGAGGAAGGGAGGGGGAAAGGATATAGCTCAAAACACTTGTGTTCAGTTGTTCCTGCCAGAAACGGCACCTGGAACAAAACACTGTGGTGCACAGGGTTCTTCGGGTGGAAATGAGAGTCAAATGAAAAGTGGAACACTAATGGATTGGTTTTACATAGCAGTTTCGGAGCGAAATGTAAAATCGTACAGATTTTTATATTTCATTTGGCACCACAATACTGGAACCCATGGTCACATCAAGTCCCTCCTCTCCTACCTTTGGTCCCATGGTGACAGCGACAGCATCAGCTAGCAGATCCACTCCCTTCAGCATCATGGCCCGAGCATCGGCTCCAAACTTGACGTCCTTGGCGTAAGCCCGGGTGAGGTGGGGGGCCAGGGCCCTGCTGACTGGCCTCATCTGTCTCATCACTGTGGGTAGACGCAACATCTCTGAAGGGGGGAAAGGGAACTGTATTTACTCTGTCATAGTGTACTCAAAAAGCATGCGTTGTGTCAACAGCTGTTGGCTATCAGGACCTTCTTAATTTTAATATACACTTAAATGTGTTGGTAATAGCTAAAAGTAGCAAACTACTTGTTTGGCCTGTAACACATGAACCTTCCAGATCATTCCCAAGACACCTTCTCCCCCAGTCCACATGTCACATATGGACAATGTTTGGAGGTGACAATGGCAAGCTATACAGTGCACCCTAGTGACCACTCCTGGTACAGAAAGAGTTGTAAAACAAGAATCAATGAATGAAGTGATACAGATGATGCAATACCCCAAAAATCTCAAGGACAAAAAGGACATCCATTTCCATAACACAGAGCAAACACATGCAAATGTGTGTTTGAAGTCTTGCAGAAAGACCAAGACACAAATGCCAAACTTATTAAGCAGGCCATGGTCTCAAAAGGAGGGAATCTTAATAAACTGTCACAATACGCTAACATGTGAATGATTTGGCAGAATTTCCTATTCCACAGAACCCAAACCAAGGGCAGAGGACAAGATAGCCATTGAATTAGGAATTATAATTAATTTAGGTAATTTAATAGGATCTCTATGTCGTTAGAATTCTGCATAATAATAAAGTAGCAGCCTAATTCCATGTAAGGCATATGAGGGCTATTGCACTTCTCTGATTACAAATTAATGTTGTATCTGATGGGGAGTTTGTTGAGATTTGCTAAATTGTGACAGGAAAAGAGCGGTTCGAGACATTTCTGATTCTCCACACGTGTGTTCAGGTCATGTTGCGTAAGGTCAAATTGCACAGTAATGTTTAATGCCTTCCACAAATTAATGAACTATCTACTGAATGAATTGAAAATGTAGTAAAGATGGCCAAAGACAAAGGAAAGCATTATTTGTGAACTGAAAATGCAAAGATTTATATGCAGCCTATAGCAGCCCGAGTAGACACTACCCCAGCTCGAGCTTGGACAACACCTGACTGGGTTGATTGCTTACGCCTCTAACTTCGGTTTTACAGAATTCAATATCTGAGAAATGCAGATTGTTAAATGTATCTAGATTTTTTTCACTCAATCTTTTGGGATAAATTGTGACGGCGATCAAATCTCTTGTAGGTACAGCATGTCATGACATGAGTAAATGTGACCAATTGGGCTGTCATTATTTAATCAAGATCAGAGGACATGACAATCAACATGAAAACAATTACGCGACTAACTACCTTCGAAGTACCAATTAAAACGTAACTACCAAGACTATTGGGAAAGTATTGGAGAAAGACAGCCAAGTTAAGTTGCCATTAATTACCAGTGTCTTGTAATTATGGCAACGTGGATGCAAGTTACATTCCTAATCCTACTTAGGCTAACTAGCTAACGTTAGCACAGATAGCTACTTATTTGAATGTCGTTGTTGGAGGCATGACAGGCTTGAAAATATGTTCAGCTAACGATACTAGCAAAAGTATGACGTTTCAGACAATATGTTGTTTAGATTGATGCGCATCGAGCTCTATAAAATGTTACGAAGACATAATAGTACTTACTTGTTGTTTAATGATGACACGATTTGCTCGTCTGAAGGAGACAGGATGGTATAATGGGGAAAAGAATGGTACAGCGGTTGTGCAACAGCGCTTCAGAGACAGGCAACAATGCACATGTCCTTTTGCATCCGGGCAATTTACCGGTCCACCCCTAAATATGCATAAAGTTTTTAAAAAATAGATAAATATTTGCTGAAGTTGAAGGAACCTTTACATCAAAACCATATTATGTCAAATGATTGTGATATTTATACACTTTGTTTTAGGAAAAGTATTTATTTTGTGTGTTTAACTTGTCAATAAAACTACATGTTTCACTGATATGCTCGTTCCAGGGCCCCATGTTCCAGAACTTTCTCATGCGCCATTGGAGAGAAAGGGGGGTTCAAAGTTGACACCTTGTGCAACATTGCTGCAAACTGCAATCACATGAGAACACATGAAACATAAATTATAATTTCTTCACAACTGTCCTGGCGAGTTCCTTCTATATGTACACCTGCCTTTTGCATTCTGTGGGGGTAACGGAATATTTTGGAACTGAAACTGTCCAGGAACTGTAAAGTAAGGACATTTGAAGACACGCATGCGTGAACCATTTCTTGATATTTCCTCACGTGGGGACTCGTTCAGTGTGTCAAATCCACGCTCAAAGAAGTCGGTGCTCAACATTAGAAGGTCTCTCACATAAATGGTAAGACATTATTTATCAAAAACACATAGCTAGAATATAATTTAGGATGCCAAGTTTGTCACTAGCAGAGTTAGCATTCCGAGTTTCCTATTGTATTAGCTAACCTATGCTTTGATTTCTCGCAGGCAAGGTCAGGTATGACCAAGAATACAGGAGGACTTTATCAGATTAGCTAGCTACGGTTACTGTGTAAAGGCGTGTCATATAGTGACCTATGCGATCTGCAGTGCATTGTTCCACACTTCTGATTGTACGATAGCTAAATTAGCGAGCTCAAGATTACTTGCTATTTTGCGCCATCAATCTCAAAATCGTTGGCTATATATATATATATATATATATATATTAGATAATTGGCACTAGTTGATGGGTACTAGTGAACTATGAATAACGAATAAAGTGATGAGTAGAAGCATTTGCTGTTGCAATCTAAATTGATATGTGCACAAGTGTGGTATTTTATTTGACCTATTGTATGTTCTAGTTTATTTCACTGTCTGCCCTTGCACAACGAAAAAGGGAATTACCGGCTATCAACCAGTTCCGGGTAACGCAGAAGCCGTGACCCCATGTTCAACAGCGTCACAGCATTTTATTTGTCCATACATTTTGCCGCACTAGATTGCACAATTCTGCTTGGGAATATTGCACAGTATTCTAAAGATGTTAGAATGGGATCTGAAACCCTGGTCACTGAAGAACAGACCTCAAATGATTTGTTTTTGTTCAATGTTATCTCTTGACGTCTGGGTCCTTGAGCCTACTAAACCCCACAAAGCCTTGCCCAGGTTTCACTGTTTGTCTACACCTTTTTAGGAAGAATGTGACACAAATAAAGTTTGATAGATTTTTGGGCCCATGTGGGGGTGTGTGAGCACACTCCCTGACCTGTTCTGGAATTTAGTCTAACATCAAAGCCATGATTAGTATTGAAGTTTATCTGTGGGTCAGGGTTGGAGAGCCCTGCCCAGGAGTCAACAGCCTAGAACCACAAACTGTCCCCTGTCTCACCGACAACCTTCATTCAAGGTCAAAGATACATCTGTTACCAGACAGGCAGCTGGTGTTGCAAATCTTCAAAATGTTGACTCCTAAACTCCTTGCATTATGCAGGCCACAGAGAGAATCCATACCCTTTTTATTTTTTTTGTAGTTTTAGCTTAAAGATTGTGCTACATCAGATATCTAACAATTGCTTGCTTTAAGCCAGGGTTTCCCAAACTCGATCCTCGGAACCCCAAAGGGTGTACGTTTTGGTTTTTGCCCTAGCACTACACAGCTGATTCAAATAATCATCTAGCTTTGATCATTTTAATTAGCTGTGTAGTGTTAGGGCAAAACTCCAAATGTGCACCCCTTTGGGAAATGCTGCTTTACATCTTTTCAATAGTGAATACTAACGGTGTCTTTGTTGCCTTTGGCAGGCTCTACTTGCAAATTGCCTGGACACTGCTAGTAGTCAAGGGCAGTAACAAACCCTCTACTTGTAACTGCACAGGAAATCATTTGTGAGGAACTGCACAGGAAATCATTTGTGAGGAAGGTTCCACTAATTATTTTTCTATGGCAAAAATGTGAGGTGTATGTCGCCACCCACTGTATGGGTTGTAATACTTGTATTGTTCCCAAATAAATAAAAGCCAAAGAAACAAATTAATGTACTCCTTTAGTCCTTTAAACGTCAACTCTGATCCCTTCAGACTCTGGGGCTTGAGAAGGAAGAGCATCTTTGCACAGTATTCCTTGCAATGTTTCGGCCGTGAAGTCCTGGAGACCCAATAACCTTTCAGCTGCAAATACAATCATGGCCAGTTCCTTGGACTCCTTGTTCATTTGGGCAGGACAATTAATCACATATACAATAAAAGCCACAAAATCCACCTTCACGATCAGCATATCAGTTTCCCTAAAACTGTTGAACGACACGGAATCTCCACAGCCTGTGGGGCATCCACCATATTGTCAGCTTCACTCACTCCAACTATTTTGCATAGAGTACCACTAACCTGTAGTAGGTTTATGTATACCTTTAGTGACTAGTTTCTTGTGTTCCGTGTGCAAGCTCATTTGGATACGTTCAGCTAAAAGATATGTTTATTTGCTTTTTTTCAGTAGCGCTTAAATGGTAGTAGGCCTAACCTTAAATGCAAGTCAAGGAGCCAAATGAAAAGTCTCTTTCACAGATGTGATTCATTTCGGATGTTCACAAAAAATAGCCTTTCAAAAAGAGCAACTACAGTTACCAAGCCAGGAACTCTTGGAAATGGTGTACACTGGGGCTCCAGAGTGGCACAGCAGTTTAAGGCACTGCATCTCAGTGCAAGAGGTGTCACTATAGTACCTGGTTTGAATCCAGGCTCTATCACATCTGACCATGATTGGGAGTCCCATAGGGCAGCTTACAATTGGCCCAGCGTTGGCCGGAGTAGGCTGTCATTGTAAATAAGAACAAATTCTTAACTGACTTGCCTAGTTAAATAAACAGTCCCCCACAAAATTGTCCTTATTTTCAGCAGATGATGGCAGATGATTACAACACATCTCCTTTTGGCTATTGAAGGGGCCCCTCGTGCATTTGTATTACTTAAGCCCTTTTCAGGTCACACAATGGATAAAACTCTAGCTAGTGGCAATTTGAGGGTATAACAATTGGAATGTCAAGCACTCACTGAAGAAGAGTCCAACACTTCTCAACCTCAGATGAGCTATGTAGATTAAATCCGTTTCAATGTTTTGTTGTACCGTTGTCTCCGTCATAAAACCGTTCTCATACATCTTTTAGGCTTTCAGGAAATTCCTTCCCATGTTTGACCGGGTGCTGGTGGAGCGTCTGGCTGCGGAGACTATGTCAAAGGGGGGCATCATGTTGCCAGAGAAGGCCCAAGGCAAGGTTCTGCAGGCCACAGTGGTGGCAGTGGGACCAGGCTCCACAAACCAGGTAATTTACTTCGATCTGACTCTCTGGCTAAACAGTAGCTTATGTATGATTTGTGTAACTAACTGGAGTCGGTCTACAATTGTGGCTTACAGTCTGTCTGAGTTGTCTAACTGGCTTATCAGATTTCACAATGCCCAGATACAATATAGAAATCCTTTTTTTCTACTGATCTCATTCAGAAAGGGAAGCTGACACCCATGAGTGTCAAAGTTGGAGAGACGGTCCTTCTGCCAGAGTATGGAGGAACTAAAGTCGACCTGGAAGACAAGGCATGTCTAGAACTGTTTTCTACTTTATTGTTATTAGATGTATGATAAGTGATAAATTGAAATTATGTCCTACTACTGTATTCATTAGTTTGTGTATTGATTGTCTATTTAAATTTGTCTTTCAGGAATACTTCCTATTCCGTGATGCTGACATCCTTGGCAAATATGTAGAGTAAAATCTGTTTCACTGTAAAACGTCCCTGTAACCCCCATCCATCCTGTTAGAGAAGATTGTTGCCTCGTTCATGTCTTAGTTTTTTTTTAATGTTATTCAATTGTAAATAATTCTGATCATGTTTTGTTACAATAATAAAGTGGACTATTGAATCTGGATGTGTATCTCCTGAGCAGATATATGAAAAGAGGATTTGAGATGTATTTTATGTGCAAGTGGGGACTGTTCAGGCTGAGGAGTGTGTTTCACAGGCCCCCACCTGCAACACTCTGAATAAGACAAGTTGAATATACAGAATCAGATCTGCATAACATTTTGTTGAAGGAACTGGTGTTGGTAAAAGGTCCTTCCACCCCTGCATACACTTGTATTCTTCAAATACTATGATTCACACATATGTACGTAAACAAGCAAATGTGCAGTGTCAGTGATATCTCTGGAGGAATGACAACCATTTGGTAGCTCACTACTCCCAATCCCAGTTCTTGTTATCCGTCACACAAGCTTGTGCATCATTTGCATCCGGGCATTCTGTCGAGATGGTCATGGCGGAGGGTACTGCAGTTCTGAGGAGGAATAGGCCTGGAACCAAGGCGAAGGTATGTTTCTAGAAATTTGAATACGATTGCATTTGGTGAAGAGGCCATCGGTGATCATTAGTGGCCTTACCTCAACCGTGAATTTAATTTCGGTGATGGCTTCTGAAAAACACAGGAAGGGTCGGGGCTGCAAGCCAGTAACGTTAGTAGCTTGCTAACTTGGCTTGCTAAAAATGTTGCACAGCAGACTTTTCGACACGTGTCTAGTTTGCCAACTATCTAGCTAGACTAAAATCCCAATATGAATACTATCAGAGAACCACTTTTGATAGCTAGCAAGTAACTAATTGATGCTAGCTAACGTAGTTGCCAGAAGATGCCGACCCTACTGTTACACTTGTTTACGACTGAGCTGCACTGGGGTAGGAACGCAATCATGGGTATATTAACCTCTAACCACACCATTGAACTGGTGCAAGATATGGGTGAGGAAACGTACCTCAATGCAGGGATGGGATGGGGATATCCCACTGTACTCCAAATTGTACATGTATCCACACTGATACATCGAGAAGAATACTGCTAGTTTTAATGGACAACTGCTCTTTTTGTTCTCATGCTAGCTAGCAGTAACCACTGCACACATTTTGGAATTTCAGTGCCAGACAATTAATCTCCATTGTTCAACACAAAGTGCTGTTATGGAAGTAACCATTCTGCTGGCTTGGCAGTTTTGAAAGGGAAGTTTAAAGGTAAAGTAATCAATAGTAAGGCTCATCATTCTGGAAGATGGTTCATTTTAGTTATAGATGTGAATGGTCTTTTTATTTTGGGAAGCTACAAAAATCATTTATGCTACAAATAACAGTTCAAAAACAAAAACCTATTTCAAGATTTTTAGCAGGAAATCCATCTACTTTTAGATATATTTGTGGATGCCAGACTGAATTTTGGAAGGGATTGGAATTCTATTGGGGATCCTCAATGGGATTGCTTACCTCCTGAGCTACAAGAATGAATAATCCTTCCAAATTGAATTTATGTTTGGGATTTGATGGTTTTGAGATATATATATATATATATAAAACAATATACATTGTGTTGCAAATATATGTCCAAGCAATAAAGAATCGATTTTTGTTTAATATCCAGAGTAGATGTCTCTATTGAAACCTCTGTTCTCATGGCCCCTGGGGTGGCAGGGTAGCCTAGTGGTTAGAGCGTTGGACTAGTAACCGGAAGGTTGCGAGTTCAACCCCCTGACAAGGTACAAATCTGTTGTTCTGCCCCTGAACAGGCAGTTAATCCACTGTTCCTAGGCCGTCATTGAAAATAAGAATGAGTTCTTAACTGACTTGCCTGGTTAAATAAAGGTAAAACATTTAAATTAAATAAAAATTTCAATCAACCTCGTAGCATCTACAGATGGACAGAAAAATAACAATTACCAGAAATTTAACAAAACACTTCCGGCTGATGAACGGTTCAAGACTGCAGCTAAATCTATTAGAACTGAATGCTAGAATAAGGCAAACTTGTTGAAGTTATATGGTGCATACTGGGAAATCAGAAAGTTGACCATTGCTAAGACAAAAAGTCTATAATCAAAGACATTGTTAGCATCTATGGACAAGAGGACTTGAGTCATCAAGACGAGCACATTATTAAAATAATATATGAGGACAAAGCTTAAGGATTCTGGACTTCCTGACGGGACGCCTCCAGGTGGTAAAGGGTAGGCAACAACACATCTGGCACGCTGATCCTCAACCCTGGGGCCCCTCAGGGGTGCGTACTTAGTCCCCTTCTATACTCCCTGTTCACCCATGACTGAGTGGTCAAGCACGACTCCAACACCGTCCTTAAGTTTGCTGACGACAAAACAGTGGTAGGCATGATAACTGACAACCATGAGACAGCCTATAGGGGAGAGATCAGAGACCTGGCAGTGTGATGCCAGGACAACAACCTCTTTCTCAATGTGAGCAAGACAAAGGAGCTGATCGTGGACTACAGGAAAAGGAGGGTCGAACAGGCCCCCATTAACATCGACGGGACTGAAGTGGAGCGGGTCGAGAGTTTCAAGTTCCTTGGTGTCCACATCACCAACAAACTATCATGGTCCAAACAAACCAAGACAGTTGTGAAGAGGGCACGACAACTCCTTTTCCCCCTCAGGAGACTGAAAAGATTTGTCATGGGTCCCCAGATCCTCAAAAAGGTCTACAGCTGCACCATCGTGAGCATCCGGACCGTTTGCATTACCGCCTGGTATGACATCGGCTCGGTATCTGACCGTAAGGCGCTACAGAGGGTAGGCGGTGGTGTCAGAGGAAGGTCCAAGTCATAGACTGTTCTCTGCTAATGCACGGCAAGCGGTACCGGAGCGCCAAGTCTAGGACCAAAAGGCACCTGAACAGCTTCTACCCCCAAGCCATAAGACTGCTGAACAACTAAACTAATCAAATGGCCACCCGGACTATTTACATTGTTTTTACACTGCTGCTACTCGCTGTTTATTATTTATGCATCGTCACTTTACAAATGACCTCGATTAACCTGTACCGACGCTCATTGACTCTACCGTTACCCACGGTATATATCCTCATTGTTATGTAAATTTCTTGTTACCTTTTGAATTATTAGATTTTTTTGTAACTTTCGTTTATTTAGTAAATATTTTATTAACTCTATTTCTTGAACTGCGTTTTTGGTTAAGGGCGTGTAAGTAAGAATTTCACGGTAAGGTCTAAAACACCTGTTGTATTCAGCGCATGTGACAAATACAATTTGATTTGAGATCAAGAACAAAGTGGATGGAAGAAGGTGAGAAAAACACGAAATATATTTTTTACTTGGAAAAAATAAATGCTGAACTCTCCTTGGTTAAATTGAACATTAATGGACATACTTCAGAAATCCAAAGGAAATGTCTTGCTTTGTTACATAGTTCGATGGTAAATGATATACTAAAAGGGATAATGTTGGCGATATAACCTCTTTTCTGTCCTCCATAAAAGAGAATGCTTTGTGTATTGATGTGGAGTTCAAAAGAATGTGTGACCAAAATATATCTTTGGAAGAGATTAAGAAAGACATCATCTGGTAATTAAGGTCAAACCAGTGAATTTTTTATAAAGTATTTCAAGATGACATTTGTGATTTAAAAAATTTGTATTCATAGAAGCTATTGAAATGGGGAAGTTACTTTCTTTGATGTCTCAAGGTTTAATCTCTTTACCAAAGCCTAATAAAGATGCTTTAATATTAGAACACTGGAGGCCTATAACTTTAAATAAATATGTCAAATTGTTAACTGTTATCTTTGCAGAAAGATTAAAGATGTCTTGAAACAATTACTGATGATTGTCAATCAGGATTTATGAGAGGGAGGCACATTCGTAATAATATTCTTTGGTTTTAGATTTGATAGATTAAAGTAACCTTTCAAATTACGACCGTTTTATTTGTCAATCCCCCAAAAATATATTTCTATTTTATTTGTAAGGCATTCGATTCGGCAGAGTATAGTTTTATGTGTTGAAACACTGGATTTCTTTAGATTTGGCAATTACTTTAAACAAGTCATTCAGACATGGATGCAATAGCTCAATTAAATGACCTAATGGGGGGTAGAACAGAGTCTATAAAAAGCTGTGTTTGAATGTATTTTCTTCTATCTTGTTTGACTTTGAAATAAAATAGAACATTTTGCATTAAAGTATCAATCTAATGATTTGGCTGATATTGCCTGTATTCCCATAAAATGTTATTACATACCTGGGCATCAAGATATGTAAAAACCAAACAAAGGGCTAATTAAAATTTGACTCCCATCACTGAGAATGTTGAGGTTTGATGCTTGGTTGTTAAATGGTCACATATTGCTGTCAAAAACTGAAGAAGTATCGAGACTGCAATGGCTGCAATGGCATTGGATGTTCCCCACGCAACAAGTAAAGAAGTAGACTTGAAACTTTTACATTTTGTTTGGAGGAATAAACCACATTATTTAAAAAATAGTGTATTGTGTAATGCTCTAGATCTGGGCGGTTTAAATGTGCTTGATTTTGGTACATCAGATATTATCTTTAAGACTAGGTGGATCAAGAATTACATCCAATTTGCAGATAGGATTTGGAATATTATTCCAAATCTTGTTTTTGAAAAGGTTGGTGGCATTGAATTTTTCCAAAAATGTAACTGAGCTCATTAAAATTCCCCTTACATTATCCAATTTCCATAAGCAGGTGTTACTATTCTGGTTAATTGTATATAAACGTAACTTCTCCCCTAATAGATGTTTGATTTGGAATAACAAAGACATAAAATATAATAATACATAATTTTTCTATAGATGGTTTGAGAACGGTATTTTGTTACTGACACAATTATTTATTGAAATGGACAAATGTATTGTTATGTAGAGTTTTTTAATAGATATGTAATTCCAGTGATGGTGAAGGACTATGCCATTGTTTTTAATGCAATACATACAGGCCTTAAGACTTTTACAGGAAATAATGTTATTGAGAGGAATGTGGAATTCAGTTTCAGCGTCCTATTAGATGGCGTATGCATCAATGATAAAAAGTGGTAGAATTTCAATCTTCTTGATGGAGCAGGGTGGATAAATGTACAATTTGGAGTACAGCGGCACATCCCATTCCAGCATTGAGGTACATTTTCCGACCCATATCTCGCGCCAGCTCCATGGTGTCTTAATGTAACAATGATTGAGTTCCAATCCCAGTGCAGCTCAATGTAAACAAGCGTAGCGGTAGGGTCGTTATCTTTTGGCAAGCTAATTTAGTAGCCAACCTAGTTTACATTTGGTATTGATAACGTTCATCTACACGGAACAAAAATATAAAAGCAACAAGTAAAGTGTTTCACGAGCTGAAATATAAAATCACAGAAATGTTCCATACCCACAAAAAGTTTATTTCTCAAAAATGTTATTTACATATGTGTTTACATACCTGTTAGTAAGCATTCTATTTTGCCAAGATAATCCACCCTCCTGACAGGTGTGGCATATCAAGAAGCTGATTAAACAGCATGATAATTACACAAGCCCCCTTGTGCTGGGGAAAATAAAAGGTCACTTAAAATATGTAGTGTTGTCACACAACACAATGCCACAGATGTCTCAAGTTTTGAGGGAGCATGCAATTGGCATGCACCTGCAGGAATGTCTACCAGAGCTGTAATGTTCGTTTCTCTACCATAAACGTCATTTTAGAGAATTTGGCTGGGTCCAACTGGTCTCACAACCACAGACCACTTGTAACCACACCAGCCCAGGACCTCCATATCTGGCTTCTTCACCTATGGGATCATCTGAGGGAGGGAGGGGGGGGTGGAGTATTTCTGTCTGTAATAAAACCCTTTTGTGGGGAAAAATAATTCTGATTGGCTGGGCCTGGCTCCCCAGTGGGTGGGCCTATGCCGTCCCAGGCCTACCCATGGCTGCACTCCTGCCCGGTCATGTGAAGTCCATAGATTAGGGCTTAGGGACTGATTTCCTTATATGAACAGTAACTCAGTAAAATCTTTGAAATTGTTGTATAGTTTTGTTCAGTATAGCTAAGTAATTTGGGGCACTTTACAAGTATAAGGTCAACACAAGTAATGACTTTTTGATAGTTAGCTGATGCTAAATATTTTTGGTAGTTAATTACAGTGCTGAAGTCTACAGTTCACTAGCTAGCAAGCTATGTCAAAATAGCTGACAGTTACCAGTTAGCTAACGTTAGCTAGCATGTCAACCAATACAGTGTTTGCTAGCTAATGTAAACAATGCTGTCTATGGCTAGATGGTGTGAAGGCTGAGAGGTGACACGTTTGTCCATTGAGCGCATACAGTGAATATGATTAACGTTATCCCTTTGTCCCTCTCTCACTGCAGGATTTCTACAATTGGCCGGATGAATCCTTTGAGGAGATGGACAGCACTCTGGCTGTACAACAGGTTTGGTTGAGTTAGTCAGTGGGGAATGACTGAGGAGTCCATTTTGAGCTTCAAATTAGCTTCAAGTGTCATGATTGCAGAATGCTGTTTGTTGCTGTCAAGCCTGACATTGACGAGCTGTGCCTTATTTTAACATGGCTGCTGCCCTATAAACCTACAAAGCATCTTATCTAGTGTGATCATTGTCATCCATGTCAGAACCTTAGTCTGTTAACAAGGATGCTAGCCGAATCCGGATGTTTGACTAACCTCAGTGGTACCCTGTCCATGTTCAGTACATTCAGCAGAACATCCGGTCAGACTGCTCTAACATCGATAAGATCCTGGAGCCTCCAGAGGGACAGGACGAGGGAGTGTGGAAGTACGAGCACCTCAGGTACACTGCGTTCCTTCACTTGACTTACCAGACGTATTACTTTGACCCTATACCAACTACACACTTGACTGATTAGACTCTCTACACTGAGTGTGTCTACCAAATCAATTAGAGTAATTGATTTTGGTGTTGTCTCACTCATCTTTTTCCTTATCCCCATTCCCCCATCCACCCCTTCTTTCTCTCTGTTATAGGCAATTCTGTCTGGAGCTGAATGGACTAGCTGTGAAACTGCAGAGTGAGTGCCACCCAGACACCTGCACGCAGATGACTGCCACAGAGCAGTGGATCTTCCTATGTGCTGCACACAAAACCCCCAAAGAGGTGAGTGTTACTAAAATCAGAATTTAATTCACTCAGGGTTTTATTTTTAAATTTAGCCTGTCATGGCACAGGATGCAATTGCCTGTGTGTTTGTGTCCAGTGTCCTGCCATTGACTACACCAGGCACACGCTGGACGGAGCTGCCTGCCTTCTCAACAGCAACAAGTATTTCCCCAGCCGGTGAGCGCACACACACACACACACACACACAAAATGTAAAGGAATACTTTGGTTTCCTACTCATACACTTTCAATCTTCTCTCCCCAGTGTGAGCATCAAGGAGTCCTCTGTAGCCAAGCTGGGCTCTGTGTGTCGCCGTATCTATAGGATATTCTCTCATGCCTATTTCCACCATCGCCAGATATTCGACAAGTATGAGGTAAGTGGTAGTTGGAAGTTCCCACTTCCCAAATAGACCTGGATTTTGGCTCCTCGTTCTTATTGAAACTGAAGAATAGCGTCACAGGGACACAAACTGCTTTTTTCTGCTTGTTTAAATTAGAAAATGTAAAGCTCATATCCACAAGTGTACACCAGGTTGAAGAGGAAATTGAGAAGAATCAGGTCAGTTATTGTGCTTTTTTTCTGCCAGATGAGTTATGTTCCATCTTGTGGTTGTATCAAATTCAGTCAACAGGTGGCGCTTCAGACCAGGTTTCCCAAAAGCATCTTAAGGCTACGTTTGTTAGAATTAGTCTTAAAATGCTTTGGGAAACACTGATATGTGGTTATTACTAGAACTGGGCAGATGATTAGCTTCACTTCATGGTCCACTGATCCCGGCTCAGTAGTCAATGTAATGACCCCATGCAGACCAAAGCTATAATGGCACTACAGTCTATAAACTAGTGAATCAGACACTGCTTTTCTTGAGTCACCTCTCTGTCTAGAGGGTATGTGCTATGGGTTGTTTCTGGACAGAGCCTAACTCAGCCTAATTCTCTTGTTTGTTTCCCTTCTATGTCCCTCCCTGCAGAATGAGACGTTCCTGTGCCATCGGTTCACACGCTTTGTGATGAAGTATAACCTGATGTCCAAGGACAACCTGATCGTTCCTATCCTGGAGGAGGAGGTCCAGAACGCTTCAGCCGGGGAGAGCGAGGCCTGAGAGGAGAGCTGCACACAGGAGACCAGACGTGTATTCAAATACTGCTTGATTGAGCTTGCCTGTTGCAATGGAACCAAGAGAAGTCCCACATGTGCAAACCCCACCCATCTGGCACTCTAAAGCAAATGCTCAAAGTATTTGAAAGATTTCAGATAGTATTTGAACCAATGATTTGTATATACACTAGACTGACAGGGGGCGCTGTTTTGAAGCCACCACGCCTCCCATCTTGGCACCATTGTAAAAAAATGTCTACAATTGTTTTTGCCACATTTACTCTATTACAGACAGCTACATGCATAATTTGTAATTGTGTGAGCTAAAAGTAAAAAATGTAATTTTAAACATCCTTAAAAGTACTAATGTTACTGGCCCCGCTACAACAACAATACTTAAATATATGTAATTTTGTCCTTGAAATATTCAAGTGGAATTCCTATGGACTGCCAATATGGCCGACCGGTGGCTCCAAAGCCTCTCATTAGCCAATGCATAGCATCAGCAATCCAGAGTTTATATACATCATTGATTGGAACCCAGGTCTGAAACAGCTATACACTACAGACAGGCTCTCACTACTTGCTTTAACATTTTAAGCACCTGGATTTGCTCAACCTACATAAAACCATAATGTGTTGATGACAAAGGCACACTCATGGGCTCCCTGTATATAACCTCTGCTCTCCCATGTCCCCCTCCATCTTGTTTTCCTGGTGCTTTACATTCTCCCTGTTGCCTTTGTTCTCTCTTGCTGAATTGTAAATGGACCCCTTGCCACTCCAGGAAGATCTGAGAGGATTGGTGGAAAAATGCAGACATTTCCATGCAGCCCATTGGAAGGCAAGATGAAGCTATGACTATAATGCTTCTGTATCCAATCTGCTCAAATGTACAGGTGTGTGTAGGGTTTAGAGGCTATGGATCCATTTGTGGTTCAGAATCTCTGCTTTTGTTGCTCTGAGTACATACCTCCGTCACCATTCCCCCCCCGCAGGGTAGCCTAGTGGTTAGAGCGTTGGACTAGTAACCGGAAGGTTGCAAGTTCAAACCCCCGAGCTGACAAGGTACACATCTGTCGTTCTGCCCCTGAACAGGCAGTTAACCCACTGTTCCTAGGCAGTCATTGAAAATAAGAATTTGTTCTTAACTGACTGGCCTAGTTAAATAAAGGTAAAAAAATAAAAAATAAAGTTATTTTGTGAGAGTCTTGTCTATCTGCCCCACTTTTTAATTTTCCTTTTTTAATGAACTGAATTTTGTTACATTTTCATGATGTCTGTTAATAAAAAGACTGTTACCCAATGTGCTTGTTGACTTTTTGAAATGTCCCTTTGTATAAATTGGCCCCATCTGTCGTTTGCCACTTCATTTCTAAGGTGTACGCCTCAACACCTTGATGAAGGTTAAGGTGGCAGATGTGAATGTGGGGCAAAGCGCTTTAAAAGTAAATCGGTCAGTATTTAAGGATATAATATATTTCTTAAGCAGAGAATACAACTGCACGCAGAGGAACAAGAAAGGGAAATTCACTTTTTAATGAGATAAAACACCAATGACAACAAATGACAATTTCTCCAAAATGAAAACACTGCAACAGGTAGATAATACTGATTTGTTTCGCCATCCCCAAAAAAGGGAGCTAATTTAAAAACTTGTAGTCTGTGCATCTCTAGTAATACTTCCTGTTAACATTACGATATGTACAGCAGCATGGTGTTGCTTTCTTATACAACAAGCCCTTGCTTGTTTCCCTTCACATGATCAAACATTTCAAAAGAGTCAACTGTCACTATCTCCTGAAGAAACTAGGGCTTTTGTCTCAAGATCTGAGGAGAGGAATCTACATCATCACTGAGCAGAATGAAACAATTGAGGCCTGATAACCAGTGCCATGTAGCTATGGTGAAACAACTACCAGCAATTTCCAATGACAGAATAGGTGCAGGAACAGAATATCTACTGATCCGATGCCAACTGGTAAAATTGTTATAAAATACTTAAGAAATATACACTAATGATGACATCATGAACAGATTAGTGAACAATAGATGTTTAGCACCAATCAGACTGTCTGAATACAATGGCTCTAATGTACTGTATGTGTACATCTCAAAAAAGGTTTGAAATATTGTTCAATCGTTCCTACTTACCCAGGCACCCCTGTGGCTTGGCAGTCCTATCTCTCTCTGTGTGTATGTGTATATATATATAAAAACACATCTGAACTCACCCAAGAAATGAATGTACAAACAAGCTTCTCCAGGCCTGAACTCAAACACCCAGAGTTAAACACAACCATCACAGAAAGAGAGAGGGCTGTTTGTAATATGGCTGAAATTCACCGCCAGGCCCATAGACAAGTCTGACCTGGATATTGTCAGTACCGCCAACACAGCGAACGTGTCTATTTGTCCACCTGATAAATGTTTACATCCTGCTGGGTGTGTTTATGGGAAAGGAGAGGAGGGAGAGGAGCTGGTGGCAGGATGTAGATATGCTGCGTCTCTGAACCGTGTCACCTTGAGCCTGAGCAGACGTGATGTCACGTCAGAACGAGGAGAGTTGTATTGAATTGGATTGAATAGAGGTGTTGGCAGTTCTAAAGGGGAGGGTGGATGAGCGGGTGAGGAGGTTTTCCAAAACAGGAACAATGTCTGAAACGTGAGCAGTAACTGAAGAACAAAAACATTGGGACACATCTGTCCAACAGGTGTGTTGTGGGTCACAGGGAGATTAGTCCAGAGGTCTGCCTGTGCACAGAGAGGTTCTTCCTGGTGTGTCCTGTGCTTCCTGCTTTGTGCTGGTGACAGTTGTGTGAATGTGTGTGTCTGTGTTCTCATCACATGAAAAGGTGCAGCGTGAACAATGTGATCTTTTTGAATCATGACTAATAAGTGTATGTGTGGAAGAATGTGGGTATGAGTAAAAGTATCTCAATGTCAGTGAACACAGACTGCTTGGTTTTCCCAACAAAATTTAAAAAAAAAAGGAAATAACACCACCTCAAAATGGTGCGTATGGCTTCATAATAAAATACATTAAAAAGTGCCACGTTTTGCTTTCTAATCTATGATCTTCTTGGTTAGGGAAGAGATTAGAGGGATAAATATTATCTGTGTGTTAATCTCAGGGTTCACATGCATGTGACCTCTGCCGCCCCGTCGTCCTGCTCGAAGCCACCCTCCTCCAGGTGGGACAGGGCGCTGGGGTACCCCCCTCCGAAGACGGGGAACCCCCCGATACCCCCCGCGGTGGGGGACAGCTCCTCAGTGGGGTGTGTTCGGGGGCTGCCCACACCACGACTCACAGAATGAGTGGCCACGTCCCTCTGCATGGACCCCGCCTGGGAGAGGACAAAGAGGTGAGGAAGAGTCTAGCATGCAGTGTTGACTTTGGCAGCTATTTTAGATTTAGTTTTAGTCTTAAAATACTTTAGTCTTAGTCACATTTTTGTCATTTTATCATTTGTTAGCTTTAGTTATTATCAAACGACTGGACAATGTTGTCACATAATAGTCAGTGCATCTTTTTCTATTAAATAATGAATATTTAGGTTACCGCTAACTTCCATCATGTGCACATTCAGATAGTAGTAGTTGGATATGGCTATCCCCTCATATACCTTAGCTGGCTTCATTGATATTGTGGCAGATTGTAACCAATGACAGCCATAATTAACCTTATAGGCTATAAAGACTTGGCTACAGGTTAGACCATTTACAGCTCTGACCATTTACAGCTCTGACCATTTACAGCTCTGACCATTTACAGCTCTGACCATTTACAGCTCTGACCATTTCCTCTGATTATTTACACCTCTGATTATTTACACCTCTGATTATTTACACCTCTGATTATTTACACCTCTGATTATTTACACCTCTGATTATTTACACCTCTGATTATTTACACCTCTGATTATTTACACCTCTGATTTTCTCCACATCATAACAGTCAAGGGGGGGGTAAATAAATTGTAGCTTTCCAAAAATGCCAGAAGTATTACAGTACACCTAATATTCAACAAATATCATTTGTTTTCCCCATTGGAAAAAAAACTACCACAACTAGCATTTGTAGACCACGGCGCGAGATCGGCAACACAGATAAATAAATAACAGTGCACATGAGAAAATATAGAGCTTCTGATGTGATCAAAGCAACAACCACAAAAAGCCTACATGAAAGAGAGTAAACATGATTGTTTCTAGTTGATATCAGTTACAAGCCAAGTGTCCTGGCTTCGCAAGTTCAAAAGATTGATGAGTGTGACCGCCTGGGAGCTTTGTGGGAGAGCCAGGCAGATCAGCTCAATCAGACCGTGCAACTGAAAGATGTTAATTCTGCCAATGAGAGGATTGCATGAAATATTCTGCATGCATGTTTATGATTGGACAAAACTATGGAAGCCCATTCCCACCGATAATTAAAAGTAAATAAATAGGCCAATGCTACCTCAAAATATCTTGGGGCCCAGAGTTTTTCCTAATCTGGTGGACTAACCCAGTGGTTCTCAAACCTGTCCTCGTGGACCCCCAGCCGGTTCATGTATTTGATCTTTCCCAGAACCAGCACACCTGATTCAACTTGTCAACTAATCATCAAGCCCTTTATTCAGTGAATCAGGTGAACTGTTCTGGAATAAAACAAAATTGTGAAATGTCTGGGGATCCCCGAGGGGAGGTTTGAGGACCACTGGACTAACCGAATCAGGTAAAATTTCAGACCCTAGTTGGAGGGTATGACATAGCAATAAATCAACTAGAAAACATGTTTATATGATGGAACCAGATATTTTATAAATCAGGTCATGTGGTTAAAAATAAACAAATAGACAACTGCGATTGGACAATAGAACTAACAGGGCTGAGTTTGCTTTATGCAGTGTTGCATCGTGTAAGGCCTTTGCATCTGTAATTAAAAGGTTACTCACACAGTATGTCATCACTATTGTGTCGATTGATTAATTCCAGTCAATTCTGGAATGATAAGGTCTAGGTAGCCTAGCCACCCGAAGTTTGAATATAAACCACATTTGATTACATTTGACGAAACAAATGACGAAACATATCCTATATGTATGTTCTATTACCTCAAAACTTGGAGTTAGTATCTTGAAACTGAGATAGTATCAACATTTCTGAGTGTCGGAAATGGGCTCTTCCAAAACAGATGAAAAGGAGTTTAATGTCAAATTAAATGTCCATTGGGCTCCCAAGTGGCACAGCGGTCTAAGGCACTGCACCCCAGTGCTAGAGGCGTCACTACAGACCCTAGTTCAATTCCAGGCGGTATCACAACCGGCCATGATTGAGAGTCCCATCTGTAGTCAGGAAAAATAGGATTTTTTCATTTTTTATTGTTTATAAATGTACACTGCTACCATGTACCTGTGATGATTTAAAATGTTCTATGCAATAACACAATGTTTTGCAGATAGTCAGGGATGTCATCAAAATCCTGCCTGAATATCCAATTAAAACAACTAACATCATATCGAATGCAGCACAGATGTGTGTCATTGCTAGTGCTAACGTAATACAATTCATTGATTAGTATGATAATGCCAAAATCTCACTCTGATTTCATCTTTATCTTATAACAAAAACCCACAAGGGGCAGTATTGTCCCAAAAATAGCAACTTTCCTGGTGTAGTATTTTGTGCTAACTGAAGCCAAGCCCTCACCTGGTTCCTCTGTGGTACTGAAGACGTCTTGACTGGTCTCTGTAGGAACACCACCTGCTTGGTGGCCAGATTACCATCACTGGAGACACACAATCTATATATTAGAAAGGAAAATCCTCATACAAGGCCTGATGACCCGGTCTACAAAATGGACCAGTTTGTTCCAGCAAAACATCAATTATGTGTGTTACCTGTCATGGCGGATGATAGGTGTGGGCAGGACACAGGTGAGCAACCAGCCAAACTTAGCCAGTGTGTGAAGGAGTGGCCCGTAATCTGTCTTCACATCAGAACCCTATACAACACAGCAATGATGTCACACACTGGACACAGGCAATTGTTGCATGTTTTCTACACTTTGTTTATCCATCTTGTAGTATTACAATTAGGGTTGTTGGCACACAAACACACTCCTGAGACACATTATGTTGCTCGCAAGTGAATGTCATTCACCACAACTAGTTGTTTGAGCTGTGTTTACTTGGACACACATAGAGACGTAATTGTAATGCTAATCTCTCTCTCCCCCAACAGGATCTTCCCCAGAGAATATCTACCTACTGCAACACATTCACCGGTCCTCACTGGCTGAACCACACACACACACACAGGTAATACGTAACACACACACACGGCTCTCTGACCTCGATGACGGTCCACTGCTCCACTACGATGGTGTCGTTGGCAGGAGGGGCAGTGCTTCTCTCCTCATAGACAAACAACCCCTCTAGAGACCTGGGCACGGGCTCACCTGAGACAACACACACAGATTATCAATCAACATACAATGCATATCTACCAGGAAACACACACTCAAACGCTATGAGTTACACAAATGCAAATCAGTAGACAGATGTTCATCAGCAGATACCTTTACTGTAGCGGCTGAAGTGCATTGTGAACAATGCTCTACACGTGGCAGTGAATTCCAGATAGTTAAGAAAGGACACTACCGGTCAAACGTTTTAGAACACCTACTCATTCAAGGGTTTTTCTTTATTTTTACTATTTTCTACAATGTAGTATAATTAGTGGAGACAAACTATGGAATCATGTCGTAACTTTTTTTTTTAACAAATCAAAATATATTTGAGATGTGACGTTCTTCAAATAGCCACATTTTGCCTTGACAGCTTAGCACACTCTTGGCATTCTCTCAACCAGCTTCGTGAGGTAGTCACCTGGAATGCCTTTCAATGAACAGATGTACCTTCTTAAAAAGTTAATTTGTGGAATTTCTTTCCTTCTTAATGTGTTTGAGCCAATCAGTTGTGTTGTGATAAGGTAGGGGTGGTATACAGAAGATAGCCCTATTTAATTAAAATATTTTATTTAACAAGGCAAGTCAATGAAGCACAAAGTCTTATTTACAATGGCGGCCTAGGAACAGTGGGTTAACTGCCTTGTTCAGGGGCAGAATGACAGATTTTTACCTTGTCAGTTCGGGGATTCGATCAGCAACCTTTCGGTTACTAGTCCAACGCTCTAACCACTAGGCTACCTGCTTCCCCTACCTGCTGCCCCTACCTGCTATGGTAAAAAACAAAGTCCATATTATGGCAAGCACAGCTCAAATAAGCAAAGAGAAACAACAGTCCATCATTACTTTAAGACATGAAGGTCAGTCATTCCGGAAAATTTCAAGCACTGAAAGTTTTTTCAAGTGCAGTCGTAAAAACCATCAAGAACTATGATGAAACTGGCTCTCATGAGGACCGTCACAGGAAAGGAAGACCCAGAGTTCTCTCTGCTGCAGAGGATACATTCATTAGAGTTAACTGCACCTCAATTGCATCCCAAATAAATCTGAATCTGCAATAGGTAAGCAGCTTGGTTTGAAGAAATCAACTGTGGGAGCAATTATTAGGAAATGGAAGACATACAAGACCACTGATAATCTCCCTCGATCTGGGGCTCCACGCAAGATCTCACCCCGTGGGGTCAAAATGATCACAAGAACGGTGAGCAAAAATCCCAGAACCACACGGGGGGGATCTAGTGAATGACCTGCAGAGAGCTGGGACCAAAGTAACAAAGCCTACCATCAGTAACACACTACGCCGCCAGGGACTCAAATCCTGCAGTACCAGACGTGTCTCCCTGCTTAAGCCAGTACATGTCCAGGCCCGTCTGAAGTTTGCTAGAGAGCATTTGGATGATCCAGAAGAAGATTGGGAGAATATCATATGGTCCGATGAAACCAAAATATAACTAATTGGTAAAAACTCAACTTGTCGTGTTTGGAGGTCAAATAATGCTGAGTTGCATCCAAAGAACACCATACCTACTGTGAAGCATGGGGGTGGAAACATCATGCTTTGGGGCTGTTTTTCTGCAAAGGGACCAGGACGACTGATCAGTGTAAAGGAAAGAATGAATGGGGCCATGTATCGTGAGATTTTGAGTGAAAACCTCCTTCCATCAGCAAGGGCATTGAAGATGAAACGTGGCTGGGTCTTTCAGCATGACAATGATCCCAAACACACCGCCCGGGCAACGAAGGAGTGGCTTCGTAAGAAGCATTTCAAGGTCCTGGAGTGGCCTAGCCAGTCTCCAGATCTCAACCCCATAGAGAATCTTTGGAGGGAGTTGAAAGTCCGTGTTGCCTAGCAACAGCCCCAAAACATCACTGCTCTAGAGGAGATCTGCATGGAGGAATGGGCCAAAATACCAGCAAGTGTGTGAAAACCTTGTGAAGACTTACAGAAAACGTTTGACCTCTGTCATTGCCAACAAAGGGTATATAACAAAGTATTGAGAAACTTTTAAATTCATTAAAAATCCTACAATGTGATTTTCTGGATTTTTTTCCCTCATTTTTTCTGTCATAGTTGAAGTGTACCTATGATGAAAATTACAGGCCTCATCTTTTTAAGTGGGAGAACTTGCACAATTGGTGGCTGACTAAATACTTTTTTGCCCCACTGTATATAACCCCTAGTATTTATTGTCTATACACACACACTAGGTAAGACCTGAGCGGACCACCCCCTGTATTTTGGTTAGCGCACCAGGTGATGCTAAAAGATTAGGTAAGTAGTGGGTAGGCAGGTAAGGTAGGAGAGGGGGCTCTTTAACTTTAACTTTCTTTGGTTCCGTCCAGACCCTTTCCCCCAAATTACCATGTGAAGGAATAAATAAATTCCCAGTAAACAGTACATGTTCTGCCTTTGTCATCCTTACCCGCACCTACAGTCCCATTCATCTTTCACTCCACGGGGAGTTGAGTTGTAGCAGGGTGTTGCGTTCCCTCTTCCTAGAGGCTTACGTAACATGACCTTATGATCACTTGGCTACACAGCCGATGCCCCCCCCCCCCCCAGACTATTTCAATAACATGGTACCTAATTTTGTTTACCTGTCGGCCCCAGCCTCAAACTCCGATCCTGTACGTACCTAACTGACCCGCTCTGCCCATTCATCGCCATTTACCCGTTGTCTTAGCTCTCCTGATCAACACCTGTAATTGCGTTATGCCTCTCTCTAATGTCAATATGCCTTGTCTACTGCTGTCTTGGCTAGTTCTTATTGTTTTATTTCACTGTAGAGCCATCAGTCCCGCTCAAAATGCCATAGATAGCTCTTTTGTCCAACACCACACACATGCAGAGACCTCACCTGGCTTAACTGGTGCCTCCAGAGACGAAACCTCTCTCATCATCACTCAATGCCTAGGTTTACCTCCACTGTACTCACATCCTACCATACCCTTGTATGTACATTATGCCTTGAATCTATTCTACCACGCCCAGAAATCTGCTCCTTTTATTCTTTGTCCCCAACGCACTAGACGACCAGTTCTTATAGCCTTTAGCCGTATCCTTATCCTACTCCTCCTCTGGTGATGTAGAGGTTAACCCAGGCCCTGTTGCCCCCAGCACCACTCCTATTCCCAGGATGCTCTCATTTGTTGACTTCTGTAACCGTAAAAGCCTTGGTTTCATGCATGTTAACATAAGAATCCCCCTCCCTAAGTTTGTTTTATTCACTGCTTTACCATACTCTGCCAACCCTGATGTCCTAGCTGTGCCTGAATCCTGGTTTAGGAAGGCCAAAATTCTGAAATTTCCATCCCCAACTACAACATTTTCTGCCAAGATAGAACAGCCAAAGGGGGTGGAGTTGCAATCTACTAAAGATATAGGCTGCAGAGTTCTGTCATGTTATCCAGGTCTGTGCACAAACAGATCGAGCTTCTACTTTTAAAAATCCACCTTTCCAGAAATAAGTCTTTCACTGTTGCCGCTTGTTACAGGCCCCCTCAGCCCCCAGCTGTGCCCTGGACACCATATGTGAATTAATTGCCCCCCATTTATCTTCAGAGTTTGTACTGTTAGGTGACCTAAACTGGGATATGCTTAGCACCCCGGCCGTCCTACAATCTAAGCTAGATGCCCTCAATCTCACACAAATTATCAAGGAACCTTCCAGGTACAACCCTAAATCTGTAAACATGGGCACCCTCATTATATATCATCATGACCAGTTTCAGTGATTTTGCAATTCGTTCCAGTCATTGGCAGCAGAGAACTGGAAGGAAAGGTGGCCAAACGAGGAGTTGGCTTTGGGGATGACCAGTGAAATATACCTGAAACTGGAGTCTTATATCTCCCCTCACTGTAATATAAGCAACAGCTGTCAGAACAGCTTACCAATCATTGCACCTGTACACAGCCTATCTGTTAATAGCCCACCCAACTACATTATCCACATATTATTTTTTGCTCCGTTGCACCCCAGTATCTCTACTTGCACATTGTCATCTGCACATCTATCACTCCAGTGTTTAATTGCTAAATTGTAATTATTTCGCCACTGTGGCCTATTTATTGCCTTACCTCCCTAATCTTACTATATTTGCACACATTGTATATAGATTTTTCTATTGTGTTATTGACTGTATGTTTGTTTATCCCATGTGTAACTCTGTGGTGTTTGTCGCACTGCTTTGCTTTATCTTGGCCAGGTCGCAGTTGTAAATGAGAACTTGTTCTCAACTGGCCTACCTGGTTAAATAAAGGTGAAATAAAAAATAAAAAAACTGTTCAGGGGAGACTGTGTGAATCAGGCCTTCATGGTCGAATTGCTGCAAAGAAACCACTACTAAAGGACACCAATAATAAGAAGAGACTTTATTGGGCCAAGTAACATAAGCAATGGACATTAGACCAGTGGAAATCTGTCCTTTAGTCTGATGTGTCCAAAATTGAGATTTGTGGTTCCAACCGCCGTGTCTTTGTGAGACGCAGAGTAAGTGAATGGATGATCTCCGCATGTGTGGTTCCCACCGTGAGGCATGGAGGAGGAGGTGTGATGGTGCTTTGCTGGTGACACTGTCTGAATTATTTAGAATTCAAGGCACACTTAACCAGCATGGCTACCACAGCATTCTGCAGTGGTATGCCATCCCATCTGGTTTGGGCTTAGTGGGAATATAATTTGTTTTTCAATAGGACAATGACCCAACACACCTCCAGGCTGTGTAAGTGCTATTTTACCAAGAAGGAGAGTGATGGAGTGCTGCATCAGATGACCTGGCCTCAACAATCACCCGACCTTAACCAAATTGAGATGGTTTGGGATGAGTTGGACCGCAGAGTGAAAGAAAAGCAGCCAACAAGTGCTCAGCATATGTGGGAACTCCTTCAAGACTGTTGGAAAAGCATTTCAGGTGAAGCTGGTTGAGAGAATGCTAAGAGTGTGCAAAGCTGTCATCAAGGCAAAGGGTGGCGACTTTGAAGAATCTCAAATATATTTTGATTTGTTTAACACTTTTTTGGTTACTACATGATTATTGGTTACCATGTTATTTCATAGTTGTGATGTCTATGTAGAAAATAGTAATCATAAAGAAAAACCCTTGAATGGGTAGGTGTTGTAAAACTTCTCATTAGAATGACAATGAACTAGTTACAGACAAGGAGATGTAGGCTATGTGCACATGCGCACACACAAGAATTTGCCTGTGTGTGTGAGAGAGCGACAGAGAGAGACTCCCGTGTGCTATATTCCCAGGCCCCAGATGTCTACAAATGATGTGGATTTTTGCGGCTGCTGCCAGTCTATGGCGTAACAGGAAGCCAGGTCGGGAGGTTGGGAATAGAGCTCCAAATATAGCCACAGTGGGAGAGATAAGGGAGGAGGGAGAGAGGGGTAGAAAGGAGGAGGAGCATGAGAGAGAGGAGGAGGGGGAGAGAAGAGGGACTAAGAGACAGGAAGTGACTCGTCTGGGGGACATAGGGGAGGGGAGACAAAAAATAAAAGGAACTCATTTTTGAGAAGACGCAAAAATAGATAAAGTAGCAGAATGAGAGAGGTGGATGAGGACAAAGTGTTTTTAATCTCTCTATACTCTCTGGTCTTCTGGAGCTCAGTTGGTAGAGCATGGCGCTTGCTTTGCCAGGATAGTTGGTTTGATTCCCTGGACCACCCACATGTTAAAAACATATGCATGCATGACTCTGGATAAAAGCGTCTGCTAAATGGCATGTATTAATATATTATTAATATTATTATTATTAAATCCCATCCTCTCTTCCAGAGAAGTAAAGTGTCACAAGATATTGACCTATCATTACACTAATGCTCTTTTCTGGAGATCCTACAACTCCAAAGCAAGATGTCACAGCATGTATGTTGTTATTGCTTTTTAAGCTTGGTGTGGCTGTTATACAGTATGAGTCTTACATCCACCTTAAGAGTCTCTCTATATCTCAGCATTTGACAGTACCTTTGGGTGTGTCCCAGTACACAAACGAGTCCACCAATGACCAGCCTTTGCGGTAGTAGGCTGCGGTCAGCTCCAGCCAATCGGCCTCCAGCGCGCTGACCACCTGACCCTTCCTGGACACACGCATGGACAGTGCCCCCTGGTGGTACTGACAGGCCAGAGCTTCCAGCGGAGCACAACCTGGTGCCCATGAGTGGAAGAACACCAGCAACCTTAGGTCTGGGGGGGGTGTAAGAGGTAGATGGTCAGATCAAGAGAACAAGAAAGAAGGTGCAGAGACAACAGACATTGGCGGGCTATGTGAACTCTAACGTGAACTCATCTCGCCCTACTTAGGACGAGGACGTTTCAGTCTGTATATGGTTGTCTTTGTGGTGAGGAGTTGTGCCCTGCTTGGTGGGTGAGGGTTAGCTGACAGACATGCAGAGGCCTCTCCTACCCCAGGGCCATCAGTCAGTGTCTTCAACACAGAGTTCAACTGAACATCACTGACAGATCAGGGGAGAGGCGGATGAGTAGTGTTGAAGGGAGAAACAAATCTAGGACTCCACAGTGTGGCTGTGATCTGTTCAGCATTTTGAGGTTGTGTGACGTTAAGAGGAGATAGCAGATATAGCCCACATGTCAACATTGTTAAGGTGAGGGGACAGATGAGGAGAGAAGAGAAGTAGTCTCGCGTTGCCATCCTTCCAAGTCGTGAGAAAGTGGAAGCCTGGGAGCTGAACAGAAGACGAGACACGGGAATAAAAGAGAGAACTAGTATCTCACCAGGGCTGTAGGTAGGGCTGTGATCCTCCAGTTCTCCTTCTCCAGGAGGGGTACATGGAGGAGTGTGTGGGGGGGATCGATAGCCTCTCCTGGGGCTAGGCACCCTGCCGTTACTGCCCCCTCCTCCAGCCTGCTGGAGCACTGAGCCCACAAACCTCACTCCGCCCCGGGCACTACTGTTCACCCTGTCGATCAGTGCTCTAACAGTGTCGTCTGTCAGGGACTCCCCTGGGATAGGCCACTCCTCCACCCTCAGCACAGGAACACTGTGGCACATGGACACCACCTGCTTACTAAGAGACAGAGGGAGGAGAGAACAGAAGAAAGGAGAACAGAACAGAGACACAGACGTTCAGTCATTGTACTGCAGGTTCAAACTGGTAATCACAAGCTGCATACAGGGCATTCATTCATCATTCATGTGTTTTGACTGTTAGCTACTCTGAGACTGTAAAGCCATGTCTAATCTGTATGCATTAGCTTGGTAAATAGTCTCTTGCTACAGAGCCCTGTCCAGCTGGAGAGTTCATACTTGATTTGTTTTTGTCAGTGTTTGCAGACAGAATTCATAATTTATTAATTGGCCATGCATGAGATGGCTACTACTTTCTAAACATAAAGCAGAAACAACCATACTAAATATGTAGTGTATATATACACACACATACACATTGTAGTATATGTATATTCAAATAAAATACACATTTTAATAATGTGTAATATTACAGGTTTGATAATAACACAGAAGGTACCATGTGTGAGATTCTGAGGCCCTATTGGCCTTGAGAGAGCCGTTGTTGTCAGGGTACATTTCTACCCAATGGCAACCCCTGCAGCTCAGAGCCCCAAAAAACATACTCTCCAGGAGTCTCCCCCTAACCCCTCCCCCTTAAACAGCAGTCTGACCTCCCACTAAAGTTGCATTAAATATGCAGCTACATCATCTATCATTCATCTACAGTATTTACCAGGTTGGATGGGTTAAGGCTGGGTAGCTTGTTCCAATGCTGAGCTCAGATTAAGAGATGAGTGGGAGGGTTATGGGTTGTGGCGGCCCCTGGCCTAGGCACAGATCTAAGGTAAGTTTTGTGTTTTACCTCCCAAATGGTTCAAACTGATTCTAGAACGGGGCAATTCTACCTGGAGCGGCTGTCTGTGTGTGTACGTGCCTCCAGGCATGCATGCTTGGGTGTCTGGTACCTGGGTCGTGGGCGGGCCAGGATGGCTCGGTAGAGCAGGCTGAAGGGCAGGGAACGCGTGCGTCCAACAGAGAGAATGATGGGATGCAGAGTGGTGAGGACATAGCCCTGGGTGTAGTAGGGCTGCAGGGCCTGGGACAGCTCGCACAGAGAAGACACATACTGCACCGTGGGGCGACTACCTGAAGGGGGAGGGGAGGAGAGGAGAAAGAAAAACAAAGGAAGTGGAGAGGAGGGGAGATGAGACATGGGGAGGATGAGGAGAAGAACAGAGGGGAAAAGGGGGCAAGGAGAGGAGTAAATAAGGAAGATAAAAGAGAGAAGGAGAAAGAGGAACACAGTGAGTCAATAAAATCACTAGAAACTCCTGCATAAAGAAAAGAGGAAGGAGGAGTAGAGGCTAGCAGCATGACATCTGTCTTCCTCTGTCTGTAGTCTAACCCCAGAGGTTAAGTCTGTCCTGAACTGAACATCAATCAGATCTTCTTGTCTGTCTGTCTGTCTGTCTGTCATTTAATCTCTTTAGCAGGCCCTTGCTATTCCCTAGTCATACCCAGAGGAGATAAGAGGGGAAATGCTGAGGTATTCACACAGAGAGAAAGTGGAGAGTAGAAGGCCAGTCTGGAGACTCTGGACTGTCACATAAGCAGACAGTTTACTGTAGCAGACAGACACTCTTATGCAGAGCGACTTAATCATTAAATAATGCTGCCAGTCTCACACTAGCAGCACATCACTTCAAAGTCTTCTCATGGTGTACAGCTAACAGTTCCAAAATAAGACATCTCCTCTTGCTATGCTGATCAGACAGATGTCTGTTCATCCAGTGGTTTCTCTTTCACCACCAGTAACCCTGACAACCCTAACCCAGGGCAGGCCCTGATGAGAGGACACCACCATATAGAACCACCAGTAACCCTGACAACCCTAACCCAGGGCAGGCCCTGATGAGAGGACACCACCATAGAACCACCACCACCACATACTCTGCTATATATACACACTGTAGCTTACCAGCTACCTCTCTAGCTGTGGTGGTGTTAATGTGGTAGTGCCTCGCTTACATTGGTATTCTAGGGGTGTTGCATTAAGTTAGGACTGAAGTCATGTGTTGCCGGGGTTCTTTTTTTGGTTTCGGTTGGTTTGTAGTGTTGTTGCAGAGCGGCAGATAGCCTAGCGGGTTAGAGCGTTGGGCCTGTAACTGAAAGGTTGCCGGGTTTGAATATCCACGCCGACAAGGTGAAAAATCTGTCAATGTGCCATTGAGCAACCCTAATTAACTCTAGCTGACCCTGTAAAACAACATTTCACTGCAGCTATCCGGTGTATGTGACAATAAAACCTGCTGCTGGATAGTTGTCTGTGTTGAGGGGGCATTGTGTTAATGTTTGTTGATAACATGTGACTAGTCTGTCTGGTGGAGTTGTTTTCTATAGTTTTCTCACGACTCTGTCTGGAGACCTATAGCATCACCATACATCCTGTGTTCACAAAGAGGGTCTGTTCACAGGGCTGGCTCGGTGCCGGAGACATACACTCACACCCGAAAGTAAACACAATCACAGTCAAGCATGCATGTAAGCACACAAAAACAAACACCAAATCCCATTTTTAGACATAAAAACAAGCTCCACACATTTCAACTGACGGAACAAGCTCATCATATATTCACACACAAAACACACACAAAACACACTCCCAGTCAAATCTCATACACACACTCTCTCCCACATAAACACCTCTGGGATGGAGATAATAACAGCTTGTTACTGGAATTTCTGCCATGTGAATTTGGCAGGGCCTGGCTGAATTTGGCTATGGTTTAAAACATCCTGGCAAGTCCAGGTCATAGTGAAATCTCTAGACGGGTGGGTGGCCAGGGAAGCAGTGGACGAGAAGCTTTTGAACTGGTGGTGTCTCTGTCATCTCAGCAGTTGTGTCTGAGTGTGTGTGTCTGTTGGGTCCCACCTGAGCAACGAAAATGACATTTTCACCAAAAGCTCCCTAGAGGAGCTCAACGCCAGGCTATTAAATCCAGTCTCTCCCTCTCTCTCACACACACACCACACACACACACACACACACGTCTCTCTCGCCTGGGCTCTTTTGTCCCTCTCCATCTCCCTTCTTTCAGCCACCTCACACCCCCTCCCATCACCACGGCTCACCCTTGTCAACCCACACACTGAGCCCTCTGTTCTCTACTGTGTGTGAGAAAAAGAGAGGAGAGGGGGAGCACAGGAGGGGGAAGAGAGAGGGGCCGACTGTGGAAAGAATGAGGGAAATGGGGAGAAATTAGAGGAGGAAGGAGATACCAAGTGTGGCGCAAAAAAAGGGGTTTACAAGAAAGATTTTATGAGCCAGAAAGCTTGTGTGTGAAAAGGAAGCTTGTATAAAAGTGAGGAAGAGGGAAAGAAAGCTGGCAAAAGAAGAAAGGTGAGTAAAGAAGAGAAAGAATGAGGGTAGAAGGAGACTTAAGGAAATTGAGAGGAAAGAGAGAAATGGATGCTGGATTCCAAATATAGGCATTTCCATTGAAAAAGACCCATGAGTACCAATATGTGAAGTTCATAGGAACATATCAAATTGGGTATCAAATGAAATCTAAGAGTCGATATTTGGGGGAAATGTTAAGTTAAGGCAATGATTTCTGGATAAATAGATGAAGACAAAAACATCTACCAGAAAAAGTTTTAAAGGTATCAGAAATACATCAAAACACTATAATGTTGATGGGAAGGACCCCTACTAGAATTACCCCCCCCCACAACAAAAATCAGTAACATAATGTCTGCAACTGAATTGGCTATAATTACCTGAATCTTCAGGAAATGTTGGTAATTAACAGAAAATCAAACGGAATTTAGGTAATTTATACTTAAATAACAGAAAAAAACTGTATTCATATATATTGTATTAATGTATTATACCTGTGTCCATACATGAGTTTCTAATAGATAGACCATATGGTTCAAGAGAAAATAGTCTACTCAACAGCATCTAATCAACGATGGCATTATGTTCTATTAACCCTTCCAACCGTGTTCACAACGGACACCAGTTTGACGTTAAAACATTGACAACAAATACAATGCCTATAGAATTTCTTCACATTTTATTGTGTTACGAAGTGGGATTAAAATTGATTTAATTGTCATTTTTTGTCAACAATCTGCACAAAATAATCTGTAATGTCAAAGTGGACTAATAAATCAACAAAAAAAATACTAATATACCTTGATTAGATAAGTATTCACCTCCCCTGAGTCAATACATGTTAGAAACACCTTTGGCACCAATTACAGCGGTGAGTCTTTCTGAGTAAAGTTCATAAAAGCTTTGCACACCTGAATTGTGCACTATCTGCCCATTATTCTTTTTAATCATCAATAAATTCATCAAGCTCTGTCAAGTTGTTGGGGATCATGGCAAGACAGCAATTTTCTAGTATTGCCACAGATTTTCAAACAGATTCAAGTCAAAAATGTAACTTGGCCAATCAGTAACATTCACTGCCTTCATGGTAAGCAACTCCAGTGTAGATTTGGCTTTGTGTTGCAGGTTATTGTCCTGATGAAAGACTGGCTTAAAGCAGACTGAAGCAGGTTTTCCTCAAGTATTTTGCCTGTCTTGAGCTCCATCACGTTTCTTTTCATCATAAAAAAACTCCCCAGTCTTTGCCGATTATCAATAAGTGCATCGATGACGTCGTCCCCACAGTGAACGTACCTACATATCCCAACCAGAAGCCATGGACTACAGGCAACATCTGCACCAAGCTAAAGCCTAGAGCTGCCGCTTTCAAGGAGCGGGACACTAATCCGGACGCTTATAAGAAATCCCACTTTGCCCTCAGATGAACCATCAAACACAGGACAAAGATTGTATCCTACTACAACGGCTCTGACGTTTGTTGGATGTGGCAGGGTTTGCAGACTACGGTGATGGGAGCCAACCAGATGGGATAAATGCCTTTTATGCTCGCTTTGAGACCAGCAACACTGAAGCATGCAGGAGAGCACCAGCTGTTTTGGATGACAGTGTGATCATGCTCTCCGTAGCCAATGTGAGCAAAACCTTTAAACAGGTCAACATTCACAAGGCCGAATGGATTACCAGGGGGTGTACTCTGAGCATGCATGGAGCAACTGGCAAGTGTCTTCAACTACATTTTCAACCTCTCCCTGACCGAGTCTGTAATGCCTACATGTTTCAAGCAGACCACCATAATCCCTGTGCCCAAGAAAGTGAACGCAACCTGCCTAAATGACTACCGCCCAATAAAGCTCACGTCGGTAGCCATGAAGTGCTTTGAAAGGCTGGTCATGGCTCACATCAAAACCATCATCCCGGAAACCCTAGACCCACTCCAATTCACATACCGCCCCAACAGATCCACAGATGACGCAATCTCAAATCGCACTCCACACTGCCCTTTCCCATCTGGAAAGAAGGACCACCTATGTGAGAATGCTGTTCAACACCACAGCGTGTGTCAAGAAGGCCGGCATCCCGGAGTCGCATCTTCACTGTTGATGTTGAGACTGGTGTTTTGCGGGTACTATTTAATGAAGCTGCCAGTTGAGGACTTGTGAGCCGTCTGTTTCTCAAACTAGACACTAATGTACTTGTCCTCTTGCTCAGTTGTGGATCGGGGCCTCCCACTCCTCTTTCTATTCTGGTTAGGGCCAGTTTGCGCTGTTCTGTGAAGGAAGTAGTACACAGCATTGTACGAGATCTTCCGTTTCTTGGCAATTTCTCACATTGAGTAGCCTTACTTTCTCAGAACAAGAATAGACTGACGAGTTTCAGAAGAAAAGTTCTTTGTTTCTGGCCATTTTGAGCCTGTAATTAAACCCACAAATGCTGATGCTCCAGATACTCAACTAGTCTAAAGAAGATTATTGTGTTACTTTTAAATTATTTTTTGACTTTAGTTTATTTAGTAAATATTTTCCAAACTCTATTTTCTTAAAACTGCATTATTGGTTAAGGGCTTGTAAGTAAGCATTTCATGGTAAGGTCTACACCTGTTGTATTCGGCACATGTGACAAATAAACATTTAATTTGATTTCATGCAGTCACCACCATGTGTGAAAATAAAGAGGCAGTTACTCAGTGGTGTGTTGTGTTGGATTTGCCCCAAACACAGGGCTTTGTATTTAGGCCAAAAAGTGTGTTGTCTTGCCATGTTTTTTGCAGTATTATTTTAGTGCCAACTGTTACACCCCATCAGAACCCAAAATAGATGCTTGTTTTACTCCAATGTTTGTTTGCAGACACAGTATAGCCTCACAAAATGCTTAGAACTATAATTTTGATATCATGGCTGGTCAGTCCTTGGATCCATAGCTCTGTCTGAATTTGAGAGTGGTTACATTTTTTCCAACCTCATCCCTAACGCTTTGTTATCGTTTCAACTGCTGATTGCCACTTTAAAGATATATTCAATGTCTGATTTGTTATTGTTACCCATCTACCAATCATTGCTCTTCTTTATGAGGTTTTATGAAGCTCATTGGTCTTTGTAGTTGAATCTGTGCTTGAAATCCAATACTTGACTGAGGGACCGTACAGATGTACAGTATCTATGGGGGACAGAGGAAGGGGTGGTCATTCAAAAATCATGTCAAACCCTATTAATGTATAGAGTCCACATATCTTATGTGATTTGTCACGCCAAATTGTACTTCTGAACTAATTTGGGCTTGCCTTAACAAAGGGGGAGAATACTTATGCAACGACTATATTTTAGTTATTTAGTTTTTTTTATTACATTTGTAAAAAATAAAATATATTAAAAAATAATCTAAACAATATTCACTGTGACACCATGGAGTATTTTTTTTACAACTAATATATAATAGATTTCCATTCCACTTTAAAATGCAACAAAATGCCTCAAAAAAAGTGGGCGTAGACACTAATGTACAGTGCCTTATTGACCTAGTAAAAATAAATAGGTGTAGAAAAAGAAAGGGGAATTCATGTTGAAACCCTTATATTAAACACCATTGGAATTCACTAAGTTGATGGTTTATATTTAGGTTAAAGTTTTTAAGCTTTGTCATTCTATATTTTTGTATCTTATTTAACATATGTCACATGTAATAAGTCCACACAGAGGACCAGAGAGTGTTACAGAAACCTGTGACAATCTGATGTACCCAAAAGGGCCACTAGATGTATTGTGATAGATTACATCAAATCTTTGAAAGATGCCAAAATTCTGGTAGTTTACTGGTAAGCTTCAAAATGTTCCAATAATATACCATCCCATTGCAATCCTAGCTACAATGGGAAATCAAAATGCTCACAAACCTCAGTTCACCAGGGCCTTGATGTTAACATCCACAGACTGTACAGTGACTAGAGCACCGTAGAGTACATTATAATAGTGAGTAGAGCACCGTACTGTACAGTGACTAGAGCACCGTAGAGTACATTATAATAGTGAGTAGAGCACAGTACTGTACAGTGACTAGAGCACCGGAGAGTACATTATAATAGTGAGTAGAGCACCGTACTGTACAGTGACTAGAGCACCGTAGAGTACATTATAATAGTGAGTAGAGCACAGTACTGTACAGTGACTAGAGCACCGGAGAGTACATTATAATAGTGAGTAGAGCACAGTACAGTAGTAACTAGAGCACCGTAGAGTACATTATAATAGTGACTAGAGCACCGTAGAGTACATTATAATAGTGACTAGAGCACCGTAGAGCACAGTACAGTAGTAACTAGAGCACCGTAGAGTACATTATAATAGTGACTAGAGCACCGTAGTGTACATTATAATAGTAACTAGAGCACCGTAGAGTACATTATAATAGTGAGTAGAGCACAGTACTGTACAGTGACTAGAGCACCGTAGAGTACATTATAATAGTGAGTAGAGCACAGTACAGTAGTAACTAGAGCACCGTAGAGTACATTATAATAGTGACTAGAGCACCGTAGAGTACATTATAATAGTGAGTAGAGCACCGTACTGTACAGTGACTAGAGCACCGTAGAGTACATTATAATAGTGAGTAGAGCACAGTACTGTACAGTGACTAGAGCACCGGAGAGTACATTATAATAGTGAGTAGAGCACCGTACTGTACAGTGACTAGAGCACCGTAGAGTACATTATAATAGTGAGTAGAGCACAGTACTGTACAGTGACTAGAGCACCGGAGAGTACATTATAATAGTGAGTAGAGCACAGTACAGTAGTAACTAGAGCACCGTAGAGTACATTATAATAGTGACTAGAGCACCGTAGAGTACATTATAATAGTGACTAGAGCACCGTAGAGCACAGTACAGTAGTAACTAGAGCACCGTAGAGTACATTATAATAGTGACTAGACACCGTAGTGTACATTATAATAGTAACTAGAGCACCGTAGAGTACATTATAATAGTGAGTAGAGCACAGTACTGTACAGTGACTAGAGCACCGTAGAGTACATTATAATAGTGAGTAAGAGCACAGTACATTATAACAGTGACTAGAGCACCGTAGTGTACATTATTATAATAGAGCACCGTAGAGTACATTATAATACTAGAGACTAGAGTACATTATAATAGTGAGTAGAGCACAGTACTGTACAGTGACTAGAGCACCGTAGAGTACATTATAATAGTGAGTAGAGCACAGTACTGTACAGTGACTAGAGCACCGTAGTGTACATTATAATAGTACTGTACAGTAGAGCACAGTACTGTAGAGCACAGTACTGTACAGTGACTAGAGCACCTGAGAGTACATTATAATAGTGAGTAGAGCACAGTACTGTACAGTGACTAGAGCACCGGAGAGTACATTATAATAGTGAGTAGAGCACAGTACACTAATAACTAGAGCACCGTAGAGTACATTATAATAGTGACTAGAGCACCGTAGAGTACATTATAATAGTGACTAGAGCACCGTAGAGCACAGTACAGTAGTAACTAGAGCACCGTAGAGTACATTATAAGTGACTAGAGCACCGTAGAGTACATTATAATAGTGACTAGAGCACCGTAGTGTACATTATAATAGTGAGTAGAGCACAGTACAGTAGTAACTAGAGCACCGTAGAGTACATTATAATAGTGAGTAGAGCACCGTAGAGTACATTACAATAGTGAGTAGAGCACCGTAGTGTACATTATAATAGTGACTAGAGCACCGTAGAGTACATTATAATAGTGAGTAGAGCACCGTAGAGTACATTATAATAGTGACTAGAGCACCGTAGAGTACATTATAATAGTGACTAGAGCACCGTAGAGTACATTATAATAGTGACTAGAGCACCGTAGAGTACATTATAATAGTGAGTAGAGCACCATAGAGTACATTATAATAGTGACTAGAGCACCGTAGAGTACATTATAATAGTAACTAGAGCACCGTAGAGTACATTATAATAGTGAGTAGAGCACCGTAGTGTACATTATAATAGTGAGTAGAGCACCGTAGAGTACATTATAATAGTGACTAGAGCACCGTAGAGTACATTATAATAGTGACTAGAGCACCGTAGTGTACATTATAATAGTGAGTAGAGCACAGTACTGTACAGTGACTAGAGCACCGTAGAGTACATTATAATAGTGAGTGATACATGAGGAGAATGCATTTCTCCTCATAATTATGAATTTCTGTGTAGTACAGACCAGGGACCCATGATGTAATTCCGTTACTGTAATTCCGTTACCAGGTGTAAATCCACTTCACTTCAATAACCAAAAGAGATTTTTCAAAGTGAAGATGTCATGTCATAGCTGACACCCCAGTCTTTCTGCAGACATCTTTGAATCTTAAGTCGGAGCGGATATTTAACAGAGTTTTTGGAAAAACGTGGTCACCTGAGGGATATTTCATCATAATTCCTTTAACAAAGTTTCCATCTGCAGTGGAAATTGTTAAAAGTAGTCCTTGTGCATATACACTGAACAAAAATACAAACACAACATGTAAAGTGTTGGTCCACATGAGCTGAAATAAAAGATCCCAGAAATGTTCCATACGCACAAAAAGCTTATTTCTCTCAAATTTTGTGCACACATTTGTTTACATCCCCGCTAGTGAGCATTTCTCCTTTGCCAAGATAATCCATCCACCTGACAGGTGTGGCATATGAAGAAGCTGATTAAACAGAGGTGCACCTTGTGCTGGGGCCAATAAAATGTGCATTTTTTTCACATAACGCAAAGCCACAGATGTCTCAAGTTTTGAGGACTTGTGCAATTGGCATGCTGACTGCAGGAATGTCCACCAGAGCTGTTGCGAGAATTTCTCTACCATAAGCCACCTCTGTCGTTTTAGAGAATTTGGTATCGCGTCCAACCGGCCTCAAAACCGCAGACCACATGTATGGTGTCGTGTGGGCGAGCGGCTTGCTGATGTCAACGTTGTGAACAAAGTGTCCCATTGTGGCGGTGGGGTTATGGTATGGGCAGGAATAAGCTATGGACAACAAACACAATTGCATTTTATCGATGGCAATTTGAATGCACAGAAATCCTGTAACGAGATCCCGAGGCTCATTGTGAAGCCCATTTTTTTTAAGGTATCTGTGACCAACAGATGAATATCTGTATTCCCAGTCATGTGAAATCCATAGATTAGGGCCTAATGAATTCATTTCAATTGACTGATTTCCTTATATGAACTGTAACTCAGTAAAATCTTTGAAATTGTAGCATTTATATGTTTGTTCAGTATAGTTGTATCGTTTTTTCAACTTCAATGTTCAATGTTCTTAAATCAAGTGAACAAAAAAATTATTCAAAGCGTAATCCTGTTACTGTGGAATTCAGTGGCGGTGGTGCCATTTTAGATTAGGGAGGACAATATATATATTTTTAGGATTATGGCTTTATTTCTTTATTTCTATACAGCATATTGGATGAATTATTCATATTCCATTAACCCAGCTCAATGTAATGTCGATAGATTTAGGCTACTACATTTTCCCTACACCCATCATGAGGTTGCTACAACGTAGCCTACGAATTAAAGTTTACAATGTAGGTGCACAGGTCGAGATAATTTTTTTAAATAATCAAGGTGACAGACAGTGACACATTCAATACCGCTTTACACACTCTTGCCTGCATCTAGCCGATCTAGGGTATAATCATTAGTCCAAATTGTTGCTCATTCAGTATGTTTATGCACATTTTGTTCCGTTTACTTCTGTTTAAGAAGCGTTTGTCAACACAATTAGAACGAATACACCCTTGATCATCCACAAACACAGTTCACGTTCAGCCACATACAAACAGCATGATCACCTTGCTCCTTGTATAATTCCTTCTCAAATCTACGTGCTATCCTTCTCTCACCTTTCCCCTTCACTTGTGGACTTCAGTGCACAACACAACAGCTGTCTGTGACCAGGCAAAAAAAAACTTTCCAAGCCAAACCTTCATACCATAACCGCTACACACAGCCTACATCGTTGTCACCACATTAGCTAACGTCATAGTCAACATAGCGACTAAAACTAACATGTTAGTAAACCCGCTACAATCATTCAGTAGTGTACAGCAAGCAGTTTAGCAGTTAAACCGGAAAGGCCCAGTTGACAATACATTACTATAACCAAAAGCTTAGCTTGACTTGCAGTGTTGGATAGCCCTAGCTAACATAGTATCCATCTCTGCTTGAGCTGGTGTTTGAGTAGGCTAAACCAGCTAGCTGCATTTGTTAGCTAAGTAAGTGAACAAAAAAATACAAAATTTAGCTAGCTCTGTCTCTCTCTCTTTCGCTTCTCCTTCATTTTTTAAGAAACTAATTTGTTAAAAACTGTTCAACTATTGTCTTTCTCTCTCTCTTTGAGTTAGCTACTCACCACATTTTATGCACTGACGTGCTAGCTAGCTGTAGCTTATGGTTTCAGTTCTAAATTCTCTGATCCTTTGATTGGGTGTACAACATGACCGTTCATGCTGCAAGAGCTCCAATAGATTGGAGGACGTCCTCTGGAAGTTGGAATAATTATTGTGTTATATATATTATATTAAACCCCAGAGGAGGACAGAAACTAGCTGTCCTCCAGCTACAGCATGGTGCTGCCCCAGAGAGTGCTATTGAGGCTACTGTCGAACTTCACTGCAAAACAGTGTGTTTAAAAAAAAAATTTGGCGACGTGAATATATTTAATGGTTTTAATGTTCGTCCTCCCCTTCCTCTGCTGAGGAGCCACCACTGGTGAAATTGCCCGTACACTACAGGAATAAAACATGAGGACAGAGTGTGTAGATCTCATGTAAAGTGGAAAGGATTATCCTAATATGACTACCAAGGCACCATCTCTGTTAACAAATCATTACATTAGCTAAATACTATACCGGGCTAGACAATCTGGACCCTCTCTTTCTAAAATTATCTGCCGAAATTGTTGCAACCCCTATTACTAGCAAGTTTAACCTCTCTTTCGTATCGTCTGAGATCCCCAAAGATTGGAAAGCTGCCTCTTCAAAGGGGGTGACACTCTAGGCCCAAACTGCTACAGACCTACAGTATATCTATCCTACCCTGTCTTTCTAAGGTCTTCGAAAGCCAAGTGAACAAACAGATTACCGACCATTTCGAATCCCACCGTACCTTCTCCGCTATGCAATCTGGTTTCAGAGCTGGTCATGGGTGCACCTCAGCCACACTCACTGTCCTAAACGCCATCATAACCGCCATCGATGAGACATTATTGTGTAGCCGTATTCATCGACCTGGCCAAGGCTTTCGACCCTGTCAATCACCACAATCTTATTGGCAAACTCGACAGCCTTGGTTTCTCAAATGATTGCCTCGCCTGGTTTACCAACTACTCTCTGATAGAGTTCAGTGTGTCAAATCGGAGGGCCTGTTGTCCGGACCTCTTGCAGTCTATGGGGGTGCCACAGGGTTCAATTCTCGGGCAGACTCTCTTCTCTGTATACATCAATGATGTCGCTCTTGCTGCTGGGGATTCTTCCTAAGTATACTTCTGGCCGCTCTTTGGACACTGTGTTAACTAACCTCCAGACGAGCTTCAATCCCATACAACTCTCCTTCTGTGTCCTCCAACTGCTCTTAAATGCAAGTTAAACTAAATGCATGCTATTCAATCGATCACTGCCCACACCTGCCCGCCCGTCCAGCATTACTACTCTGGACAGCTCGGACTTAGAATATGTGGACAGCTACAAATACCTAGGTGTCTGGTTAGACTGTAAACTCTCCTTCCAGACTCACATTAAGCATCTCCAATCAAAAATTAAATCTAGAATCGGCTTCCTATATCGCAACAAAGCATCCTTCACTCATGCTGTCAAACATACCCTCGTAAAACTGACCATCCTACCGATCCTCAACTTCGGCAATGTCATCTATAAAATAGCCTCCAACACTCTACTCAACAAATTGGATGCAGTCTATCACAGTGCCATTAGTTTTGTCATCAAAGCCCCATACACTACCCACCACTGCGACCTGTACGCTCTCGTTGGTTGGCCCTCGCTTCATACCCTTCGCCAAACCCACTGGCTACAGATGATCTACAAGTCTCTGCTAGGTAAAGCCCCGCCTTATCTCAGATCACTGGTCACCACAGCAGCACCCACTTGTAGCATGCGCTCCAGCAGGTATATCTCACTGGTCACCCCCAAAGCCAATTCCTCCTTTGGTCGCCTTTCCTTCCAGTTCTCTGCTGCCAATGACTGGAACGAACTGCAAAAATCACTGAAGCTAGAGACTCTGACCTCCCTCACTAGCTTTAAGCACCAGGTATCAGAGCATCTCACAGATCACTGCACCTGTACATAGACCATCTGTAACCAGCCCATCTACCTACCTCATCCCCATACTGTATTTATTTATCTTGCTCCTTTGCACCCAAGTATCTCTACTTGCACATTCATCTTCTGCACATCTACCATTCCAGTGTTTAATTGCTATATTGTAATTACTTCGCCACCATGGCCTATTTTTTATTTATTTTTAATTTCCCCACCTTTATTTAACCAGGTAGGCAAGTTGAGAACAAGTTCTCATTTACAATTGCGACCTGGCCTATTTATTGCCTTAACTCCCTTATCTTACCTCATTTGCACTCACTGTATGTAGACTTTTTGTTTTCTTTGTTTCTACTGTATTATTGACTGTATGTTTTGTTTATTCCAGGTGTAACTCTGTGTTGTTGTATGTGTCTAATTGCTACGCTTTATCTTGGTCAGGTCGCAGTTGCAAATGAGAACTTGTTCTCAACTAGCCTACCTGGTTAAATAAAGGTTAAATAAAATAAATATACCGTTCTGCCAATCAGGGCCCTGCGACTTCACTGGAAACTCCAGTTAGCCGAACAGAGCAGAATTGATTCTTCACAGTGTGTTAAACCATATCACTACACCAGCCAGGTTTGAAATGTACCACTGCCCTTGTAGTCTCCTCCAAATGTAATATAAACTCTATAATCAGAGATAATCCAGCATTTTCTAGGGTCTGGTTCCAGTCAGATTAACACAGAGAGAGAAAGAGAAGAAGAGAGATTATAGTAGATTGTGGTTGCGTTGAATTTGTTCTGGAATTACATCCTCATATGGTCCAGGTGAGGCGGAATTTAATTTGCCACATACAGACAAATACCAACATCTAGCCTGGTTCCAGGTCTGTTTCTGCCGCCTTGCCAACTCCTACGGCCATTGGCGTAAGAATGACCATATGAGTTGGCAAAACAGCACAAATAGATCTGGGTCCAGGCTACTAAGAACAGGAGGCTGATGAGAATCCAGGCCTAGCTGTCAATCGAGGTAAACAACCTTGGAAAGAGAAGAGTCATAATATTTTAGGATAGCTGGGTGGTTGGATACACTTATCCCTCATCCCTAAATCCTTTAATCTTTCAATCTATCCTCCTATCCAACTAATATCCTCTAGGGCCGGGACGACACCAGTATCTCGATACTCGTTAGTATCATGGCAAGAAAACAAAACACAAAGCGGATTTAACTTCTTTGGGAAACCACCAGTAATGTTGCAAACATCATGTTGTCATCTAGAGTCACATGTATTTATTTTCCAAGCTATAGCACATAATATGCTACATACAGCAGGTTTTTAAAGGACCAAAGAGTTAGATCTGCTTCGTGTTTTCATTTTTGCCATGGAAAAAATATCGTCACAGCCCAAATATCCTCCCATCCAGCTTGAATTATTAATCTCTCTAGCCACCTCTGTCCAACCACAAATCCAATCTCTTGACCTGTCACCCCTCTGCCCGTTAATTTATCCATCTAGCCATCCATCCAGCCATCCCCTTCACATCTCTCCATCCCCCACTCAGCCAAGTAGAGCCCCTGTGGATCAACAGTGTGAGGCCCACTCTGCCCCCCCCCCCTCTTCACGGGCTGCCGTCCAGCCTCTGTCCTCGGTCCAGCTGAGCTCTCCAGCCCTCCCTTCCTCCCTCCCTCCCTCCCTCGATCCACACTGACTGTACTGCGGGGCTAAACTAATCAGCATGTGAGGCTTTAGCCATTAGACATTAGCCACTTTGATGTGATGCCCCTGGCCTCTGCTTCCGCCACAGGGAGGAGTAATGGTGCTTTAAAAGGAGGCCAAGCTACTGGGCTGGGCTGCTACTGGGCTGAGGGGTGGGGGTGTGCATGTGAGGGAAGATGCAGCCAGCAAATGGCTTAGGAGAGAGGTTGTGTGTGTGTCCCAGAAATGTTTCAAGGAGAAGTGAGGGAGAGAAGAGGGAACATGTAGTGGGTTCTAACTAGTCCCCAATCTTCAGGCAGGTCCAGTGTTGATGCGAACACTAATGTCAATACTGAAGCTAAATCCCACTAGTTTGGCATAAAGCAGAGAACAGCAATGAAACTGATCCAAGATGGATGATTAAGGACGCTATTTCTAATCTGTCCGTTTGGCTCTGCCTCACACTGAAACATCTGGCTCAGAGGCTATGGAGGAGAGAACATGGTAGTAAGCAGTCAACCTAGCCACCTATCCAGTGAAATACCCGGGTACTGGAGGTCATGGGAGTCACACTTGACTTGGGAAGGTATAGTACCTATAGCAAGCATCAAATGTCAATCAAATGTGGCTAAGCTCTTCTCATAAAGAACTAAGACAAGTAATGCTTTGATGATGTGTAGCACAGACAGGCACACAATACAGCAGTACCTAGAGGCATTCAGAGGAGTAGGTACTGTCTGGCTGCACCTTTAAACCCTTGAGAGTCATGTCGAATTATAAGCATCATATTGTTTTCATTTCCAGCCTCTTGGAGTGCGCCTGCTACTCAACCGTCAGTGTGCGGGTCTCTATACACGCCTATAAAGCAGCTTATAGTGCAGTCAGAGGTATTCTATTATTTTTATTTGACCCTGCTGGTCATCTATGCACATTTTAACATCTTGGCCATGTTCTGTTATAATCTCCACCCGGCACAGCCAGAAGAGGACTGGCCACGCCTCATAGCCTGGTTCCTCTCTACTTTTCTTCCTAGGTTCTGGCCTTTCTAGGGAGTTTTTCCTAGCCACCGTGCTTCTACACCTGCATTGCTTGCCGTTTGAGGTTTTAGGCTGGGTTTCTGTACAGCACTTTGTGACATCAGCTGATGGAGATGTGGAGATGAGGCAAAGCAAACGACACAAGGCATCTGCAGGCCAGGCGCTCCTCACTAAGGAATGGAGCTGTCCCATTTAGGAGTATGTATGCTCCAAAACAGACCCTCAGGCTGTCTATACATCTACAGTATATACAGTATTTAGGGTTGAACTTGACAACATGCACCACAGTCCCAATATGTACACAGTAGTACATATCATTTGATATTTACATTAAGCAGTACTTCATTATTTCAATAATGTCTATGAGGCTGGTTTTTTTCTTGACAAGGATTTCTGTTGGTGTGGAAGTCACAACTACCAGCCGACACAGACAGGGACTCCTACATCCAGGTGAACAGGATTAGGCTGGTGTGGAAGTCACAACTACCAGCCGACACAGACAGGGACTCCTACATCCAGGTGAACAGGATTTGGCTGGTGTGGAAGTCACAACTACCAGCCTACACAGACAGGGACTCCTAAATCCAGGTGAACAGGATTAGGCTGGTGTGGAAGTCACAACTACCAGCCGACACAGACAGGGACTCCTAAATCCAGGTGAACAGGATTTGGCTGGTGTGGAGGAAACCCAGGACTTTCTGCTTACCTCCCAAAGAAACTAAGGTCACTAAACTGTTGAGGCAGGTGAGGCAGTTTACGTACTCATGTACACACTTATTGAGAATATATACGTAAATGTATTTAGGCTTTGTCCAGATAAGGGCTTGGTTGTGCTGTAGAATAAGAGTGACTGTATCAACTGTATCAACTAGTGGGCTTTACTCCAAACCCCTGAACTGGGAGCCCAGCCACTTTCTACTGTGTCCATTATTCTGCTAGCCCAAACCCAATAACCCATGTAGACAACCACATCCTCATATCTACAGCTCATAGGCCTAACCATAAGGACAGAGGCTGCACAGTGAGAGAGATCGTGGCGACTCACACTAGGGAGCCTCAGTCTACAGAGTGAAATACGTTACAAGTATTTATTAGGGAATGGGGTTGAACACGGTTATATGGGTTCAACACCCTTATTTGGGTTCTACCAGATACTAAACTAACAACACTCCATCTAAAGTGGAACACACCACTGTTTACATGGCTGGGTTCTAGCTAAACAAATGTTAGCATTATTTCCCTTCCAAATAGGTCATTGGTACATCAACCAGTCCCAAGCTCCTCATGTTGTAGAGATTACACTAAAAACACTGCATTCTGACAAAGGATGCTGTTGCACTTTCAGATGATCAGAAATCATATAATAATGTGGTGGCAGGTGTCTGTGAGATTAGGACAGAAGGGAAGGTATTTTTCCTTTCACATAGATGCGCGCACACACTGGAAGAGAGGGGTAAAGAGAAAACTTCGACCTATTTCTCTGGACGAGAAACTGACAGCACTGTTGCTAGGAGAGAGGACCTGAGCCACTACATAGGATACACACGTGTAGTGTTCCAATTAAGATCAGCCACATGAAAGACCATTGCAGCCCATTTGAAAAACAAACCTGCCGTTTGTACACCATTGTTCAAAAACCAAAATCCATACATAGTCAAAATAGTGACACGCTTGAAAAGCACCTAAGCCAGGTTATTTCAGAGGAAAATAGTAATTCATGTTTTTCTTTCGTTCATAGCCTCGTCAATATCTAAAGAAACATTGTTTATAATATATCCTAAGTATTATGCTTAATGTATCTGTATCAAGGTGAGACCCAAATGCATATACCTTCCAAACTGAAATCCAGTAGCACATACTCGTAAACGGTGTCGGTTTTGATCTCTACTTGTGGTCTCTTCAGAGTGGAGTAGATCTTCCCGGGGCTGCTGTCCTCCGGGTCTTCCAGTTTCCTCAATCCGCAGCCCATAGTGCTGTGGTGGGATATCCAGCTCAAACTGCCGGTGCACGGTGACGGGAAGAGCCCGCTCCGCTATACAAACAGTTTTGTTCTTGCTTTGAAGATTACTCCATCCCCGGAGACGCTATTAATCCGTTTGAGTGCCACCGGATAATCACTGTTATTTTTTATTTTGGGGGGCAATTGTACAGTGAGAATATTATTTTTCTGTAAAAACTTATTTTGAAACGAAACGTGCGTCTGGAGCGTGCAGCTCTCGTTCCCTCTTGAAAAAAACTCACGGAAAAAAGTTACATTTGACAACTCCTCTGCGCGAGCGGCTACTTTGTTGAAAACGTCGATGAATTGTCAACAAATCCACTTTTGGTTTTATTTTCACCGATAAAACGATATCACGTGTAGCTTATCACCAGCACCGAATCGTCTAAACGAGTGGTTTCAGTAAAGCCGAATAATACGTCTGTGTGATTTAGAAAAGCCAAAGCAGCTTGCAGGAGACAGAAAAAATGGGAGGACCGAAGGAGAGGAGGTGATTTGGGCAGCAACAACATCCACTGATGTCTAACTGAGGAAGTTGTAGCCTAGCTCTATTTTTATGATATTCTGTCACACTTCATGTAGTTTATGTCATAGATCATATAACATTGTTCAACCTCTATAGTTTAGGTTTGTGCTGTTTAGTGCAAAGAAAATACACTTTTACCCTACTACTGCAGGGCAGGGTAACCTTTTCAGGTTATATGGAGTTCCCTATATAATTAGACCATACTTTTGTATGAATTTACAACCCCAGTAACGTTAGATCATATTGAGGGCATTGGTATAATTCAAAGCCACCGGAGCCACTATATTCTCTGTAAAGTTCAAATAGTTACTGTAAGTAATTGGAGTTCCACAGTGAATGACAGAATGTGTGACCAAGGTGTGTACCACTCCACCTGTTCAAAGGTTTATGGAGCAGATAGTTTCATTCACCTGTCATTTCCATTACCAACACTTTCTGTAAGTCAGTGACTGAAGTCCAAGGTCCATCTCTATAGTTATGGCTCATAACTCATATCTGCCTAATTATCTAAGACACAGGCATGTTGACATGTGCACAGTCAATCTATCGACCCCATCTTTTAACTACTGGAGGTCCATTATGACGTAATTGAAACGTTCTATGACAGAGAGGTTATTCAGAGTGGTGGGCATGTTGTCCATTGTCCATCTCAATTGAAGCTGTTTTGCCAATAGATACAGATTTCTATTTGATTGTTCAATTTGACTATCCCCAGACAAGGGAACTGGTGACAATTAGCAATATACATTTGAACCAAATGAACTGAAATGAAGTCTGTTGTGTGTGTCTGTGTGTGTTATCGCTCTCTCTTTCTCTCTTTTTATTTTATTTTTTATAATATGTTTATTATTTTACAATAAAAAATCTAATAAAAAAAGACAGCAATACTAACAATGACATTCATTGTACTGTTGAATGGGATGGCCAATTTAGAGGACAAAACAAAACTTAACTCACACATACACAAAATAAAACAAAATCCTATTAGGTGGTACATGTATATGAAGACAGCATATAGTCATTACAAGCAGTGTAGTTAAGCCAAAAATAGATATTGAGTGGAGTACAGCACAGAGTAGCAGCAGATCCTCAACCCAGTTATGAAGCGGGACTAGACCATTTATCCAGTATCGGCTGCCATATTTTGTAAAACATTGAACTTCTATTGGAGGTATTGTATCGAATCTTTTCCATATGTATTACATTCCCTAAACCCCGTAACCACATTTCAAAGGTAGGTACAGTCTCCAGTTTCCAAAATTGCAATATGAGCCTTTTGGCTAATAGAGTACAAAGAGAGACAGCTTTCCCTTCGTGGTTATTCCCATCAACTGTACCAAACAGAGCGGTCAATGGGTCTGGGGCTAGAACTCTATCAAAGGCTCTAGATAAGTAATCAAAAATGAGAGCCCAGTAAACATGTAACTTAGGACATGTCCAGAATAAGTGGGTCAACGTCCCCTCATCCTGCTTGCACCTCTCACACAGGGGTGAGGTGTCCGGGAATATTTTATGCAGTTTCACTTTTGAGTAATGTAACCTGTGTATCACCGTAAACTGTACAAGGTTGTGTCTGGCATTCACTGAACTGTGGTTTATATTCCTGAGAGCTTCTACCCAGTCCTCATCTGAGATTTCTGACCCAAGTTCTTGTTCCCAAGCCCTTTTAATGGTGTCTGTGGATACCTCTATGTGGGCCTGTAGCACATCATACAGTCTAGAGACCGACCCTTTTGAATGGGGTTTGACAAGGATCAAGCTGTCTAATGTAGGACTATTTGGCTTCATGCCATACTGTGGGATATGTGTCCTTACGAAATTCCTGATTTGGAGGTATCTGAAAAAATGTGTTGTTGGCATGTTGAACTTTCCCTGTAATTGTTGAAATGAAGTTAACTGACCATCTATGTATAGATTACCAATTGTTGTGAGCCCCTTCTCCCTCCACTGTGAAAACACCACATCATCCAATGCGGGGTGGAAAGCATGATTCAGGCAAATCGGGCTGTCAATGTATACAGTGGGTATGTTAAGAAAATACCTAATCTGTTTCCAGATCCTAAGCGTATGACAAATGACTGGGTTAGAGTCATAAGTGGATTTTACACAATGTTCAGATTAGCAGCCCAATAATACAGTTTAAAGTGAGGAAGGCCAAAGCCCCCCTCTATCTTGTACTTGCATAAATGCTTCTTTGAAATTATGGCTGCCTTGTTATCCCATAAAAATGGAGTTACTATTGAATCCAGTTTCTGAAAATAGCTTTGTGGTATGAAATTGGGTAGACATTGGAAGAGGTAAAGAAACCTGGGTAGGACAACCATTTTAATAGCGTTTATACAACCAACCAAGGAGATCTATATTCTATATTTTGTTTTAGCTGATATATTTTCATGTCCCAATTCACTTTCAATAGCTGATCAAGGTCTCTTGTCACTACAATGCCAAGGCTTGTGAACTTGTCCATCACTGTTCTAAACGGGGTAGATTGCAGAAATTGCATATCCACAGGCCGTGATATTGGCATCAACTCACTTTTTTGCCAGTTTATCTTGTAGCCAGAGAAGGAGCCAAATGTGTTTATCAAGTTAAGTAAGGGTGGAATAGAAGTTTTAGGCCTGGACAAAAACAAAAGAACATCGTCTGCATATAGGGACAGTTTGTGCTGTGTGTCCTTTATTTTAACAGAAGCTATATCGGCACATGCCCGAATGCGAGTAGCAAGGGGTTCCATGGCTATAGCGAAGAGAGCAGGCGAAATAGGGCACCCCTGTCGGCACCCCTTGAACAAGCGGAATGACTGCGACATTTCTTGATTGGTTACCACGGACGCCATTGGGTGTGCATAAATAATTCTTATCCAATTAATAAATTCCTTTCCGAACCCAAAGTGCTCCAGAACCGACATCATATACTTCCACTCAATCTGATCAAACGCCTTCTCTGCATCAAGAGCTATTACCACTGCCTCAACCTTCTCTGCATCAAGAGCTATTACCACTGCCTCAACCTTCTCTGCATCAAGAGCTATTACCACGGCCTCAACCTTCTCTGCATCAAGAGCTATTAGCACTGCCTCAACCTTCTCTGCATCAAGAGCTATTACCACTGCCTCAACCTTCTCTGCATCAAGAGCTATTACCACTGCCTCAACCTTCTCTGCATCAAGAGCTATTACCACTGCCTCAACCTTCTCTGCATCAAGAGCTATTACCACTGCCTCAACCTTCTCTGCATCAAGAGCTATTACCACTGCCTCAACCTTCTCTGCATCAAGAGCTATTACCACGGCCTCAACCTTCTCTGCATCAAGAGCTATTAGCACTGCCTCAACCTTCTCTGCATCAAGAGCTATTACCACTGCCTCAACCTTCTCTGCATCAAGAGCTATTACCACTGCCTCAACCTTCTCTGCATCAAGAGCTATTACCACTGCCTCAACCTTCTCTGCATCAAGAGCTATTACCACTGCCTCAACCTTCTCTGCATCAAGAGCTATTACCACTGCCTCAACCTTCTCTGCATCAAGAGCTATTAGCACTGCCTCAACCTTCTCTGCATCAAGAGCTATTACCACTGCCTCAACCTTCTCTGCATCAAGAGCTATTACCACTGCCTCAACCTTCTCTGCATCAAGAGCTATTACCACTGCCTCAACCTTCTCTGCATCAAGAGCTATTACCACTGCCTCAACCTTCTCTGCATCAAGAGCTATTACCACTGCCTCAACCTTCTCTGCATCAAGAGCTATTACCACTGCCTCAACCTTCTCTGCATCAAGAGCTATTACCACTGCCTCAACCTTCTCTGCATCAAGAGCTATTACCACTGCCTCAACCTTATGATCGTGATACATTACGTTGAAAAGGCGTCTCAAATTGTAGTATATATGTCGGCCCGGGATAAAACCTGTCTGGTCAGGGTGTATGATGTCAGAAATATATGTTTTCAATCGGTTTGCCAATATCTTTGTCAACACTTTGTTTTCTATGGGGAGTAACGACACGGGGCGATAAGATGACATCTCCATGGAATCTCTATATTTTTTTAAGATTAGTGCTATTGTAGCCTCATACAGTGTTTGCGGGAGTTTGGCATTTTCTTTGGATTGTTTAAACATTCGCAACATAAGTGGAGATAGACTGGCGTAGTACTTCTTATAGAATTCTATTACATATCCATCGGGCCCAGGGGCCTTGCTGTTTGGAAATTGTGCTATCGCTGTGTTCATTTCCTCTAAAGTTATCCCTGCATCGAGTGCAGCAGCTGCCCCCCTGTCTAGTTTAGGAAGTTCACATTCAGCGAGAAAGCGTTCCATAGTTTGTGGATCAGTAGCATCGCATTTTGATTGGTATAGCTCTGAGTAAAACCGCGCCAAGCATTTATTAATATCCTGCGGATCTGTTACTATTTTACCCTTCTTGTCTTTTATTTTGTGAATAGCTCTAGATGCCTGTACATGCCTTAGCTGTCTTGCTAATAATTTATGTGGTTTGTCACCCAGTTCAAAGTAACTTTGTTGCGTTCTAGCAAGTAAAGAGCCCACCCGTTTCGAAAGGATGGTATTGTATTCATATTTTAACTTTGTGATCTTCTCAAGGACTGTATACGAGGAATTCGTCCTAAAAACGTTCTCCTGTTCCCCTAACTCTCTTTCAATTTCTCTCAGCCTAGTATTGGCGCGTTTCTTCCTCTCTGATGTATAAGAAATAATGTAATCTCTAATCACAGCCTTTAGAGATTCCCAAAGGGTGGAGTCGTCAACATCCCCCGTGTCGTTAGTTCCGAGGAAAAAGGCAATGTGCTCCTTCAAATACTGACAAAAAGCCTCATCTTTCAGCAGGTATGCGTCTAAGCGCCACGGTCGCCGACCTGTCAACATATTGTCGAGTTTCAGCACCATGGACAGAGGAGAGTGGTCCGTAATTAGAATAGGGTGATAGGTAACCGACTCAGCTGCTGAAATTAGTTTGGAGTCCAACAAAAAATAGTCAATTCTGGAATATGATTTATGAACTGATGAAAAGAAAGAATAATCCCTGTCTGTTGGGTGCGTCAGTCTCCAAATATTGACAATGTTAAGGTTTGTCATCAATGTATTTAGACAGACACTGGCATTTGATTGTTGAAGTGACCTTGATAGCTGTTTATCTAAAAGAGGATCTAACGGACAGTTAAAGTCCCCTCCAACAATAACACTTGTATCCCAGATATTTGGTATGTCCTTAAATACCCTTTGAAAAAATAATGGATCATCGAAGTATAAATTGACCAAGGTTACTGGTTTCGAATTCAGTGTACCCGCCACAATAATACACCGACCATTAGGATCTGAAATCGAGGATGAGTAAACAAAAGGAATGTTTTTCCTTATCAGGATTGCTACCCCTCTCGCTTTTGCATCAAAGTTAGACTGGTATATCTGACCGATCCAGCCGACTCGTAGCTTGGTCTGAGCGGAGCGTTTAATATGAGTTTCTTGAAGAAACACTATGTCAGCCCCCAGTGATTTAAGATGAGAAAAAACCTTCGCTCGTTTCACCACATGCCCTAAGCCATTACAGTTCCAGCTGACTATATTTATTCCACCTGGTCTACTCTGTGCTCTGTCACTATGTGGCATTTCTTATTTTAGAGCAAATTGTTGCTGTCATACAAAACTCAGAAGAAAAACGTCCCGCCGTGCGGGAGCTTGTCATGCCACCTGTACTAATAATAAACGTGAACATAAAACACAGACCCCATCCCCCCCTCCCGTCCCTTTACTGAGTGACTTCCCCAAACGAAGCACTCCTTGGCTAACACACAAACCTTAGGGTGTCTAGACATACAGCTTGAACTAACTCGTCGTCTATAGATGCTCCGCATATACGCTAATATTAAATAACACTTAACACTTAACTCTCACGTTAGGGGGTGAGTGGCGCTAAAACATGATGTGCTAAACAATGCTATATTAGCCACAACATCTCACCTATCATCCCAATTTCCCAGTCCCAATTTCTGATCTTCTAATCGAAAAGACGTAGGCCAGAAATCCAAACATATTCCTGGCCTGTATTTGGTCATTTAGCCGGCTGACACAGCCGTTCTGTATCCTCAGCCAGGGAGCTTGCTTGTCAAGAACAGTTCGGCCTCTTTTGGGTTGTCAAACGTACGTGTTGATCCTTCGACTGTCACCTTAAACCGGGCTGGGAAGAGGAATCCATATCAGATGTTGGCCACCCTGCATTTTTTTGCGTACCTCATCATACTCTTTCCGTTGGTTCCTCTGGGTAGAAAGCCACCCTGGCTCCGTTGAAGTTAAGGGGAAACTTTTGACTAGCCAGCTTGAGGATGAGATCCCTGGTCTGGGGATAGTGCAGCCATACAATGAATGGCCTTGGTGGCCCGCCCTTGGCCGCCTTCGTTGGCGCCCCCCCTCTCTTCCTCTCTTACACACACACGCACGCACGCACCGCCACAGAACCCATTTTGCAATCAACAAACTTCCAACTTTAATGTGATCACCAGCAGAATTAGACCCAAAACGCGGTGTCTCCACAGGTTGTCCCTGAGGGGGGTTATGGATTGGCCAGGATGGCATTAGTCACCACGGCCCAATGGCCCACCCCCTGTCACAGGCTACCAGGGGGGCTAATGGAACCCAGGTGGTGGAGAGCCGCCAGGGTGTGTGTGTGGGTGGGCGTGTGTGTGTGTCATCTGACCCGCTCGACTGTGTTTGTCCACTATTTGGATGGTAACTCCAAGGGGTGACTTCAGCAGCCCCCCTTTGCCCCTTGCTGTCCTGTACCTCTAACCCCTGTCACTCAGTGCATGCCTATCCCAACAGCACCCATATACTCTGCCTATCCTACACCCCCCATGTCCTCTGCCTATCCCAACACCCCCCATATTCTCTGCCTATCCCAACACCCCCCATATTCTCTGCCTATCCCAACACCCCCATATCCTCTGCCTATCCCACCCCCCCCATATACCCTGCCTATCCCAACACCACCCATATCCCAACACCACCCATATCCCCTGCCTATCCCAACACCACCCATATCCCAACACCACCCATATCATATATATATATTTTTTTGGACTTCCGGGTTGGAGCGAGCGGTCGCATCCGCACTTCGGTCCGCAGGTAGTATAACTTTTCATTACATTTCATTACATTTCATTATAGTACAACGGTTTGATTTGTCTAATCTTAGCAATTTCTTCTTAGCTAGCTACATAGCCGTCATTGTATCAAAGATAATTGCGTAATTATCGTATTTCGTCGTCCTAACGTAGTCTACACTGCTATCTGCCCAGCAGCTAGCCAGCTAGCAAATGTCCACCGTCTACCGAATAGCAGCACTGTAGAAACTAGTACACTCAACTGAACGACTTGATTAGTGTAGTGTTAGCTAGCTACATAGTTGTCTTTGCTGTCTTCGTATCCAAGATAATTGTGTAGTTTAGAGTGTGTAGTTTTAGAGTGATTATCTTAATTTACCGAGGTTAGCTAGCCAGCTATTTGTCGTCCTTAACGTAGGAGACACTGCTAGCTAGCCAACAGCTAGCCAACGTCTACCGAATAGAACTTCCGCACTCAACAACCCGGTCGCATTCCGCTTCGCTCCACAGGTAGTATCACATTTTCATTTCATTTCATTACAGTACAACGGTTTGATTTGTTTGATCGTAGCTAGCTACATAGCTAGCTACATAGCCGTCTTTGTATCAAAGATAATTGTGTAGTCTAGAGCGATTTTCTAGGTTAGCTAGCCAGCTATTGTCGTTCTTTTAACGCAACGTAACGTAATCAACACTGCTAGCTAGCCAGCTAGCCCCCGAATAGCAGCACTGTAGAAACTATTACACTCAACGGAACGACTTGATTAGTGTAGTGTCAACAACGCAGCCACTGCCAGCTAGCCTACAAAGTCAACAACGCAGCCACTGCCAGCTAGCCTATTTCAGCAGTACTGTATTATTTTAATCATTTTAGTCAATAAGATTCTTGCTACGTAAGCTTAACTTTCTGAACATTCGAGACGTGTAGTCCACTTGTCATTCCAATCTCCTTTGCATTAGCGTAGCCTCTTCTGTAGCCTGTCAACTATGTGTCTGTCTATCCCTGTTCTCTCCTCTCTGCACAGACCATACAAACGCTCCACACCGCATGGCCGCGGCCACCCTAATCTGGTGGTCCCAGCAAGCACGACCCACGTGGAGTTCCAGGTCTCCGGTAGCCTCTGGAACTGCCGATCTGCGGCCAACAAGGCAGAGTTCATCTCAGCCTATGCCTCCCTCCAGTCCCTCGACTTCTTGGCACTGACGGAAACATGGATCACCACAGATAACACTGCTACTCCTACTGCTCTCTCTTCGTCCGCCCACGTGTTCTCGCACACCCCGAAAGAGCTTCTGGTCAGCGGGGTGGTGGCACCGGGATCCTCATCTCTCCCAAGTGGTCATTCTCTCTTTCTCCCCTTACCCATCTGTCTATCGCCTCCTTTGAATTCCATGCTGTCACAGTTACCAGCCCTTTCAAGCTTAACATCCTTATCATTTATCGCCCTCCAGGTTCCCTCGGAGAGTTCATCAATGAGCTTGATGCCTTGATAAGCTCCTTTCCTGAGGACGGCTCACCTCTCACAGTTCTGGGCGACTTTAACCTCCCCACGTCTACCTTTGACTCATTCCTCTCTGCCTCCTTCTTTCCACTCCTCTCCTCTTTTGACCTCACCCTCTCACCTTCCCCCTACTCACAAGGCAGGCAATACGCTCGACCTCATCTTTACTAGATGCTGTTCTTCCACTAACCTCATTGCAACTCCTCCAAGTCTCCGACCACTACCTTGTATCCTTTTCCCTCTCGCTCTCATCCAACACTTCCCACACTGCCCCTACTCGGATGGTATCGCGCCGTCCCAACCTTCGCTCTCTCTCCCCCGCTACTCTCTCCTCTTCCATCCTATCATCTCTTCCCTCTGCTCAAACCTTCTCCAACCTATCTCCTGATTCTGCCTCCTCAACCCTCCTCTCCTCCCTTTCTGCATCCTTTGACTCTCTATGTCCCCTATCCTCCAGGCCGGCTCGGTCCTCCCCTCCCGCTCCGTGGCTCGACGACTCATTGCGAGCTCACAGAACAGGGCTCCGGGCAGCCGAGCGGAAATGGAGGAAAACTCGCCTCCCTGCGGACCTGGCATCCTTTCACTCCCTCCTCTCTACATTTTCCTCTTCTGTCTCTGCTGCTAAAGCCACTTTCTACCACTCTAAATTCCAAGCATCTGCCTCTAACCCTAGGAAGCTCTTTGCCACCTTCTCCTCCCTCCTGAATCCTCCTCCCCCTCCCCCCTCCTCCCTCTCTGCAGATGACTTCGTCAACCATTTTGAAAAGAAGGTCGACGACATCCGATCCTTGTTTGCTAAGTCAAACGACACCGCTGGTTCTGCTCACACTGCCCTACCCTGTGCTCTGACCTCTTTCTCCCTCTCTCTCCAGATGAAATCTCGCGTCTTGTGACGGCCGGCCGCCCAACAACCTGCCCGCTTGACCCTATCCCCTCCTCTCTTCTCCAGACCATTTCCGGAGACCTTCTCCCTTACCTCACCTCGCTCATCAACTCATCCCTGACCGCTGGCTACGTCCCTTCCGTCTTCAAGAGAGCGAGAGTTGCACCCCTTCTGAAAAAACCTACACTCGATCCCTCCGATGTCAACAACTACAGACCAGTATCCCTTCTTTCTTTTCTCTCCAAAACTCTTGAACGTGCCGTCCTTGGCCAGCTCTCCCGCTATCTCTCTCAGAATGACCTTCTTGATCCAAATCAGTCAGGTTTCAAGACTAGTCATTCAACTGAGACTGCTCTTCTCTGTATCACGGAGGCGCTCCGCACTGCTAAAGCTAACTCTCTCTCCTCTGCTCTCATCCTTCTAGACCTATCGGCTGCCTTCGATACTGTGAACCATCAGATCCTCCTCTCCACCCTCTCCGAGTTGGGCATCTCCGGCGCGGCCCACGCTTGGATTGCGTCCTACCTGATCCTGGACAACACCCTGTCGTTCTCAACTAACATCAAGGCGGTGGCCCGTTCCTGTAGGTTCATGCTCTACAACATCCGCAGAGTACGACCCTGCCTCACACAGGAAGCGGCGCAGGTCCTAATCCAGGCACTTGTCATCTCCCGTCTGGATTACTGCAACTCGCTGTTGGCTGGGCTCCCTGCCTGTGCCATTAAACCCCTACAACTCATCCAGAACGCCGCAGCCCGTCTGGTGTTCAAGTTCTCTCACGTCACCCCGCTCCTCCGCTCTCTCAACTGGCTTCCAGTTGAAGCTCGCATCCGCTACAAGACCATGGTGCTTGCCTACGGAGCTGTGAGGGGAACGGCACCTCAGTACCTCCAGGCTCTGATCAGGCCCTACACCCAAACAAGGGCACTGCGTTCATCCACCTCTGGCCTGCTCGCCTCCCTACCACTGAGGAAGTACAGTTCCCGCTCAGCCCAGTCAAAACTGTTCGCTGCTCTGGCCCCCCAATGGTGGAACAAACTCCCTCACGACGCCAGGACAGCGGAGTCAATCACCACCTTCCGGAGACACCTGAAACCCCACCTCTTTAAGGAATACCTAGGATAGGATAAAGTAATCCTTCTCACCCCCCTTAAAAGATTTAGATGCACTATTGTAAAGTGGCTGTTCCACTGGATGTCATAAGGTGAATGGACCAATTTGTAAGTCGCTCTGGATAAGAGCGTCTGCTAAATGACTTAAATGTAAATGTAAATATCCCCTGCCTATCCCAACACCACCCATATCCCAACACCACCCATATCCCCTGCCTATCCCAACACCACCCATATCCCAACACCACCCATATCCCCTGCCTATCCCAACTGTCACGAACCGTAAGCCCGTAACAAAAGGAAGACAACGTGGAGATAAGGAGTAACAAAATATATATTTATTAACTAAAGCAACTAAGGAAAATATACAATGGTGTGTGTAATCAGTAATCAGTAGTGTAAGTGAGTGTTTTGCATGCATGAATGTGATAATGCAGGGTTTTGAAAGGTGCTAAGGCAAACAACCAAAAACCACCAAGACACACAACAAAAACTATCAAAGTGTCTGCATGGAGAGAGTCTCCTCCATGAATGGGGAAGTGGTGTATTTATCCTGGGAGACACCGGGCCCAGGTGTTTCCCATGTAGCTGACGACCCTCCCAACTCCGCCCACCAGCATCCTAATAAGGAAACAACAAAGAGAGAATACGGCAGACAGAGTGGGAGGGACGTCACACAACACCACCCATATCCCCTGCCTATCCCAACTCCCCCCATATCCCCTGCCTCTCCCACACCCCCAAATCCCCTGCCTATCCCAACACCTCCCATATCCTCTGCCTCTCCCAACACCCCCCATATCCCCTGCCTCTCCCACCCACCCAAATCCCCTGCCTATCCCAACACCACCCATATCCTCTGCCTCTCCCAACACGCCCCATATCCTCTGCCTATCCCAACACCACCCATATCCTCTGCCTCTCCCAACACGCCCCATATCCTCTGCCTCTCCCAACACCCCCATATCCCCTGCCTGCCTAAACACCCCCATGTCCCCTGCCTATCCCAACACCCCCATGTCCCCTGCCTATCCCAACACCCCCATGTCCCCTGCCTATCCCAACACCCCCATGTCCCCTGCCTATCCCAACACCCCCATGTCCCCTGCCTATCCCAACACCCCCATGTCCCCTGCCTGCCTCAACACCCCCATGTCCCCTGCCTGCCTCAACACCCCCATGTCCCCTGCCTCTCCCAACATCCCCATGTCCCCTGCCTATCCCAACACCCCCATGTCCCCTGCCTGCCTCACCACCCCCATGTCCCCTGCCTGCCTCAACACCCCCATGTCCCCTGCCTATCCCAACACCCCCATGTCCCCTGCCTATCCCAACACCCCCCATGTCCCCTGCCTGCCTCAACACCCCCATGTCCCCTGCCTGCCTCAACACCCCCATGTCCCCTGCCTCTCCCAACATCCCCCATGTCCTCTGCCTATCCCAACAACCCCATGTTCCCTACCTGCCTCAACACCCCCATGTCCCCTGCCTGCCTCAACACCCCCATGTCCCCTGCCTATCCCAACACCCCCCATGTCCCCTGCCTATCCCAACACCCCCATGTCCCTGCCTATCCCAACACCCCCATGTCCCCTGCCTATCCCAACACCCCCATGTCCCCTGCCTGCCTCAACACCCCCATGTCCCCTGCCTATCCCAACACCCCCATGTCCCCTGCCTATCCCAACACCCCCATGTCCCCTGCCTGCCCCAACACCCCCATGTCCCCTGCCTATCCCAACACCCCCATGTCCCCTGCCTATCCCAACACCCCCATGTCCCCTGCCTATCCCAACACCCCCATGTCCCCTGCCTATCCCAACACCCCCATGTCCCCTGCCTGCCCCAACACCCCCCATGTCCCCTGCCTGCCTCAACACCCCCATGTCCCCTGCCTATCCCAACACCCCCCATGTCCCTGCCTAACATAACACCCTCCATATCCCCTGCCTGTCCTCCTAGTCTGTTTCCGCTGTGGACCATTAAAAACACAGACCCAACACAGACACAGAGAGCAGGCCGCCTCTCAAACACTAACCATTAAACCTTTCATTGGTGATAAATTAGACACACACCTCCACGCCCACACAGACACTGAAAATTAGGAACATAAAATACTGTTTGTCTCATTCTCAAATTTGACATTTTACTCATTCTCATCCACTCCTACAAACTCCCACAGAGACACAAATAAGAATACATCGTACATCCGTGATGAAGTTAAGCCTACGCTACATTCTAAGAATTAGTCAGACACGTGTTGACTCCATGTCTCACACACTCACACACGTGAGTGGACACTGTGTGTGTGTGTGTGTGTTGATTGAGGAATGCTAACTGGGATCACTGAAGCAGCTGAGGCCGAGCCAGTATGACAGCTGTAGGTCCTTATGGGGTAAAACCACCAACACCAGGTGTTGACTGGTTCACACTGATCATACTTGGATCAACATCTATACACTTCTGATTGCTGCATTTGTCACGTTAGAAGGAGCCTCCAGGAAAATAATGACTTTTATCCTGTAATGTCTTGACCTGATGATTCTGTAAGTCTTCTGATTTCATTGCAGTTACAGGCTAGAAAAAGGGAAACATTGATTAAGATGGTGCATATGGTTATTGTTTTGTAGCATATTTGGAGCTCTTGGTAAGACTTTGCTTTGACTTGACTATCAACACTGAAAACATGAAAGCATGTCACAGCTGAAGATTATTATCCTTGTACAGTCACTTTGACACAATGAACAGAAGTGAGGAAAGAAAAGAAGGAAAGAAAGGAAGGAAGTCGCCAAATGGACGGAATAAGAGAAGGAAAGCTATGAAAAAACTGCAAAAATCCTTGAACACTTGAGAGAATGTGGATGATGTATATTTATTCATTTCTGTGTAGAAACAGCCAGATAGAAAAAAATGCTTCTGTCAACCAAACACTTGCTGGGCTTGACTGACCAGCACAGAGAAGAAGAAGAGATAATAGTCTACACACCATACACAGCCACAAAGAATGAAACGACTCATGGATACGTATAGAATACTATATAGAAATGCTAGCTATTCGTCCTGGAAACAGTAGCCATTCCCTAGCCAGGGTGCCAGTATGATTTTGTATAAGCCGATGACAGCATCAATACTTGGGGCTAAAACAGTCCAGCCAGCACCCTGGCAGTAGTCGTTCAAATACGTCTCAGTCAAATGATTTCGACACCACATGCTATATGTGTTTGTGGTCTGGAGGAATGTTCAAAAATAACCTCTGTGTAAAAAGACTGAAAATGAGCTGTGTCCAAAATAGCACCCTATTCCCTGTATAGTGCCCTACTTTTGACCAGAGCCCTGTGGCCTTGGTCAAAAGTAGTACACTGCATAGGGAATAGGGTGCCATTTGGGATGAAGACTGGGACTCTCAGACAGGAAACCACTGTCATTCTAGAGCCCCACCCAGTCCAGAGCAGAGGACAGTGGGAAGGAAACCCTTCTTTAAACACTGGGAAGGAAGGACACTATATGACCTAAACCATACGTCTCTGTCAAGCTGAAGGGTTGGTCACTGGCATGCATCACATGTATAATGAACAGAAATATAAATGCAACATGTAAAGTGTTGGTCCCATGTTTCATGAGCTGAGATAAAAAATCCCAGAAATGTTCCATATGCACAAAAAGCTTATTTCTCTCAAATTTTGTGGACAATTTTTTTTACATCCCTGTTAGTGAGCATTTATCTTTTGCCAAAACAATTTATGGCGTCGTGTGGGCGAACGGTTTACTGATGTGAACAGAGTGCCCTATGCTGGCTGTGGGGTTATGGTATGGGCAGGAATAAGCTACGGACAACGAACACAATTGCATTTTATCGATGACAATTTGAATGCACAGAGATACCGAGATGAGGTCCTGAGGCCCATTGTGATGCCATTCATTCGCCACCATCACTTCATGTTTCAGCATGATAATAATGCACAGCCCCATGTTGCAAGGATCTGTACACAATTCCTGGAAGCTGAAAATGTCCAAGTTCTTCCATGGCCTGCATACTCACCAAATGTGTGTTTCAGTTCCCGCCAATATCCAGCATGTTTCAGTTCCCACCAATATCCAGCAACTTCGTACAGCCATTGAAGAGGAGTGGGACAACATTCCACAGGCCACAATCAACAGCCTGATCAACTCTATGTGAAGGAGATGTGTCGCGCTGCATGAGGCAAATGGTGGTCACACCAGATACTGACTGCTTTTCTGATCCACACCCCTACTTTTTTTAAGGTATCTGTTACCAACAGATACCATCTGTATTCCTAGTCATGTGAAATCTATAGATTAGGGCCTAATACATATATTTAATTAGACTGATTTCCTTATATGAACTGTAATTCAGTCAAATCTTTGTGCGTTTATGTTGAGTGACAAGAACCTCCTCTGCACCAAATCCGTGTTCTCTTTCTTAACATCATATTTTGGTTAGGGCCAGGAATGTTTCATGAGCACATGATCTGATCAGGAGATCTGTGGGCCATAGTTATAGGCTACGTTTGTTTTGTGGCCAGGGACAACTCTGGGCCCTAACCGTACCGTATGTAAAGCTGTGTCTGTGTGTTGATATGGTGTTTGATTGACATCTGGTGTTTGGCTGGTTACGCCCAGGGGTCCAGACCCATTGAGTGGTTATATCTGTGTCTGCATCTGTGTGGTTCAGTTGACCTGGTCATAATAAATACTGAATTACTACCGCATGGAGTCAGAGAAGCTTTATCCAAGAGGGACAGATGGACAAGCAAGTGTGTCAGAGAGAGATCATGGTGTTTGATTAGTTGGGTAATGTTGCCACCTAGTGTCTAAAATGGTATTATTCCCAGTTTGAAGAAGTAGTTATGAATGCAATGGACTCAACAGAAGAGGCAGTCGATCACATGTCCATGTTCCAAATTCAACTTCCATGTGTTTCTATCAATAAAAATGGCAGAGCTTGAGGAACAAAAGATTAACCTTTCAGAATACAGACCACATTAGGTCTAAGTTTTAGGGCTTCAGATGCTACCGTTACATAAGAAGGAAGAAATAATGTATATCTGGTATTAAGAATGAATGGAAAACCTGTGCTCAGTGCAGACTACATTAGAATATAGTGAGTGGTTTGGAGAGCAGCTGTGAGTTTACTAGGGTCGTGTTGTCGTCATCCCCCAGGAGAGAGAGAGAGATCACATCTGCTGCTTTCCTCTACTGCCTATTACAGTAACAGAGTAGGAGGAAGACCCAATGACCTCAAACATCTCAACACCTGCTGTACTGTGTTGCTGTAAAGCCTGAACACAACTAACACCCCAAGATCCTGCACTACAGCCAGACACACAGATACACATAGTCCCTCAAACACCGTCCCTGTCTCTCACACACACACACACACACACACACACACACACGCACACACACACACACACACACACACGCACACATGTACATGAGCACATACGAGCATGCGCACACACACACACATAACACAGGAATGCAGTAGGGGAGAAGGAGAGGTCCATTTTTAGAGCAGTGAAAATAATTGTTTTTACATCATACACTCTTAGAAGAAAAGTGCTATCTAGAACCTAAAAGGGTTCTTCGGCTATCCCCATTTAAGAACCTTTTGAAGAACCCCTTTTGGTTCCATGTAGAACCCTTTCCACAGAGGAACCAAAAAGGGTTCTCCTATGGGGACAGTGGAAGAACCATTTTCAAACCCTTTTTTCTAAGAGTGCACTGTCCTCCTGACATTGAAAGATGTATCCCATTTTGAACAAGCATCGGCTCTTTTGGATTCTAAATAGAGACTTTGTGATTAATAACCTGAACTGTAGGCTCCGTCTATCAATAGGTTTGGCATCTCAGTCTTCAGTCCATAATTTCATTTGAATTCTGTATTTTTTTGATTGAACATTTATTTCAGCAGGGAGTCATTGTGAGACCACGAGCTCAGATTACTCACATTGTCAAAGCGCCACTGAGGAGCTATCAAAGATACTCAAACTACAATAATATTTGTTTTCCTTCCATGTGGTTACTATAGCTTATGGCTTTGCGTTGTAATACTGAAAATGGCCAAAAAAGCATCCTCAATCTCAAAAATTGTTTACGTCTTGTTCAACATTTATAAATATACTGTACTATGATATTTGTTTGTTTAACATGTTTGTACAAGGCCATTAGAATTGGCACAAGGATATTGAACTCAGGAATGTGTCAGAGCAGTGATAGTGATGGAAAACACGAGGACTGGCCACCCAGAAGTGAGGATTTTTGTTGGTTATCTTTACCAAAACTCTAAGTTGAACATTCTCAGTCCTGCAAAATGAGGCAATGTGAAATTAATCCTCCTAAAATGTGGCTAAAGCAGAATTATCTGATTAGAACTGGGCCCTGGTCAAAAGTAGTGAACTACATATGTTTATGCCTCTGTAGTAGAGTTTGCATGTCTCTGTTTAAGTGAGAGGATCAGTGTTTATATTAGTGTGTGTGTGTGCAAGTGCACAAACAACTATTTTTCAAGGAGGGAGTCAGTAGACCAATTCACAGGCCCAATCTGTGCACATACACACATGCATGTGACACACACACACAACTATGTCTTACTATACTTGTGAGGACTTTTTGGGGACCAACAATTGATTCCCATTCAAAATCCTATTTTCCCTAACCTTAACCCCAACACTTAACCTAACCTAAACCCCTAACTCATAACCCTAAAATAGCCTTTTTACAAATGAGAACCGGCAAATTGTCCTCACTTCCCTGAATTGTAGTTGGTTTACTAATCTTGTGAGGACTTCTGGTACCCAAACAAACACACACACAGAGAGAAAGCGAGAGAGAGCACTGAGCACAGAATGCACCCCCACATAACATGAAGGCACCAGCTTCACTATGTCTAGGCCTTCTCTCTTGGTGTCCTCTAAAGCAACTAAATCTCTCTCTCTACCTTCATGGTGTCATTGGTGCCTTTTGGATCTGTAATATCTGTTATTCTAGACAGTGTAAAATAAACTGGATCAAGATAACATATTATATAGGAATATACATTCGTTTAAGTGATTTTTATGTGCAATACCTTTTTAGGCCTATATGCGTTTGATCTGCAAAGAGAGATGATTAAATCTATGGAAACTGGAACTTCCTTTTCCTCCAATGTATGGATGGACTTGAATCCAAAACCAAATAAATGACAAGAACGTCTATTTCCAAGAATGATCTCGTTCACCTGTCGTGTTTATAGATGGGTTGGTTGTTTACCAACAAAACTAACACATGCCCAGCTATGATGTAAAACAGACAGGTTGGCTTAGATTGTTGACAACATGAAAACTATATTTTTTCTCCAATATTTATTGAAAACATAAATACATGTTGATAAATACATATAAGCACTTGTTGTCTATCAAATACATCTTCACAGTTGTTGGCTAGCTAGCGAATTTTAGCCATATTAGCATAGCTAAAACAAGACATGGTATCAAGAACATGATAAAACTAGCTGAAACGAGCCACCTACGATTCCCCACATGCCAGCTTCTTGTTACGTCCGTCATTAGAATGAGACCAAGGTGCAGGATGGTAAGTGTACATCTTTCTGTATTTAGAGGCTCCAGACTGGGGACTCCAGACTCCAGACAGTCGCTGGAGACTCCGGAACGCGGATCGTCGCTGCAGGCTTCGTGCCATGGATCATCACTGCAGGCTTTGTGCCATGGATCATCACTGCAGGCTTCGTGCCATGGATCATCACTGCAGGCTTCGTGCCATGGATCATCACTGCAGGCTTTGTGCCATGGATCATCACTGCAGGCTTCGTGCCATGGATCATCACTGCAGGCTTTGTGCCATGGATCATCACTGCAGGCTTCGTGCCATGGATCATCACTGCAGGCTTCGTGCCATGGATCATCACTGCAGGCTTCGTGCCATGGATCATCACTGCAGGCTTCGTGCCATGGATCATCACTGCAGGCTCCGGGCCATGGATCATCACTGGAGCCTTCGTGCCATGGATCATCACAGGAGGTCGGGTACGTAGAGCTGGCACAGGATGCACAGGGCTGGAGAGACGCACTGGAGGCCTGGTGCGTAGAGCTGGCACAGGATATACTGGGCCGTGGAGACGCACCGGAGGTCTGGAGCGCAGAGCTGGCACAACCCGTCCTGGCTGGATACTCACCCTAGCCCGGCAACTGCGTGGCGCTGGCAAAGGACGTACTGGGCTGTGAAGGTGCACTGGAGACAGCGCGCAGAGCCGGCGCAGGATATCCGGGACCGAAGAGACACACCGGAGACCAGGAGCGCTGAGCCGGCACAGTCCGTCCTGGTTGAATTCCCACTCTTGCACGGCAAATGTGGAGAGCTGGCACAGAGCCCACCGCGCTGTGGATGCGTACCGGAGACACGGTACGTGTAAACGCAAAGCATGGTGCCTGAAGGGTCACACGCTCCTCAAAGCGACTGTCTTGCTCCAGACTCCAACCCCTCCAAACTCTTTCGCCCCTCTCCACTGCCAACCACTCCTCGCTCAAACGGTCCAAGAATTCCTCCTCGGTCTCACCCCTCAGCACCGACGCCCACGTCACCTGCTCCCCCCAATTATTATTTTTTGGGCTGCCTCTCGGGATTCCGTTGTGTCCTCTCCTCCTGACCACGCCGCTTGGTCCGTTTGTGGTGGGATCTTCTGTTACGTCCGTCGTTAGAATGAGACCAATGTGCTGCGTGGTAAGCATACATCTTTCTTTCTTTATTTAGATGAACACCAAAAAACAACAAAAGATAAACTAACATAACGTTCTGCAGACTACACAGTAAAAGCAAGAAAAAAAGCAAGTACAAAAGCAAGATCCCACAACTGAAGGTAGGAAAAAGGGCTGCCTAAGTATGATCCCTAATCAGAGACAACGATAGACAGCTGCCTCTGATTGGGAACCATACCCGGCCAACAAAGAAATAGAACACATAGATTTGCCCATCCAAGTCACACCCTGACCTAACCAAATAGAGAATAAAAAAGGCTCAGGGCGTGACACTTCTTGTCATTGCTGCTAGCAATTTGACCATCCAGAATCACAACAACACACAGACTTCTGCCTCAGTGAAACATACACATCATTTTTGTGACGGTAACAGTCCGTCTATGAGACGTGGATATCATTAGCAAGCTGTGAGGGGTACTGTAGGACTTGCACCCTAATTACCCGCACGGCCTATTTACGTTTCATAGTGCATCTACGTGCCACATCTCACCTGGCGCACTGCTCCTCGAGTGCAGGGTTGTTGCAAACACCTTCAATAAAGAATGTGAGCTTTTAAACGAACACACATTGTTTTAAAATGACTGGAACGAATTGCACAAATTGCTGAAGTTGGAGACTTATATCTCCCTCACTAACTTTAAACATCAGTTATCTGAGCAGCTTACAGATCGCTGCAGCTGTACACAGCCCATCTGTGAATAGCCCATCCAATCTACTTACCTCATCTCCATATAGTTTTAATTCACTTTTTTTCTCTTTTTGAACATCATCATCATCTGCACATCTATCACTCCAGTGTTAATTTGCTAAATTGTAATTATTTGGCTACTATGGCCTATTTATTGCCTTACCTCCTCACGCCATTTGCACACACTGTATATTGACTTTTTTCTATTGTGTTATTGACTGTACGTTTGTTGTTGTTTGTGTTGCACTGTTTTGCTTTATCTTGGCCAGGTCGCAGTTGTAAATGAGAATTTGTTCTCAACTGGCCTAACTGGATAAATAGAGGTGAAATGTATTTATATATATATATATATATATTTATTTATTTATATATATATATATATATATATATATATATATATATATATATATAAATACATTTCACCTCTATTTATCCAGTATATATATATATCTTGGCATTCTCTCAACCAACTTCCCCTGGAATGCTTTTCTGACAGTCTTGAAGGAGTTCCTACATATGCTGAGCACTTGTTGCCTGCTTTTCCTTCACTCTGCAGTCCAACTCATCCCAAACCATCTCAATTGGTTTGTGGTCGGGTGATTGTGGAGGCCAGGTCATCTGATGCAGCACTCCATCTCTCTCCTTCTTGGTCAAATAGCCCTTACACAGCCTGGAGGTGTGTTGGGTCAATGTCTTGTTGAAAAACAAATGAGAGTCCCACTAAGCGCAAACCAAATGGGATGGTGTATTGCTGCAGAATGCTGTGGTAGCCATGCTGGTTAAGTGTGCCTTGAATTCTAAATAAATCACAGACAGTGTCACCAGCAAAGCACCCCTACACCATCACCCCTCCTCCATGCTTCATGGTGGGAACCACACATGCGGAGATCATCCATTCACCTACTCTGCGTCTCATGGCGGTTGGAACCAAAAATCTCAATTTTGGACTCATCAGACTAAAGGATAGAGTTCCACTGGTTTAATGTCCATTGCTCGTGTTTCTTGGACCAATCAAGTCTCTTATTATTATTGGTGTCCTTTAGTAGTGGTCTCTTTGCAGCAATTCAATCACGAAGGCCTGATTCAAGAAGTCTCCTCTGAACTGCTGATTTTGAGATGTGTCTGTTACTTGAACTCTGAAGTATTTATTTGGGATGCAATCTGAGGTGCAGTTAACTCTAACGAACTGATCCTCTGCAGGTAACCCTGCGTCATCCTGTCCTGTGGCGGTCCTCATGAGAGACAGTTGGCGCTTGAAGTGCTTGAAGTTTTACCGGATTGACTGACCTTCATGTCTTAAAGTAATGATGAAGTAATACACTTTTAACAAGGCACACCTGTTATTTGAAATGCATTCCAGGTGACTACCTCATGAAGCTGGTTGAGATAATACCAAGTATCTGCAAAGCTGTCATCAAGGCAAAGGGTGGTTACTTTGAAGAATCTCAAATATGAAGTATATTTTGATTTGTTTAACACTTTTTTTGTTACTACATGATTCAATATCTGTTATTTCATAGTTTTGATGTCTTCACTATTATTCCACAATGTAGAAAATCTGGAGAGCTGGGAAGGTTGTATCTCCCACATATATAACATTCTATTGGGTGCAAGAATTTTGTATTATAATTTAAATTGAAAAATTGTACGTTTTGAATCAGGCGTCATTATGCGTATCAGTTCATAAACCACGTTCCATGGAATCGGTAGGTTGAAAATCTCTTCCCAACTATTTTGCAATCTATATGGCATAGCTGTACATTTTTTGGTCCTTAAATGAAACGGGTATACTTTTTTATTCATCACAATTTTCTTTAACCAATTATGGTTGTTAATGCAGTTTCCTACTCTTTCCTGATTCCACTTTCCTCTTCCATTTTTGCGGTAATGCTGCAATTAGTTGGTTGTAATTTTGGGTAGAGCAGACATTTACATATGTTTTTGTTAGCTGCATGTGTGACATACTGTAACTCCACCAGTCATATTTATGATATAATTTAGAAAGATTCTACCGTTTTTTTCCAAAAGTATCAAAAGTTTGTTTTATCTATTAGTATTTTTGAGTTTAACCAAAATATTTGTTGTCTTATTTGTTCTGTTTTTTTTTCTGGTGGATTAAATTGAAATTGCAACCAACTTTCTATGGCTTGTTTTAAAGTAGCGATATTTGGGAAATGATTTCCTTTTCAAATAACTGAAAGTGTGAGGTTGTAATCTGAATAAAGGGCAAAAGGGCTTTCTTGAACATTGGGTGAGACATTATTACTAATTTAATAGAGAACCAGTTCGGATTTAAGTATAACTTTTATATGACTGAAGCCTTTAGTGAAATGTCTAATGCCTTCATATTTAAGAATTTCTGCCCTCCGAATTTATATTCATTATATAAATAGGCCCGTTTCATTTTGTCTGGCTTGCCGTTCCAAATAAAATGGAATATGTTTTTCTCATATAATTTAAAAGACAGGTTGCTAGGTGTAGGCAAGAGCATAAGTAAATAGGTAAACTGGGATATGACTAAAGAGTTAATCAGGGTGATTCTTCCCCAAATAGAGGTATTTTCCTTTCCACGGTAGCAAGATCGTATCTATTTTTGCTAACTTTCTATTCAAATGTATTGGTTTGAGATCATTCAATTTTTTCTGGATATGTACAGTATGTATACTGAGTATGTCCACATCACCATCAGACCATTTTATTGGTAAACTACACAGTAATGTAAAAGTTTTACTTTTTAGTGATCCAATACTTAATATAGTACACTTATCGTAATTTGGTTGTAATGCAGAGAGGTTAGAGGCTGTGGATTTAAAAGAAAACATGAAAAGTCAGTGTACAATGCACCTTGGTTTTTAAGCCCTGGATTTCTAACCCCATGATATAATTTTTGCATCTGATTTTAACCTCTTGCTTCTACCTGAGACGCTTGCGTCCCAACTAGAGCTCTGGAAATGCAAATGCGCTACGCTAAATGCTAATAGTATTAGTTAAAACTCAAACGTTCATTAAAATACACATGCAGGGTATCGAATTAAAGCTACACTCGTTGTGAATCCAGGCAACAAGTCAGATTTTTAAAATGCTTTTCGGCGAAAGCATGAGAAGCTATTATCTGATAGCATGCACCAATACACTACAACACAAAAGCCACGCAGGGGACGTAAACAAAATAATTAGCATTTCGGCGTTACACAAACTGCACAATAAAATAGAAAACAGTCCTTACCTTTCACCATCTTCTTTGTTGGCACTCCTAGATGTCCCATAAACACTATTGGGTCTTTATTTCGATTAAATCGGTCCATATAAAGCCAAGATATCGTTATATGTAGACTGTGTGATAAACGAAAAAAACAGCGTTTTCAAAACGTAACGTCATTTTTTAAAATTCAAAAAGTCGACGATAAACTTTCACAAAACACTTCGAAATACGTTTGTAATGCAACTTTAGGTATTAGTAAACGTTAATAAGCGATAAAATTCATCAGGAGGCGATGTAAAGATCATTAGCTGTCCGTCTGGAAAAATGTCCGGCTAGAAACTCAACGAAAATATCCGGTCCTAGACCTGAAGAAATACGGTGCCCTGCATGTGTTTGACCAAGAAAAACTCGAAGGGAAATGACAAGACTCTAGACACCGTGTGGAAGCTGTAGGTACTGCAACCTCAGTCAATTAATTGTGGTTCACCTTTATCAATGGGTTCAAGTAGTGCATGGATATATTTTCCCATTTTCAGTGATCAGTTTTTCCTGTGCTTTTCGATGTAAATGCCGTTCTGGTAAAGCCACAGCAGTGATTTAACCAGTTTTATAAACGTCTGAGTGTTTTCTATCCACACAGACTAAGCAAATGCATATACTATATTCCTGGCATGAGTAGCAGGGCGCTGAAATGTTGCGTGATTTTTAACAGAATGTTCAAAAAAGTAGAGGGTAGAAGCAACAGGTTTTAATAGCTTGTAAGTCGCTCTGGATAAGAGCGTCTGCTAAATGACTTAAATGTAAATGTAAATGTCTAACATTTCGATGGCCATAATAAATTGATATGTCGATAGTGGACAACCTTGTTTTACTCCTCTTGACAGTTTAAAACTTTCTGAGAAGTAGCCACTATTTACTATTTTACACCTAGAGTTACTATACATGACTTTAACCCATTTTATAAGACTCTCCAAAATTGAAATGTTCCAGACATTTACACTACCATTCAAAGGTTTGGGGTCACTTAGAAAATGTCCTTGTTTTTGAAAGAAAAGCACATTTTCTGTCCATTAAAATAACATGAAATTGATCAGAAATACAGTGTAGACATGGTTAATGTTGTAAATGACTATTGTAGCTAGAAATGGCAGATTTGTATGGAATATCTAATTAGGCGTAGAGGCCCATTATCAGCAACCATCACTCCTGTGTTCCAATGGCACGTTGTGTTAGCTAATCCAAGTTTATAATTTTAAAAGGGTAATTGGTCATTAGAAAACCCTTTTGCAATTATGTTAGCACAGCTGGAAACTGTTGTCCTGGTTAAAGAAGCAATAAAACTGGCCTTTAGACTCGTTAAGTTTCTGGAGCATCAGCATTTGTGGGTTCGATTACAGGCTCAAAATGGCCAGAAACAAAGAACTTTCTTCTGAAACTCATCAGTCTAGAAAATAACAGCACAAACCAGAATAGAAAGAGGAGTGGGAGCCCCAGTGCACCACTGAGCAAGAGGACAAGTACATTAGAGTGTTTAGTTTGAGAAACAGACGCCTCACAAGTACTCAACTGGCAGCTTCATTAAATAGTACCCTCAAAACACCAGTCTCAACGTCAACAGTGAAGAGGCGACTCCAGGATGCGGGCCTTCTGTAAATTGACAACCAAATGTTCCGAGACACAAAGACTACTCCAGCTCTCCTATTTAATCGACTGGTCGATTGTTTGGTCGATAGGCTGTTGGTCGACCGGGATTTTTTTAGTCGAGCAGTCGCAATTTATTTATGTTTTTTTCATGGTGCATAAGACACACCTGTCTGAATCCCGCCTGTCTCAGTGGACTAATCCATTGCGTAGGCCAAGGGGATGGCACAGTCCATCACTCTAAGAAAATGTAATTTATATGATTATATTAGGTACAAATAATGGTGCAACACTAATATATCTAATATTATTTTATAACAAATGCGCTTTCTCCCATGTTGGATACGGTCACTGTCCTCGTTTCTGAAACATAATCTTCAGTGCGCCGTAGAATTGGCACCTTTCCCTATGTTGCTATGTGCACAATAGCAAAATTAACCAGCATATTGGGATTGAGAACAATGTAGCGAATGCTTCTGTTGCCTGTTTGAGTTTTTGTTTAATGTCCTACTGATTCCGTGAGCACCAAGCCTCATGCAACAGCAACATATGGGATGAAACAATTTCACAGATTCAGCTGTTGTCACGTTCTGACCTTAGCTCCCTTTGTTATGTCTTTGTTTTAGTATGCTCAGGGCATGAGTTGGGTGGGTTGTCTATGTTCTTTTTTCTATGATTTGGGATTTCTGTGTTTGGCCTGGTATGGTTCTCAATCAGAGGCAGCTGTCAATCGTTGTCCCTGATTGAGAACCATACTAAGGTAGCCTGGTTTCACCTTTGAGTTGTGGGTGATTATTTTCTGTTATGTGTATGTCACCTTTCAGAACTGTTTAGTTTACCACGCTGCGCTTTGGTCCTCACCTCATTCCAAAGACGATCGTCACAGCTGTTTTTAATATATGTGACCGACTGGCTTAAATCGGTCTTATATAGCAAAATTAGCAATTGTGTTTTTTACATTGGAATAATGTAGAGAGATTCAGAGCTACACAATGGTATATCATATACTGCATTTGAGGAACAATGGGAAAGTAATTCTGCTTTGAAAGTTGATAAACTTGTAAACTCACTTTTGAGAAAATGGCCTTTGAATATTTTGGTACCTACTGGAGAGCTCTCCTTTATCTACACCCATTCAGCATTGTTCACATCCTCTTAAGCCAGCCCCACCCATCTCTTTAAGGATTCACATGTGAGGTCATGTGCTAAACAGTGAATAGTGTAGTAAAGATTAAGACTAAAAGTGGTCAAAGTAGTAGCCTACAAAAGGGAACATTTCCAGGTAAACAGAAAGTGTCCAGATAAAAATATTTTATAATATTAAATTACGCTTATCCAGACACACTTGTCTAAATTGATGGGTCATGTGAAAGAAATGTTATAACCCCCAGCCACATATTGCCAAGTGGCTGGATCTCTACAGAAGGTGTAAACGGTTACTTGGATAGTAGAAAAATGGCCAAAATGGTTACTTGCATAGTAGCAATATCAGAAATAGATAGTGTCAATATAAATAAAATAATATATAGTATGTACAAGAATAATATTAAAAACAATATCAGTGATAGATGAGGTAGTTATGTGTCACACCCTGGTCTGTTTTACCTGTCCTTGTGCTTGTCTCCACCCCCTTCCAGGTGTCGCCCATCTTCCCCATTATCCCCTGTGTATTTATACCTGTGTTTTCTGTCTGTCTGTTGCCAGTTCGTCTTGTTTGTTCAAGCCTACCAGCGTTTTGTCTCAGCTCCTGTTTGTCCTTAGTCTCTCTTTTTCACGTCCTCCTGGTTTTTGACCTTTTCCTGTCCTGACCCTGTACCCGCCCGCCTGACCACTGCCTGTCCCTAACCCTGAGCCTGTCTGCCGTCCTGTACCTTGGCCTCTGCTCTGGATTATCGACCCCTGCCTGCCTTTACCTGTCGTTTGCCTACCCCTGTGGTTACAATAAACATTGTTACTCCACACAGTCTGCACTTGGGTCTTACCTTGATTCCTGATAATATGCATACAATCAGGGGTAAAGTGGCTGAGCAGCAGGATAAAAATAAATAAATAGTAGTAGCAGCGTATGGCGTGTGTGTTAGGAGAGAGTCATTTGAATAGAGGCAGCGCAGATAGTGCTGATGACTGAGTGTTTGAGTGTTATACATTTGCAAAAATGTCACTGTGTGTAAATTGATGAGGGGAAAAATGATTGAATACATTTCAGAGTAAGGCTGTAACGTAACAAAATGTGGAAAAAGTCAAGGGGTCTGAATACTTTCCGAATGCACTGTAATACTCACGCAACGCTTGCTCCTATACCCTCCTTTTTCTACATCTCCAGTAGTTTTCAAAGCGAAGTCTTCCACAGATTTGACTTCCCTGTTCCCTCCTGAGAAAACAGTAAACATTTGCCCGTTTCGAGTTTATTTTCACGTCCTCTGCATGCATTTTTCAGTCATGTGTTACTGTGTTTGGAGTTTGTTATAACCAATTTATTGATGTGATTTATGATAGGCTATAGGCCCTATTGGTCACATGCATGTGATGCTTACATTTTTCATGTTGAGGGAATAGGGAATGTTTTGCCTAAACAAACTACAGATTTCAGTAACAGAACTTTTCAGTCAGAAACAAGTAGCGGCAAAATGACTTGAATTATGTTGCAGCTTCAGCACAGACAGCACAATAAACATTTACTGTGCTGTGGTGCCTAGGCCGAGAGCGAGACAATGTGCACCAGTCACATAAGCACTCACTGTCGTTTTTTTAACACAGCCTGACCATCAGGCTCTTTCTTAAGTCATTTGTGTGTCTTAATTATTTAATCAAACAGTGTGCTTAAAGCATCAGACAAGCTCAGTGCATATGTATTTTATTTTATTCAAACACATAGGGTGTGTCTGTCTATATATGGAAAAATACGTTTCAACTTTTCGACCAATCGATTGGTTGAAAGAACAGGACGACTCTCGGGCGACCAAGATGTATTGTTATTTTTTTAAACTGTTTTCCCCATTTTCATGATATCGAATTGGTAGTTATAGTCTTGTCCCATCGTTGCAACTCCCGTACAGACTCGGGAGAGGCTAAGGTCGAGAGCCGTGCGTCCTCCGAAACACTGCTTCTTGACACACTGCTCGCTTAACCCAGAAGCCAGCAGCACCAATCTGTCGGAGGAAACACCGTACAACTCGCGATCGAAGTCAGCGTGCATGCGTCCGGCCTGCCACAAGGAGTCGCTAGAGAGAGATGGGACTGTGCCTTAGACCGCTACAGACTTTTTTTTCACAAGGACAGCCCTTCCACTCATATATGAGTAGTAAAGGCCCAGTGCACAACTTTTGTGAAAAAAACTAAACAAATACAAATCATTTATCAGGGGGTGCTGCAGCACCCTCAGCACCCCTACTTCCCGCGGCTATGACACTATTTTTCAAGACTAATTTGGCACATGGGTGTCAATGAGAGACCAATAGGCGTAGGTCTGTAGCCTATTTCTTTAATCTATGATGCTCAGTTCAATTATTGCTCTCCATTTAAAATACAAAGAATAGACATATCCTAAATGACTGTAGCCTATAGGCCTATACAATGAATTCATTGGATTTGTTTTTGCAGTGCATTGTATAAACTGTAGAGGGAAGCAAGAGGCCCATAATTGAGCATTGTGTCAGATAGGAACATACTATCCCCCTTGGCCATAAGTGAGCGGCTGGCTGGTGGACGATAAGCAAACCCTCTTAATAATTTTGGAGAAAAATGACATGAAACACAATTAACAATGTTTTAATTACATTACTAATTGCATAGTTAAGAGCAGGGTTATTTAACTTTTACTCTACGAGGTCCAGAGGCTGCTGGTTTTCTGTTCTACCTGATAATTAATTGCACCCACCTGGTGTCCCAGGTGTAAATCAGTTCCAGATTAGAGGGCAACAATGAAAGAAACACAGTGGAACTGGCTTTGAGGTACAGAGTTGAGTTTGAGAGGCTTAGAGGAAGGATATAGGATACATCTTTTTAATTACAGTGATAAGGCTCCACTAAATTAGAGATTGCCAATCAAACTTTAAAATGCTCTTGGATTGCTTTTACACACTTGCTGTTATCATTAATAACTGGCATCATTTCAACAATAGGTCTACACAGCCTGCCAATTTTCAGGGGATGATTGTCATTCGCTATCATAACAGTACTTCTAACAAGCTAAACATCTAAATGCACTGGTCCTGGCAATGCACTTCATACCAAAGGGAACTAAACTGGTTTCCCTGCGCCAAACTGTCACTTTATTCTGTTGCTGCACCTTGAGGTCATCTGTTCCAAGATTGCCAGGATGCTAGAAAGTTTGATGTGTCCATTTAGTGCAGGGATCGTCAATTAGATTCAGCCGCGGGATGATTTTTTTTCTTGAGCAGATGGATGGTCAGGGAGCCGGAACATAATTACAAGTAGCCTAATTTGTAGACTGCAAATTGACAGCTAGAAGCACAAACAGAAATAACAATGGACTAAAGCATAACAATTGGAAACATTAGGTCACCCCTTAAGGTCGGTGTCCGTGCCACTGAGGAAATCTAATTAGCATAATAAAAAAATCCCCACAAAAATCTGTCAGTTTAAGATCGAGATATCTGTTTTTTTTTGCATTGGATGCATCTCAAACCTTCCGCATCTGCGGTGAAAGTTGACAGAGCTAAAGCGATGTTTGTCAGACTGAGACAGCCCGAAAATCAGTCTTCATACAAAATTGTCTGTAGTGGCCGAACTATTATGACCCCTCTATTGAACAATGAGACTCTCACAAACACGATGGTGTTCTCCATTTTGCTCCACGATCCCCACTAGCGTCTAGGGACTAGTCTGAATTTGGTACAGCCAATCTGCCAACTAATATGACCCCTTGGTGCAAAGGTGAGACTCACGAAATTGTCTGTTTGCTCTAGGATGCCCACAGACCTCACAAGACTCATCTGAAGGTCCCCGGTACCAGTTGAAAAAATGTATGGAAGTATATATGGAGACTGTTTAGTGCCAAAAATAAGGGGTTAAATACACGTAAAAATAGATACATATAAACTAGGCAAAAAAAGAATAGTCCCTTTTTCAGCACCCTGTCTTTCAAATATAATTTGGAAAAATCTAAAATAACTAGACAGATCTTCATTGTAAAGGGTTTTTAACACTGTTTCCCATGCTTGTTCAATGAACCAAAAACAATTCATGAACATGCACCTGTGGAACGGTCGTTAAGACACTAACAGCTTACAGACTGTAGGCAATTAAGGTCACAGTTATGAAAACTTAGGACACTAAAGAGGCCATTTTACTGACTCTGACAAACAGCAAAAGAAAGATGCCCAGGGTCCCTGCTTATCTGTGTGAACGTGCCTTAGGCATGCTGCAAGGAGGCATGAGGACTGCAAATGTGGCCAGGGCAATATATTGCAATGTCCGTACTGTGAGACGCCTAAGACAGCGCTACAGGGAGACAGGACGGACAGCTGATCATCCTCACAGTGGCAGACCACATGTAACAACACCTGCACAGGATCTGTACATCCGAACATCACACCTGCAGGACAGGTACAGGATGGAAACAACAACTGCCTGAGTTACACCAGGAATGCACAATCCCTCCATCAGTGCTCAGACTGCCTGCAGTAGGCTGAGAGAGGCTGGACTGAGGGCTTGTAGGCTAGTTGTAAGGCAGGTCTTCCCCAGACATCACCGGCAACAATGTTGCCTATGGGCACAAATCCACCGTCGCTGGACCAGACAGGACTGGCAAAAAGTGCTCTTCACTGACAAGTCGCGGTTTTGTCTCATCAGGGGTGATGGTTGGATTCGCGTTTATCGTCGAAGGAATTCGCATTACACAGAGGCCTGTACTCTGGAGCGGGATCGATTTGGAGGTAGAGGGTCCGTCATGGTCTGGGGCAGTGTGTCACAGCATCATCGGACTGAGCTTGTTGTCATTGCAGGCAATCTCAACGCTGTGCGTTACAGGGAAGACAGAATGCCAAGAGTGTGCAAAGCTGTCATCAAGGCCAGCTCTCCCGCTATCTCTCTCAGAATGACCTTCTTGATCCAAATCAGTCAGGTTTCAAGACTAGTCATTCAACTGAGACTGCTCTTCTCTGTATCACGGAGGCGCTCCGCACTGCTAAAGCTAACTCTCTCTCCTCTGCTCTCATCCTTCTAGACCTATCGGCTGCCTTCGATACTGTGAACCATCAGATCCTCCTCTCCACCCTCTCCGAGTTGGGCATCTCCGGCGCGGCCCACGCTTGGATTGCGTCCTACCTGACAGGTCGCTCCTACCAGGTGGCGTGGCGAGAATCCGTCTCCACACCACGTGCTCTCACCACTGGTGTCCCCCAGGGCTCTGTTCTAGGCCCTCTCCTATTCTCGCTATACACCAAGTCACTTGGCTCTGTCATAACCTCACATGGTCTCTCCTATCATTGCTATGCAGACGACACACAATTAATCTTCTCCTTTCCCCCTTCTGATGACCAGGTGGCGAATCGCATCTCTGCATGTCTGGCAGACATATCCGTGTGGATGACGGATCACCACCTCAAGCTGAACCTCGGCAAGACGGAGCTGCTCTTCCTCCCGGGAAGGACTGCCCGTTCCATGATCTCGCCATCACGGTTGACAACTCCATTGTGTCCTCCTCCCAGAGCGCTAAGAACCTTGGCGTGATCCTGGACAACACCCTGTCGTTCTCAACTAACATCAAGGCGGTGGCCCGTTCCTGTAGGTTCATGCTCTACAACATCCGCAGAGTACGACCCTGCCTCACACAGGAAGCGGCGCAGGTCCTAATCCAGGCACTTGTCATCTCCCGTCTGGATTACTGCAACTCGCTGTTGGCTGGGCTCCCTGCCTGTGCCATTAAACCCCTACAACTCATCCAGAACGCCGCAGCCCGTCTGGTGTTCAACCTTCCCAAGTTCTCTCACGTCACCCCGCTCCTCCGCTCCCTCCACTGGCTTCCAGTTGAAGCTCGCATCCGCTACAAGACCATGGTGCTTGCCTACGGAGCTGTGAGGGAACGGCACCTCAGTACCTCCAGGCTCTGATCAGGCCCTACACCCAAACAAGGGCACTGCGTTCATCCACCTCTGGCCTGCTCGCCTCCCTACCACTGAGGAAGTACAGTTCCCGCTCAGCCCAGTCAAAACTGTTCGCTGCTCTGGCCCCCAATGGTGGAACAAACTCCCTCACGACGCCAGGACAGCGGAGTCAATCACCACCTTCCGGAGACACCTGAAACCCCACCTCTTTAAGGAATACCTAGGATAGGATAAAGTAATCCCTCTCACCCCCCCTCCCCCTGAAAAGATTTAGATGCACTACTGTTCCACTGGAGGTCATAAGGTGAATGCACCAATTTGTAAGTCGCTCTGGATAAGAGCGTCTGCTAAATGACTTAAATGTAATGTAAATGTAAATGTAAGGCAAAGGGTGGCTATTTGAAGAATCTAAAATATCAAATATATTTAGATTTGTTTAACACTTTTTTGGTTACTACATGATTCCATATATGTTATTTCATAGTTTTGATGTCTTCACTATTATTCTACAATGTAGAAAATATAACAAATAAAGAAAAACCTATGAATGAGTAGGTGTGTCCAAACTTTTAACTGATACTGTATAAAACCAAATGTCTAGGAGCAACAACAGCTCGCTCAGACACGAAGTGGTAGGCCACACAGAACGGGACCGCCAATTGCTAAAGCGTCTGTCCTCGGTTGTAACATTCACTACCGAGTTCCAAACTGCCTCTGGAAGCAACATCAGCACAATAACTGTTCGTCGGGAGCTTCATGAAACGGGTTTCCATGGCCGAGCAGCCCCACACAAGCCTAAGATCACCATGTGCAATGCCAAGCGTCTGCTGGAGTGGTGTTAAGTTTGCCACCATTGGACTCTGGAGCAGTGGAAAAGCGTTCTCTGGAGTGATGAGTCATGCTTCACCATCTGGCAGCCCGACAGACGAATCTGGGTTTGGAGGATGCCAGCAGAACGGATGCCCCAATGCATAGTGCCGACTGTAAGGTTTGGGGGAGGAGGAATAATGGTCTGGGGCTGTTTTTCATGGTTCAGGCTATGGTTTAGGCCTTAGTTCCAGTGAAGGGAAATCTTAACTCTACAGCATACAATGACATTCTAGACAATTCTGTGCTTCCAACTTTGTGGCAACAGTTTGGGTAAGCCCCTTCCTGTTTCATCATGACAATGCCCCCGTGCACAAAGCGAGGTCCATTCAGAAATGGTTTGTTGAGATCGTTGTGGAAGAACTTGACTGGCCTACACAGAGCCCTGACCTCAACTCCATCAAACACCTTTAAAATGAAAACACCGACTGCGAGCCAGGCCTAATCGCCCAAAATCATTGCCCGACCTCACTAATGCTTTTGTGGCTGAATGGAAGCAAGTCCCCGCAGCAATGTTCCAACATCTAGTGGAAAGTCTTCCCAGAAGAGTGGAGGCTGTTATAGCAGCAAAGGGGAGACCAACTCCATATTAATGTCCCTGATTTTGGTGTGTGATGTTCAACGAGCAGGCGTCCACATACTTTTGGTCATGTAGTGTAGCTTAGTAGACCCCCGCTTAGACAGGGCTTAGTCTCTTATGGGTTAAATTTGTATATGCCTATATCTCTATTATATGTGGGAATACTTTGAAAAGATTTCCAAAACGAAAATCACTTGGAGCTGATTTGCGGGTGTTTTACAGTCATTTGTGTCCAACAATAAATACATAGAATCACCCGTGGGCCAAATTCAGCCTGCAGGCCGCCAGTTGAGGAATCCTGCTCGAGTGAGACCCTCCTTGCTGTTCCTGTGTTCTGCTGTTCCAAACCCTCTCCTCGCCACAAGAACATCTGGAACGTTTCCAACACGTGAGGCATTCCAGAGCCCGCGAATTCTGACTCCACCCATCCACGAGTTTGGGTACGTTAACTGCGTGCCCTTTTTCGCTACGAGTGCCAAATACCTGTGTGTATTGGTCGCATGACGCGTCAATCATGATTTCTAGGATAGGAGGGAGGGCAGGGGCAGAGAGGTGGGGAGGAGTAGAGGCGTTGTAACTGTCAGTTGTGTTCCTCATTCTCGTCAACATCGGCTGTTGCAGACTGACTATAAGCGATTAGCAGTTTTGGGGTACTTTGAGATCTCAGTCAATGTACGGAACTATGTAAAAAAATAAGTATTGTTCTCCCTAACAGAACACCAAATATCACAGCGTAAAGTTTACTGCCGTGCACTTTGGTAACTGTGTCGGTGATGGTAAGGCAGACTGAGTAAGCTACTTTAGGTAACCTACACCTAAATAGGTTAGTTGTTTTTAACGATTTTTATTGCGAAGTTTCCTCTTCCCAATGTTCACCTATCATTGTGTGTGAAAAAGCTTTGTTGGAAGCATCCAGGACAGCGCTTTCTTTCATTGAGAGGTAGGGCTGCTGCTGCCAATCTGTGAAACTGATCGGACTTGTTGCGCGAAAAACACGTCCCTCAGGAATGCATAGTATTTTGGGTAAACCCATTATCAAAACCAATTTACATTTAAGTCTGCGCGTGTCAGTGGTGTTTTGATTTCCCAACAGGGCACATTTCCGATTGTCTATAGTGGGTGTTCCCCACCCAATCCTTTGATTCTATACCAGATAGTAGGATATACAAGTCAGGTCGACTTTGTGGACACTGGAGAGCGAACATGAGACTGGATGTGATGGACTTTCGGCATAATTAAGGACATTTAAGTAATTCACCTACCGAATGCCGGACCGGGGACGCTCTAACGGACTAAAGGAATCGCCCGAGGCCAGAAGAGCTGGAGTCCGGTTCCGTGATTTAATGTTTTTGGAAAGGCGCAGCAGACCCCTCAATACCCGGGCACTTCTGTAAATAAATGGCACCCATAAAAAAACAACGACCAACGCAGACTTACTCCGAGGCAATACGTAACATTTTGTGATTTCCTAACCTGAAACTTGAACTTGGGCTTCTGTTGAGAAGATGTCGGAGCAAGAGCATTATGGGGACGGTCTGTGCGATGATGGAGCTCCTGAGATCATCCCGCCGAGAGCGTCCGGGACGGGGAGGCGGAGCGGAGTCATCCTCCCCGGCCAGGACAACGATACCATCGCCCTGGAGGCAGTGAGGGCGGCCCCCCGCAGGAGCAGCATCATCAAGGTAAGAGATTAGTTCATTGAGGTGATTGTTGAGGCTACATGTAATGACACTGGCACATCTATCTGACCGATTTCGGTTAACAGACCTGTCAAACACAAGCGCCTGCCTTTCCCTTAGCCAATAGTTTACCATAGTTCACCCAAAGGAAACCAAATACCCAGGCTGTATATTGAAAACCCATAGGCTAGGCCTAATAGACGCACTGGAGTCTCCCATTGCAATATTCATAATGTCTATTCATCTACTTCTAATATCTCTGCAACAGACACTCGACATGGAGCCGCCGGATAAAGGACTGTCAATATTTAATAGAAGTAGGATAAGCTACAGAGGGTTGTGATTACATTAGCGTGCGAACAAGCATCAGACAAATGCCATGTATGCTACTCTTCAGAGGTGGTCTCAATTTGGTTCTCAGACGTAGTACCTCACACTGGATGACAATTGTTGTTGAGGACTTATAAGAAAGTGATCTATTTTTCAAGGAGAGAAACGTGCAGGGTGCGATGGGCTATAATAGTGTTGTGAAACTGAAATTACGTAGCCAAGGTCTATTGGTCTCTTTGGATATACAATGTAGGCAACAGCAGGTGTCACTCACTTCAGTCATGCACAGCATTATTTACTCACTCAGTACGCACTCAAAATAACTACTACTACTACCATATGGTATCGTTGTGATTTTAACTGTGTTTATGCACAAAATATTTCCTACTATGCTCCAAAGAATATAGGCTACACATTGTTCATTCAATCTGTGACGCCGCCCACACCTACTCTGAACAACACCTACTCCAAACAACACCTAATCCGAACAACACCTACTCTGAACAACACCTACTCTGAACAACACCTACTCTGAACAACACCTACTCCAAACAACACCTACTCCAAACAACACCTACTCTGAACAACACCTACTCCGAACAACACCTACTCCAAACAACACCTACTCTGAACAACACCTACTCCAAACAACACCTACTCTGAACAACACCTACTCCAAACAACACCTACTCTGAACAACACCTACTCCAAACAACACCGCACATTCCATGCCATGTGCCTGGTAATCTCAGTTCAGGTCCACACAGCGCATCACACATTCGTATTCACATGGCAAACCTGTGCCTAATCCGTGCCATTACGCACACTGGAATTATAGTGGAGTAACCTTGCTACATTTTTAAATGTATGTTATGTTAGTGTGTCTTCCTTATAGGGAGGCTCCATACTCCAGTTTGTCTGTGTGTGTGTACCTCCCAGCTGAGAGGCACTGATGTGTTGATTGTGCCAACAGAGACCTCTCTCTGTCCTATTGACAGGAAGTGTCACGAGTGATGGACAGATGGAGAGAGGAGAGGATGAGAGGGATGTCAGTGACAGGCGGGGAGGGAAGGGAACAGAGGGAGGGAGGGTGGGAGGGAGGGAAGGAAGGATGGGGAATTCTGATAGGAACCTGGCTAATGAACTGGACTTGGTTGTTTAGGGAAACCAGGTTACTCAAGGTGTCACCCCCAAAACATGCACCCCCCTCCCCAACATTTCAAATATTTTCACATGACCCTCTCCTTGTAAAATAAATTGCACATAGAATTAACTCAAAATAATGTTTACGACCACAAATAACAATTTGTTTCAAATGTTTCTTTACACTACAGTTGTGGCCAAAAGTTTTGAGAATGACACATAGTAACACAAAGTCTGCTGCCTCAGTTTGTATGATGGCAATTTGCATATACTCCAGAATGTTATGAAGAGTGATCAGATGAATTGCAAAGTTCCTCTTTGCCATGCAAATGAACTGAATCCCCCCAAAACATTTCCACTGCATTTTAGCCCTGCCACAAAAGGACCAGCTGACATCATGTCAGTGATTCTCTCGTTAACACAGGTGTGAGTGTTGACAAGGACAAGGCTGGAGATCACTCTGTCATGCTGTTTGAGTTTGAATAACAGACTGGAAGCTTCAATAGGAGGGTGGTGCTTGGAATCACGTGCCGTCATCATTGCTTTGCACAAAAAGGGCTTCACAGACAAGGGTATTTCTGCCAGTAAGATTACACCTAAATCAACCATTTATCGGATCATCAAGAAGTTCAAGGATAAGAAGGCGCTCTGAAGAAGGCTTCAGAGCGCCCAAGAAAGTCCAGCAAGCGCCAGGACTGTCTCCTAAAGTTGATTCAGCTGCGGGATCGGGGCACCACCAGTACAGAGCTTGCTCAGGAATGGCAGCAGGCAGGTGTGAGTGCATCTGCACGCACAGTGAGGCGAAGACTTTTGGAGGATGGCTTGGTGTCAAGAAGGGCAGCAAAGAAGCCGCTTCTCTCCAGGAAAAACATCAGGGACAGGCTGATATTCTGCAAAAGGTACAGGGATTGGACTGCTGAGGACTGGAGTCATTTTCTCTGATGAATCCCCTTTACGATTGTTTGGGGCATCTGGAAAAAAGCTTGTCCGGAGAAGACAAGGTGAGCGCTACCATCAGTCCTGTGTCATGCCAACAGTAAAGCATCCTGAGACCATTCATGTGTGGGGTTGCTTCTCAGCCAAGGGAGTGGGCTCACTCATCATTTTGCCTAAGAACACAGCCATGAATAAAGAATGGTACCAACACATCCTCCGAGAGCAACTTCTCCCAACCATCCAGGAACAGTTTGTTGACGACCAATGTCTTTTCCAGCATGATGGAGAACCTTGCCATAAGGCAAAAGTGATAACTAATTGGCTGGGGGGAACAAAACATTGATATTTTGGGTCCATGGCCAGGAAACTCCCCAGACCTTAATCCTATTGAGAACTTGTGGTCAATCCTCAAGAGGCGGGTGGACAAACAAAAACCCACAAATTCTGACAAACTCCAACAATTGATTATGCAAGAATGGGTTGCCATCAGTCAGGATGTGGCCCAGAAGTTAATTGACAGCATGCCAGGGCGGATTGCAGAGGTTGTGAAAAAGAATGGTCAACACTGCAAATATTGACTCTTTGCATCAACTTCATGTAATTGTCAATAAAAGCCTTTGACACTTATGAAATCATATTATGTCAATCTGGACAAACAGAAAATACATCCCTCCTTACCTTGTGGGTTTACCCAGTATTGAAGGCCTGGCTTGACAATCTCCGAATGTCATTGGATTTTTTGTGTGTTTTGTAATAGATGGTTTTATTTGTCAGTAAAAAAAACTAAAATATTTACGTATATACATTTAACATTTACATTTAAGTCATTTAGCAGACGCTCTTATCCAGAGCGACTTACAAATTGGTGCGTTCACCTTAAGACATCCAGTGGAACAGCCACTTTACAATAGTGCATCTAAATCTTTTAAGGGGGGTGAGAAGGATTACTTTATCCTATCCTAGGTATTCCTGAAAGAGGTGGGGTTTCAGGTGTTTCCGGAAGGTGGTGATTGACTCCGCTGTCCTGGCGTCGTGAGGGAGTTTGTTCCACCATTGGGGGGCCAGAGCAGCGAACAGTTTTGACTGTTGATATACACACAGTACAAAGATTTTTAAAAGTTACCCAGGATTGCACAATAAAGTCTGGTATTTACTTCCATTGTGGTCCCTATTTTTACATAAATACATATACAATGACAGACATACAGATTCATTAGACAAAAAAATGCTAGGCAAAAGAACAGACAAAAAAATGCTCGATCACCAGATGAGTATGAGAGGGGAGTTTACAATTCTTGTTTTGGCTGGTCTGTAGCTTATTCTTTAGATCAGGGGTCCCCAAACTTTTTCCTGTGAGGGCCACATAACTTTTCCCTTCTCTGATGGGGGGCCGGTGTCAGTTTGTAACAGAAAAAGTGTGACGATCGTAGGGGAGCTTAAAAAATGAATTGTTTTCCAGAAAGCCACACATAACCAAATAACCCTTTCCAGGTTCTTTACAGAAAAAAAGTCAGGAAACAAATAATAACACTATTAATGAAATAAATAATAACTAAATAACCCTCTCTGAGTTCTTCACAGAAAAAAGAGGAAATAAATAATAACTAAATAACCCTCTCTGAGTTCTTCACAGAAAAAAGAGGAAATAAATAATAACTAAATAACCCTCTCTGAGTTCTTCACAGGGTTCTTCTGAGTTCTTAGAAATAAATAATAACTAAATAACCCTCTCTGAGTTCTTCACAGAAAAAAGAGGAAATAAATAATAACTAAATAACCCTCTCTGAGTTCTTCACAGAAAAAAGAGGAAATAAATAATAACTAAATAACTCTCTCTGGGTTCTTCACAGAAAAAAAGAGGAAATAAATAATAACTAAATAACTCTCTCTGGGTTCTTCACAGAAAAAAAAGCCATGGAACATTAACTTTCTGTCGTGCCATGCACAATCTTAACAGATAAAAGTTCAGCTCAGTTGTCAGAGCAGAATCTCTCTGACACATATGAGCAGTCTCTTAAAGTTCTTGTGTTCCTTCCTTATAATCCTTTTGTAGGTTCCAGTAGGCTTGTAGACACCGCTGTTTGCAGCTCTCTCTCATCAACTTCCCTGTGAAAACCACAAAAGAAGCAGGTTGAGAAACTGAACTAAGTGATACAGCACCTACACAGCACAATACATTTCACTACCAGTATGGTTGTAAAGATGGATTTTATCCCAGTAGATTTTATTATGATTATATTTGTTTATGCTCAGAATGACTCATTCAAGTCAGAAAAGTGAGCTTACCTATGTATGTTCATCAGTGTGAACTGTGGGCCTGCATCTGGCTGGTGAGAAGTTGAATATCAGGTTCCATTCTAGTTACAGCCAGTCTCAAGCACTGATGCAAATGTTCATCTGTCAATCTTGATCTCATCGGGGTTTTCAGCAGTTTCATGCGAGAAAAGGTTTTTCGCAGATATACGTGCTGCCAAAAACTGTGGACATTTTCATTGCGTGTTTTTGATGTTTGGATATGTGTCGTTTGGGAGGGCGGCATAGAAGTCAATGAGACTGTTGGGCTTGAATGCGTCTTTCAGAACATCACAGTTCTGTAACTCAGCCAACTCAAACTGATATGAAGGCTGGGCTTCATCAATGTCGGTAACAAAGGGGTTCTGAAAAAGACGGATTTCTTTTGCATGAACATGTAGTTCACTGAATCGCACACCGAACTCCGCCTTCAGCATTTCCAGTGCTTCCACGCACTTTTCAGCTGGGAACGGGACCGCTGGGTTCGCTGTCGACAGGTTTTGGGTAGCAGGAAGATGGACGAAGTTGCGCTTTTTCACTTGTTCCAAAAGCAGCGCTAATTTCACCTCAAATGCTTTTATGTGTGAATACATGTCGCAAATGAGTTTCCCCTCGCCTTGTAGCTGCAAGTTAAGGCTGTTAAGTATTTCTGTCACGTCTGTTAAAAATGCGAGGTGCCATTTCCATTCTGGGTCGATCAGCTCTGGGACCGTTTTGTCTTTTAAATGAAGAAATGCGTTAATTTCGGGTAGCAGCTCGTAAAACGCCTCAAAACTCTGCCCCGGCTCAGCCATCGGACCTCTGTGTAGTACAGCACATCTCCGTGCGTAGACTCCAGTTCAGACAGGAATTCTTGGAACTGCCTGTGTTTAAGTCCCTTTGCTCTGATGAAGTTTATGCACGACACCACAACCTTCATTACAGAATCCCACTTCAACACTTTGCAGCACAGTGCTTGCTGGTGAATTAGGCAGTGGACTCGTAGCGGGGCGGTGAGACCCCTTTTTCCAACTCCCGGTTCATGCGTCCTATTAGACCGCGAGTTTCGCCCACCATGCTAGGAGCCCCGTCAGTCGTGATGCTAGCTAGCTTTGACCAGTCCAGGTCCAACTTCTCCATGGTTTGGCACACTTTGTCAAAAATATCCTCTCCCGTTGTAGTCCCTTTGAGACTTTGGAGGGCTGCCAGCTCCTCGCATATCTCAAAGTTTGCGCTAACTCCACGAATAAAAATGAGCAGTTGCGCTGTGTCTTGCACGTCCGTGCTCTCATCCAGTGCTAATGAAAAAAAGTCAAATTCTTTCGTCTTCTGCTGCAGCTGGGCATATACATTACTCCCGATTTCTTCAACGCGTCTGGTGATTGTACTCGCCCGACAGACTTACGGCATTAAATGCATCTTTCTTCTCGGGACACACCTCCTCCGCGACAGCATCCATACATTTCTTAACAAACTCTCCGTCAGTGAAAGGCTTACCGCTTCTTGCTATCAGTTTAGCAACCCGAAAGCTGGCCCGAACGGATGCCTGGTTCAGCTGAGCTTGGCGTACAAATGTATTCTGCTGAGATAGTAGTCCACTTTTTAGCTTTGAGAGTTTGTCTGCTCGTATTTGGCCTTGCAAGCTATCGTACTTGTCTTTGTGACGGGATTCATAGTGTCGGCGAAGATTGTATTCTTTGAATACCGCCACCGTCTCTTGACAGATGAGACAAACAGCCTTTTCTTTGCATTGAACAAAAAAAAAATTGTTTGTCCACTGCAGGTTAAATACCCTGCATTCTGAATCAATTTTTCTCTTACCTAACCTTTTCACCATTATTCCGTTCTCTCTTTGACAGGGCCGGGCCTAGGATTTTTTTTCTGGAGGCCAAATAGGAAAAAAATTCGATAGCGTCTCTGGTATTGTTCAGAGGGCCGGGCCAAATGTGCTGACGGGCCGTATCCGGCCCGCGGGCCGTAGTTTGGTGACCACTGCTTTAGATGTTTAGGGCTGCTGGTGAACCATGATGTGCAGGACTAATCAAAGTGACACTGGACTAGAACACTTGTCTTTAGGGTGTCTATAGGTTTCCATCCAATTGGCGACAGATTTCCATGAGAATATTCTAAAATCTGCATAAAAACAATACGCGCATTTTCCCATCAGTTGTTTCCATCCAATTGACTTGTTGCGGATACAACTCTATGAGTAAATACGTAGTGCATAAAATTTTTATTTTATAGTTAAATTCCCATTTTCCGAATAAAAAATACAAATTAAATGGGTTTCCATCGCATTTTAAACTGCAGGCCTAAGTATAGCGAATGTGACCTCTTTGGTATTGGCGCGTGCACGCTAGCCAACAGCTCGCAGATACAGTGCAGGTATAGCCTACTATATAATGTGATTATTATGGATAAACGTGCAAGATCATTTTATTTGTCAATCGGCAGCCAAGCACCGATCATCATGTCACCAGAATAAGACCCTCAATATTTATTGGAAAGGAGCATCTAGCTCATCACCATGCACTTTCACCACCCTGTGAAGTTCATCATAATATATTTCATCTGTTTCTTAATAAACTGCATGCTTTCCCAAGATGTCGTGACATTTTTTATCCGGAGTACTTTACTTGCATAAAAAGGTTGGATGGAAACCTGGTTAATGTCAGGCCATGTTGATGATGCTGGAATTATATTTTGGACAAACGTGCACATGCTTACAGGAGGCTTTTGAAGCCTAATCAGATTAAAACATTGTGACTGGTTGTGTTTACACCACATATAAAAGGTCAAACATTTGAAAAGTTAGGCTATATTGAAGCATTAGGTTCTAGGTGTGTGGAAAAGCTGCTTGGATTGGAGAGGAGGCAGAGCGCACCTTAAGCTTTCCTGAAAAACGGGGCCTGACAGGTTATTTTTTAAATTTAATTTTACCTTTATTTAACCAGGCAAGTCAGTTAAGAACAAATTCTTATTTTCAATGACGGCCTAGGAACAGCGGGTTAACTGCCTGTTCAGGGGCAGAACGACAGATTTGTACCTTGTCAGCTCGGGGGTTTGAACTTGCAACCTTCCGGTTACTAGTCCGACGCTCTAGGCACTAGGTAGCCTAGTAGGGCGACTTGGGAGAATGATGATCTGCAACAGACAGAGCATCTTAGTATCAGAAGTAAAAATACAGCCAGACTGGCCTGGTACTGTACCTTTCTAGACATATACACTGTCGAGAGTAGACCCACAACTGATACAAATGAAACATTCAGTTAACAGGGCTGTTGCGCTGTTATTCAAATGCCATTTTCACTGCAGCCTAGAGTACTCACTTGAGAACAGTAATACAGTTATTCATTGCATTGTGGTGTTGTAGACTAGTCTAGGTAGGCTAATTGTATTGCCCCTAACAAGATAATTATTGGGGCTTTTTGTCTTCACTGTTCTTTCATGCGCAATGCTGCACCTGGCCTCTCTGCTGCCTATATCAGCTATTCCTATTTGTTCTTGTGGATTCATATTTAAAATGTATGCAGCTTTGAATGATTTCATGTGTGGTATGATTGCTAGTTAGCCTATTGCAGATCTGGACAAACAAACCACCTACCCCTATTGTCACTATGAATGGTGGATAGAGGGCAGGATAGACAGACTGGTAGACTATATTGACCTGTGACATAGTAAAAGTCAGCGGGCGAAGAAGCGTAGTGCATAAGGGAAGAACCAAAGCATATAGGGTAGGTGCATGCAAGCAGATGAGGACATTTGGCTAGGATGGAAGAAATTCTGTAGTAAAACCTGCAAAAGAACAAATGTAAACCAGGGACAAAATGCATTGCCCGCCCCTATGCACAATAAAAAAATCACACAACCCTCCCCCTAAAAAGTTTGACAACCCTCCCCTATTTTGCAGTAAGTAATGTTCCAAAATTGTTCCTGAGAACATTAAGAAACAAAAAATGTCTGCGTGAATTTCAGTACTAGGGTATAACTTCTCCTACAGGTTTCATTGTGGTTCTGTTTAAAGTAATATTCTGAGAACGTTCAGAGAACGTTAAGAAGCAACATTCTTCTGCAGGAATTTCAGTACTTCAGCATAATGTTTTCTGCAGGGGTTCCTCATGGTTCCTCGTGGTAGGAGATAAGAAAGCTCAGGAATAATGTTTTCTGCAGGGGTTCCTCATGGTTCCTCGTGGTAGGAGATAAGAAAGCTCAGGAATAATGTTTTCTGCAGGGGTTCCTCATGGTTCCTCGTGGTAGGAGATAAGAAAGCTCAGGAATAATGTTTTCTGCAGGGGTTCCTCATGGTTCCTCGTGGTAGGAGATAAGAAAGCTCAGGAATAATGTTTTCTGCAGGGGTTCCTCATGGTTCCTCGTGGTAGGAGATAAGAAAGCTCAGGAAATATGTTTTTTGGACACATATTCAACCCATTTTTTTGTTTGCACAAAACTACCTCCATACTTTTTAAAACCGGAACCGGGTTACCTTCAGACTAGTTCCTTGACACTTGTGGAGGTTGTAGAACAAAACGGAGAACACCGTCGTGTTTGTGAGAATCTCATCTTTCCATAGTGAACCATTTCAGGGAAACATAGTAAGGTGTTCCCAGAACCTCCCTGCAACCTAAAGATGAATGTTCCCAGAACAGGAGAAATGATCACTTCCGTCCTCAGAACGTTTTAAAATGTTTCTGTTTTACCGGTCAGGTTTCATTCCTAGAACCAATGGGAAACCAAAAATGTACGTTCCCACAACTTCCAAGGAACCAAATGTGCTATCTGGTATAGTGAAGAGCCATGTGGTTACCATTCACTCACCATTTACTCCAGTGCTCATAAAAGCCGCCCACCCAGTTGATCTAATGCTAGAGTCTTATAATCCCTCTACACGAATACATAAAGCAGGATGTAGGTCTTCCTTTTCCACCAAGTTAAAATGTTTTTATTTGCAATGTTGAAATTGAGTGGTCATATTAGTTTGTAGGCCAAACCATTCGGATGCTACAGACATTTTCTTTGAGAACACCGATTTTCGGGATGTCTCATGGTCTGACAAACTCCGCTGTAGCTCAGCCACCTTCTACCGTCAATGCAGAAGGCCGACATCGGCAGATGTGGTGGATTGAGACACAGCACATGCAAAAAACAGATATCTCTAGCTTAAACTGACGGATTTTGATGGGGATGCGCCAATTGACTCTTAATTAAAACCTACAGTACATTCTGTTCTCAGCATCAACTAAACTCTATCTTCTATCTTGTTCAGGTGTGTTGGCCGTTCCCACTAATTGGCTCCCCTTTTGAAATCGGGTCTGTTTGAAATCTCACTGATGCCATGACACAATAAAAAAGAAATGTGTTTGCATAAATTAATTCAATTCATTTTCATGCGTCCTATCTTTGCTTGGAGTTCAACATAGTTAACCCAAAATAAGCTACCATTGTAATTAAAAGTCTCATTGAAACCTTTACATTTTGTTCAAAACATTCACTACATTTAGAGAATGTTCTCCAAACATGATTTAATTACCTTCAAATAACCCATCATTTCCATTCCCAGAACATTAACATTAACCCTAGTAAAACGTTCTCAGAACCTCCCTGCAACATAAAAATGAACGTGGCCAGGACATGTGAAATGTTCACTTCCCTTCTCATAATGTTTAACAAACTTTTACGTTTTACCGGTTAGGAAATTACGGCTTTGTTCCAATGAGAAACAAAAAATGTACATTCCCACAACTTCCATAGAACCAAATGTGCTAGTTGAGGTCTGTGCAAAGGTAGTGTTCTGTTCAGAGGTACTACACCTTAGACTTCCTGTCACTCTCTCACTGTAGAAGGAAAAATAGAACAAAAGTCAGTCATTCACATGATCAGGCACTAGATGACCAGAAAGTTACACTAGCTGGCTACACTGGTCACACTGTGTCTCTGTCTGCCATTTCACTAGTAACCATAGTACCAGGTGCCTAGAAACATCCACAACAGAAGAAGATAAATATGCAACATGTCCAATATTGTGACCTTACCAATTGGACTGACTGGGCTGTCTGAAATACACTATGATCCACTACACACACTCTGCCCTTGGGAAAAGCCACTCACACTAAAATGCTTCAGCAAACAGACAGATGTATCTATTAAGGGAGGATTTCAACTTGTTGCCCTGGGAAAGCATACAGATACGCTCTCACCCTGTGTGTGTGTGTGTGTGTGTGTGTGTGTGTGTGTGTGTGGACTGGGACAACGAAAGGATATTAAGGAATAATCGATTCCTTCATGTTCTCTGTGTCTTCCGCTGCCTGGCCTGCGAGTCAGTCTTGGATCAAAGTAATCTGGATTATTATAATGCCTCTTGTTTCTGCCTTGCCTTTCCAAACTCTGTGTAGACATCCCAGCTAGCACATAATGTTCTGAGATCCAAATGTTTCTTAGAGTTGGTGATAGAGTGGTTGTCCAAGGATTATTTTTCATACCTTCCCACAACTTTCTGGGGACGGTGCAGGAAAGTTGCTTGGCTTTGGAACATTCTCAGCATATTTAAGGAACATTATTTTCTTGGTATTTCATTACTTTAACAGAACGTTTCCTAAAAGTTCAAATATGGTTACATTTAAAACAATTTTTGACAAATGTTCTAGGAACATCATCCAACTGGTTTGACATTGGGAATGTTCTCAAATAGTTCAGAGAATGTTAAGAAATACCGTTCTTCTGTAGGAATTTCAGTACATCAGCATAATGTTTCCTCGTGGTTCTATTTAAAGTAATGTTCTCAGAACATACTTTTTTTTCTTAGTAAAAACCACAAGAAAACATTAGTAACATTCAAAGAACATTCTAAGAATGTTATTTAAAAACATATACATTCCATTCCCAGCATCAACAGACTCTCTATATCCTCAATCTTGTTAAGTGTGTTCAGGTGTGTTGGCCGCACCCACTAATTGGCCACACCTGATCCAGCAAACAGTTTTTGTTTGACATCGGCTGCTGAACTTGCTGGGCTTCGATTCAGACCCACGAGTATCCCACCTTTAACTCTCTCACTGTTTCTCTCTCTCTGTGTCTCTCTCTCCCACTGTTTCTCTCTCTCTATCTCTCTTTGTCTCTCAATTTCAATTGAAGGGGTTTTATTGGCATGGGAAACATATGTTTACATTGCCAAAGAAAGTGAAATAGATCATAAACAAAAACAATAAACAATAAAAGATTAACAGTAAACATTACACTTACAAAAGTTCCAAAATAATAAAGACATTTCAAATGTCATATTATGTCTATATACAGTCTTGTGCAAATAGTTAAATTACAAACGGAAAATAAATAAACATAAATATAGATTTACAATGGTGTTTGTTCTTCACTGGTTACCCTTTTCTTGTGGCAACAGGTCACAAATCTTGCTGCTGTGATTGCACACTGTAATATTTCACCCAGTAGATATGGGAGTTTATCAAAATTAGGTTGGATTTCAAATTCTTTGTGGATCTGGGTAACATGAGGGAAATATGCGTCTCTAATATGGTCATACATTTGGCAGGAGGTTAGGAAGTGCAGCTCAGTTTCCACCTCATTTTGTGGGCAGTGTGTACATAGCCTGTCTTCTCTTGAGAGCCAAGACTGCCTTTGCCTGGCATTCTCAATAGCAAGGCTATGTTCACTAAGTCTGTACATAGTCAAAGATTTCCTTAATTTTGGGTCAGTCACTGTGGTCAGGTATTCTGCCACTGTGTACTCTCTGTTTAGGACCAAATAGCATTCTTTTTTTTCTCTTCTTTTTTAAAAATTGAATTTTACCCCTTTTTCTCCCCAATTTCATGGTATCCAATTGTTGTAGTAGCTACTATCTTGTCTCATCGCTACAACTCCCGTACGGGCTCGGGAGAGACGAAGGTTGAAAGTCATGCGTCCTCCGATACACAACCCAACCAAGCCGCACTGCTTCTTAACACAGTGCACATCCAACCCGGAAGCCAGCCGCACCAATGCGCCGGAGGAAACACCGTGCACCTGGCCACCTTGGCTAGCGCCCAGCCCGCCACAGGAGTCGCTGGTGCGCGATGAGACAAGGACACCCCTACCGACCAAGCCCTCCGTAACCCGGGCGACGCTAGGCCAATTGTGCGTCGCCCCACGGACCTCCCGGTCGCGGCCGGTTACGACAGAGCCTGGGCGCGAACCCAGGGACTCTGATGGCACAGCTGGCGCTGCAGTACAGCACCCTTAACCACTGCACCACCCGGGAGGCCCTGGACCAAATAGCATTCTAGTTTGCTCAGTTTTTTTGCTATTATTAATCATTTTTTGTTTTCTCGTGATTTGTTTGGTTCCAAGGGTGTAAAGTCCTTAAGTAAAAATACTTGAAAGTACTACTTAAGTAGTTTTTTGGAGTATCTGTACTTTACTTTACTATTTATATTTGAAAACTTTTACTTCACTACATTCCTAAAGAAAATATTGTACTTATTTTTCCTGACAACCCAAAGTACTCGTTACATTTTGAATGCTTAGCAGGACAGGAACATTGTGAAATTCACACTTATCAAGTGAACACATGGTTATCCCTACTGTCTGTGGTCTGGCGGACTCACTAAACACAAATATCTATACTTTTACTCAAGTATGACAATTGGGTACTTTTCCCACCACTGGTTAGGTCTAATTGTGTTGCTGTCCTGGGGCTTCTATATCTCCCTATCCCCCTCTCTCCCCTGCTGTGCAGCCCTGCACTAGACAATGATTTGCTTACAAAGTACACTTGGCTCCGGGTCAAACATAATGGGTGTGTGTGTATGTGTGAGCGTGTGTTTATCGGAGTGTATGTGTGTAGCTATTCTCTACAGGAGGGGACTGCCGTATGTTAGTGTGTGTGTGTGTGTGTGTAGGGGAGATACTGGAGCCTCTGTCCTTCAGTGTCATCCTCCTACTGGTAGCACAGCACCCCTGGAACTGCTCATCATGAGGCTGTGTGTCAGTGTGTGTGCGTATGTGTTTGCCTTGAGGAGTCGGCCTGAATCAAATAGAAACTAAGACATATTGCCCTGTGACAGCTGCTTTAGCCACCTATGAAAGACACTTTATCCCTGACACTTTTAGCATACAGTATCACACGGTACGAGTCAGGTCTGCCACCAAACTATTTCCGTACTAATTGGCTTTATACCTTCGCCAGTATACCGTGATCTGCATTTCTCCCTTTCAGTTGAGCTGTTGGGAGTTTGTGTTGACATGAGTAGCCAGGATAAGCAGAGAGAGAGAGAGAGAGGTGGAGACAGGGAGAGACAGAGGAGGGAGAGAGAAAGCGAGGAGGGGAAGAGAGATAAGGAGGAGGAGGGCGAGCCCTATCTGCACGCTGCTTCCTGTTTAGTAATATCCTCTCTGCAGATGATGTTGTTGAGTTCCTCCCTTTCTCTCTGTTACATAGTTTACTCTTCTGAATAGCTGTTATTGTGAGTGTTTTGTCAGGGTCATGACATAAAATGAACTTCAACTAACCAGACACAGACAGACAGACAGACAGACAGACAGACAGACAGACAGACAGACAGACAGACAGGCAGGCAGGCAGGCAGGCAGGCAGGCAGGCAGGCAGACAGACAGACAGACAGACAGACAGACAGACAGACAGACAGACAGACAGACAGACAGGCAGGCAGGCAGGCAGGCAGGCAGACAGGCAGGCAGGCAGGCAGGCAGGCAGACAGACAGACAGACAGACAGACAGACAGACAGACAGACACAGACAGACAGACTAAGTGTGTTTAGACATGTACAAAATGAAGTGCAAAGGTAGAAAATGTGCCTGAAATGTCGAAAGGGGAGGAAAGAGGAAAAGTAGAGACGGATGTGCAGAGAGGACGTAGAGAGAGATAAACAGAGTGTAAGAAAGCGATTAACTGAGAGAGAGATTTACACAGTAAAGGAAGGGCTGTGAATGGTGCAGTCTATATGTGTGTGCGAGCTTGTAGGCGTGTGTGTGCATGTGTGTTTGCTCACTAGTGCATGGTGTTTTACCTCAGGGTGGAGCAGACGGGAGAAGGGCTCTGGAGAGTTAGAAATAAGGCTGATTTGGGCCTGCTTCAACACCTTTAGGTCAATACAGCAGAGCCTACAGGAAACTGGAGGGCCATGGGATGGTTGGCCCCGTTAGGGGTGAACAGGGTGGACTCACACACGCACACACACGCACGAACACCAGTGTTGGGGGTAATGCTTTACAAAAGTAACATGTTACGTAATCAGAATACTTTTATGAGCACCATAGTAAAGTAACGTGTTACTTTTTCAAATTGGATCATTTTATTTTGGTGACTTTGTCAAACAATGTGTGCGTTACTTTCAGAATCATATCTCTACCAGGCACATGTTTCAATGATTTTTAAAACAATTTCCCCGCAATTCTACCCTGTTTCTTAACAGGGAGAATCGGCTCTGGGAAGAAAGGGTGCCATTCTTCTCTTCTCACTCCAAAATGTTCTTTGGCACACACACACACATGCACTAAACTATTTTTCTTAGATTTTGCCAAAATAAATTCTATTAAAAAAAGTGTTTTAATGACTAGATTACTATCTACTCCCTGAAAATCCCACCCCCAATAATTAATTGAAAGGTCTTAAACCCTACCAACCCTAAGACTCACAAACATCCCGCCTTCTTTCCCTGACAATCCCACCCACTGTGATCGATTGACAGGCCAAGCTGTTTAGAATGTGTCCAGGATAACTCATGACAATGAGGAAATAAAATCGAAAATGGGAGGAATAATATTGTTTTACCCAATAATAATTTTTATTTTGTACTTGCTAGTTTAAGAAAAAGCCAAGCTGTTTTGTCACATATAATTCGATCACAATAATGTAGTAACAATTTTCTTTCTCAATATGGCAGTGCAATCTTGTAGGGCATTGAACAAGTACTGTCAACTTGAAAATACAAACTGGAGTTTTGCATTTAAATTAGCTATATATATCCATAAATTGCAGCGCAGAATCTGCAATAAAAATAATAAACTGTAGCTCCGGTAATATGGGTCATATTTGAAAGGTTTGGCGAGAGCAGGTGTCCCTAACAATTTCTTTCATAAGATCTACTTTATACCAAAGAAATCTGCAAGTAGGCTACAGCCTGCATATGTTGTTATTGTGTAGGCCTAATATGATGAATAGAAACAAAGAACAGCACTGTCTGCATACATAATGTAATTGTATTTTGGTTCTTAAAACCACATTTCTAGTCTACCACATTTTGAAAAAAAATCTTTCTACTGTAGCCTACCTTGAGAATCTTGCCATTTTAAGATGAGAGAGAATACATTTGAACAAATCTGTAGCCTGCAGATACAGGACTAGGCTGCTATAAATTATGTTTAATAGTGGCCTTTTAAACAACACACCACAGTGAGTAGACTAGATATTTTACAACAAATCGTTAAGAAACAGAATAATCATGAAAAGTATGAGGAATAACAAAAGTGTAGTCTCAGCTGGAAGTACCCATGCTGATGTCTATTCAATGCTGGTCTGACCAACCGGAAACCATGCTTCAAGACTGCTTTGATCACGCGGACTGGGATATGTTCTGGGTAGCCTCGGATAATAACATTGATGTATACACGGACACGGTGACTGAGTTCATCAGGAAGTGTACAAGGGATGTTGTTCCCACTGTGACTATTAAAACCTACCCAAACCAGAAACCGTGGATAGATGGCAGCATTCGCGCTTAACTGAAAGCGTGAACCACCGCATTTAACTATGTCAAGGTGACTGGGAATATAGTTGAATACAAACAGTGAAGTTATTCCTTCCGTAAGTCAATCAAACAGGCAAAACGTCAGTATAGAGACAAAGTGAAGTCGCAATTCAACGGCTCAGACACAAGTCTTATGTGACAGGGTCTACAGACAATCACAGACTACAAAGGGAAAACCAGCCACGTCACGGACACTGACGTCTTGCTCTCAGACAAGCTAAACACCTTCTTCGCCCGCTTTGAGGATAACACAGTGCCACCGACGCGGCCCATTACCAAGAACTGTGGGCTCTCCTTCTCCGTGGCCAATGTGAGTAAGATATCTAAGCGTGTTAACCCTCCCAAGGTTGTCGGCCCAGACGGCATCCCTAGCCGCCTCTTCAGAGCATGCGCAGACCCGCTGGCTGGAGTGTTTACGGACATCTTCAATCTCTCCCTATCCCAGTCTGCTGTCCCCACTTGCTTGTCCACCATTGTTTCTGTACCCAAGAAAGCAAAGGTAACTGAACTAAATGACTATCGCCCCGTAGCGCTAACTTCTGTCATCATGAAGTGCTTTGAGAGACTAGTTAATTAAGGATCATATCACCTCTACCTGGCATGCCCTGATCTGTTTCACCTGTTCCTGTGATTGACTCCACCCCCACTAGGTGTCGCTTATTTTCCCCAGTGTATTTATCCCCGTGTTTCCTGTCTCTCTGTGCCAGTTCGTCTTGAATGTTAGTCAAGTCAACCAGCGTGTTTTTCCCATACTCCTTTTGCTATTCTCTTTTTGTTAGTCTTCCTGGTTTTGAACCCTGCCTGACTCTGGACTACTTTCCCACCTGCCTGATCATCCTGTAGATGATCAATAGATCCACAGATGATGCAATTACACTGCCCTATCCCATCTGGACAAGAGGAATAACTATGTAAGAATTCTGCTCATTCACTATAGCTCAGCCTTCAACACCATTGTACCCTCAAAGCTCATCATCAAGCTCGGGGCCCTGGGTCTGAACTGCGCCCTGTGCAACTGGGTCCTGGACTTCCTGATGGGCCGCCCCCAGGTGGTGAAGGTAGGAAACAACACCTCCACTTCACTTATCCTCAACACTGGGGGCCCCACAAGGGTGTGTACTCAGCCCCCTTCTGTACTCCCTGTTCACCCATGACCCCCTGTTCACCCGTCAACAAAATGAAGGAGCTGATCGTGGACTTCAGGAAACAGCAGAGGCAGCACGCCCCTATACACATAAGCTGGACCGCAGTGGAGAAGGTGGAAAGCTTCAAGTTCCTCGGCGTGCACATCACTGACGATCTGAAATGATCCACCCACACGGACCGTGTAGTGAAAAAGGTGCAACAGCACCTCTTCAACCTCAGGAGGCTGAGGAAATTTGGCTTGTCACCTAAGACCCTCTCAAACCTTTATAGATAGACAATTGAGAGCATCCTGTCTGGCTGCATCACCGCCTGGTACAGCAACCACAGGGCTCTCCAGAGGGTGGTGCGGTCTGCCCCACGCATCACCGGGGGTACACTGCCTGCCCTCCAGGACACCTACAGCACAGGAAGGCCAAAAAGATCATCAAGGACATCAACCACCTGAGCCACGGCCTGTTCACACCGCTATCATCCAGAAGGTGAGGTCAGTACAGGTGCTTCAAAGTTGGGACCGAGAGACTGAAAAACAGCTTCTATCTCAAGGCCATCAGACTGTTAAATAGCCATCACTAGCTGGTTACCACCTGGTTACTCAAACCTGCACCTTAGAGACTGCTGCCCTATATACATAGACATGGAATCACTGGTCACTTTAATAATGTTTACATACTGCTTTACTCATTTCATATGTATATATTGTATTCTATTCTACTGTATTTTAGTCAATACCACTCAGACATTGCTCGTCCTAATATTTACACTACTAATGGAAATTGTCTGGGTAGCCATTTGACTAGATGTTCAGGAGTCTTCAAGTTTATCATTTTAAAAGTCTAATTGATCATTAGAAAACCCTTTTGCAATTATGATAGCACAGCTGTAAACGGTTGTCCTCATTAAAGAAGCAATAAAACTGACTTTAGACTAGTTGAGTATCTGGAGCATCAGCATTTGTGGGTTTGATTACAGGCTCAAAATGACCAGAAACAAAGAACTTTCTTCTGAAACTCGCCAGTCTATTCTTGTTCTGAGAAATGAAGGCTATTCCATGCGAGAAATTGCCAAGAAACTGAAGATCTCGTACAACACTGTGTACTACTCCCTTCACAGAGCAGCGTAACCTGGCTCTAACCAGAATAGAAAGCGGAGTGGGAGGCCCTGGTGCACACCTGAGCAAGACGACAAGTACATTAGAGTGTCTAGTTTGAGAAACAGATGCCTCACAAGTCCTCAACTGGCAGCTTCATTAATTAGTACTCGCAAAACACCAGTCTCAATGTCAACAGTGAAGAGGTGACTCCGGGATGCTGCCTTCTAGGCAGAGTTGCAAAGAAAAAGCCATATCTCAGACTGGCCAATAAAAATAAAAGATTAAGATGGGCAAAAGAACACAGACACTGGACAGAGGAAGATTGGAAAAAAGTGTTATGGACAGACTAATCTAAGTTTGAGGTGTTCGGATCACAAAGAACAACATTCGTGAGATGCAGAAAAAATGAAAAGATGCTGGAGGAGTGGTTGACGCCATCTGTCAAGCATGGTGGAGTTAATGTGATGGTCTGGGGGTGCTTTGGTGGTGGTAAAGTGGGAGATTTGTACAGAGTAAAATGGATCTATCACTCCATTTTGCAATGCCATGCCATACCCTGTGGACGACGCTTTATTAGAGACAATTTCCTCCTACAACAGGACGTGACCCAAAGCACAGCTCCAAACTATGCAAGAACTATTTAGGGAAGAAGCAGTCAGCCTGTATTCTGTCTATAATGGAGTGGCCTGCACAGTCACCGGATCTCAACCCTATTGAGCTGTTGTGGGAGCAGCTTGACCGTATGGTACGTAAGAAGTGCCCATCAAGCTAATCCAACTTGTGGGAGGTGCTTCAGGAAGCATGGGGTGAAAACTCTTCAGATTAACACATTGACAACTAGAAAGCCAAAGGTCTACAAGGCTGTAATTGCTGCAAATGGAGGATTCTTTGACGAAAGCAAAGTTTGAAGGACACAATTATTACTTAAATTAAAAATCATTATTTATAACCTTGTCAAAGTCTTGACTATATTTCCTATTCATTTTGCAACTCATTGCATGTATGTTTTCATGGAAAACAAGGACATTACTAAGTGACCCCAAACTTTTGCACTGTAGTGTATATATTTATATATTTCATAATTCCATTATTTTACTTTTAGATTTGTGCGTGTTGTTGTGAATGGTTAGACATTACTGCACTGTTGGAGCATTTCGCTACATCCGCAATAGCCTCTGCTAAATATGTGCATGTGGTCAATTAAATGTTATTTGATTTGATTTGAGCACATTTCTTGACCATTCCGCTTTTCCTCTGACATGGCCTTTTTTTGGTGCCTTTTTTTGCGCTGTCACAGTGTCATCATGATTCTTTTTAAATAAACTTGCCTCACCAGCATATACTTACTTACCAAACCAAGCAGATCTGTTTTATCGAGGTACAGATATCCTGTGCCTTTTCGTTTTGTGCATAGGCGCATACAGACACAGCGTGGCTACATTGTAACAGCGAAGCTGCCACAGTGCACTTGAATATGGAGCTCAACCAGGACTGTTACCTTTGTAACAGAATTAAACATTGTAACAATGTGATTTAACTGATTGATGTGTGGAAAATAGATGACAAAAATGCAGAATTGTGTTAAATGGCTGTAAGCAACTTGGGGAGAAAAAATATTTAACAGATCAAATGATGTAATATTAGGCTTACTGGTTATTGTTTTGTACCTACTTGGGAGCTGCTCATTGACAGCCCGCGAGCTACCGGACATGCAGTTTTATGCAAAGGTGCAACCTTTGGTAGGCTAATGGAAGGCTACTCAGAGTCTGCGCTACAGCAAAGCCTAATCCGACATGCTCGTTCGTGCTCATTGTTCTCACAGGCAAAGTGAAATGACAATGAATTTGCTCTTGGTGCACTGCGCTCAAATGATATGTAACAACACCCCTGAGTGCATTGGACATGAAACAACGATACAAATGTAACAGCACGTCAAAATAGATACACAATTGTCTTTTGCAGGTGCCTTTTCATTTTAAACACCAGTGGAGCAACTAGTGCTTTCTAACTATACTGAACCAAAACAGTTGTGTGGGAATGAAGCAAAGCTTTAGAGTGGTCAAAAGCATTAATCTTGAGGCGGCGGGAGGAGGGGTGCGTTAATGCAATCTGTTTATTATTATATCATATATCACATGTACATATCTATTTTAATACAGACCATCTCAAAACATAATCATAATCATAATCACATAATCAACTAATCATTGAAAATTACAAATTACCCTGTTGGATCATGATAATTGTCTGGTAAAAAAGTGGGGGTGCAGTCAAACAAACGGTGAGTACTTTTACCTAGTAATGTAAAGCGTTACTTTTTACACAAAGTAATAGGAATATACTTACAAATAATTTGTAGACAAACATATAATATTTGATTAAAATAGAATCATTTCAAACCATGCTTAGATTTGTATACGATCAGGTGTCTCTCTTTTATGTGTAGGAATACTTGGGAACAGATTTCAAAAATGTAAATAACTTTTATGCCCCCCCCAACTAAAATAAAGAATCTTTATTTTGTATTCTTTTACTCAGGAAACTCTTATAACCTGCTCAGTCCATTCCAGAGTGATTAGTCTTAAGGGTGTGCCTGGTAGTGTACAGTTAGTCATTGGGAGAATCCAAGTCATCATATGCCAGACATGGCCTCAATAAGTTAAAGCATAGGTGTGTTTGTATGTATGTACAGTGGGGCAAAAAAGTATTTAGTCAGCCACCAATTGTGCAAGTTCTCCCACTTAAAAAGATGAAAGAGGCCTGTAATTTTCATCATAGGTACACTTCAATGTTCTATGACAGACAAAATGAAAAAAATGATTTTTAATTAATTTACTTGCAAATTATGGTGGAAAATAAGTATTTGGTCACCTACAAACAAGCAAGATTTCTGGCTCTCACAGACCTGTAACTTCTTCTTTAAGAGGCTCCTCTGTCCTCCACTTGTTACCTGTATTAATGGCACCTGTTTGAACTTGTTATCAGTATAAAAGACACCTGTCCACAACCTCAAACTGTCACACTCCAAACTCCACTATGGCCAAGACCAAAGAGCTGTCAAAGGACACCAGAAACAAAATTGTAGACCTGCACCAGGCTGGGAAGACTGAATCTGCAATAGGTAAGCAGCTTGGTTTGAAGAAATCAACTGTGGGAGCAATTATTAGGAAATGGGAGACATACAAGACCTGTAACGGTTTTCTAATGGTGAAGGAGAGTCGGACCAAACTGCAGCGTGTATATTACGATCCATGTTTTAATAAACAAACGTAACACGAATCTAAATACAATTACTACAAAAAACAATAAACGTAATGAAAACCGAAACAGCCTATACTGGTGTAACCTAACCTAGACAGGAACAAGGACACTAAGGACAATCACCCACAATACAACCAAAGAATATGACTGCCTAAATATGGTTCCCAATCAGAGACAACGATAACCACCTGCCTCTGATTGAGAACCACTCCAGACAGCCATAGACTTTCCTAGAACACCCTACTAAGCTACAATCCCACTAACATACACACCAAAACCCCCAGACAAAACACACCACAATACAAAAACTCCATGCCACACCCTGGCCTGACCCAATACATAAAGATAAACACAAAATACTTAGACCAGGGTGTGACAAGACCACTGATAATCTCCCTCGATCTGGGGCTCCACGCAAGATCTCACCCCGTGGGGTCAAAATGATCACAAGAACGGTGAGCAAAAATCCCAGAACCACACGGGGGGACCTAGTGAATGACCTGCAGAGAGCTGGGACCAAAGTAACAAAGCCTACCATCAGTAACACACTACGCCGCCAGGGACTCAAATCCTGCAGTGCCAGACGTGTCCCCCTGCTTAAGCCAGTACATGTCCAGGCCCGTCTGAAGTTTGCTAGAGAGCATTTGGATGATCCAGAAGAAGATTGGGAGAATGTCATATGGTCAGATGAAACCAAAATATAACTTTTTGGCAAAAACTCAACTCGTTGTATTTGGAGGATAAAGAATGCTGAGTTGTATCCAAAGAACACCATACCTACTGTGAAGCATGGGGGTGGAAACATCATGCTTTGGGGCTGTTTTTCTGCAAAGGGACCAGGACGACTGATCCCTGTAAAGGAAAGAATGAATGGGGCCATGTATCGTGAGATTTTGAGTGAAAACCTCCTTCCATCAGCAAGGGCATTGAAGATGAAACGTGGCTGGGTCTTTCAGCATGACAATGATCCCAAACACACTGCCCGGGCAATGAAGGAGTGGCTTCTTAAGAAGCATTTCAAGGTCCTGGAGTGGCTTAGCCAGTCTCCAGATCTCAACGCCATAGAAAATCTTTGGAGGGAGTTGAAAGTCCGTGTTGCCCAGCAACAGCACCAAAACATCACTGCTCTAGAGGAGATCTGCATGGAGGAATGGGCCAAAATACCAGCAACAGTGTGTGAAAACCTTGTGAAGACTTACAGAAAACGTTTGACCTCTGTCATTGCCAACAAAGGGTATATAACAAAGTATTGAGATAAACTTTTGTTATTGACCAAATACTTATTTTCCACCATAATTTGCAAATAAATTCATTAAAAATCCTACAATGTGATTTTCTGGATTTTTTTTCTAATTTTGTCTGTCATAGTTGAAGAGTACCTATGATGAAAATTACAGGCCTCTCTCATCTTTTTAAGTGGGAGAACTTGCACAATTGGTGGCTGACTAAATACTTTTTTGCCCCACTGTATGTATGTGTGTGTGTGTGTGTCTGCATGTTTTCGAGAGTCTGGATGAGGCTGGTAGGGGGGATTTGGGCACTTGGCATTGTGTTGTGTCACAATACATTGCAGCTTGTCTAGTGAGAATGGATGGATTTCAGTTAGACACAAGATTGTGCGAACACTGCTTTCAGAATGTATTCACTCACACACCCCTTGACTTTTTCCACATTTTGTTGCGAAATAAGGTGGGATTAAAATGTATTTAATTGTCATTTTTGTCAACGATCCAAACAAAATACTCTGTAATGTGAAGTGGAAGAAAAATTATAACATTTGTAAAACTATTAATGAAAAATAAAACATAAATATACCTTGATTACATATGTATTCAACCCCCGGAGTCAATACTTGTTCCAGTCACCTTTGGCAGCGATTACAGCTGTGAGTCTTTCTGGGTGAGTTTCTAAGAGCTTTGCAGACCTGAATTGTACAATATTACCACTTTATTCTTTTAAAAATTCTGCTCTGTCAAGTTGGTTGTTAATCATTGCTAGACAGCTATTTTCAAGTCTTCTATACAGGCTTCCTTCTTTTCACTCCATCATTTAGGTTAGTATTGTGGAGTAACTGTTTTTCATCCATCCTCTGTTTTCTCCTTTCACAGCCATTAAACTCTTAACTGTTTTAAACTTACCATTGGCCTCATAGTGAAATCCCTGAGAGGTTTCCTTCCTCTCCGGCAACTGAGTTAGGAAGTATGCCTGTATCTTTGTTGTGACTGTGTGTATTAATACACCATCAAAAGCGTAATTAATAATTTTACCATCCTCAAAGGGTTATTCAATGTCTCCTTTTTTTATCCATCTACCAATAGGTGCCCTTCTTTGCGAGGCGTTGAAACCCTCCCTGGACTTTCTGGCTGAATCTGTGTTTGAAATGCACTGCTCGAGTGAGGGACCTTATAGACAATTGTATGTGTGGGGTACAGAGATGAGGAAGTAATTCAAAAATTATGTTAAACAGTATTATTGCACACATTTTGAGTCCATGCAACTTATTATGTGACTTGTTAAGCACAATTTTACTCCCAAACCTATGTAGGCTTGCCATAACAAGACATTTCAGCGTTTAATTTTGTATTCATTTGTAAAAATGTCCACTTGTACATTGTGACATTATGGGGTATTGTGTGTAGGCCAGTGACACAAAATCTAAATGTAATCCATTTTAAATTCAGGCTGCAACACAACAAAATGTGGAAAAAGTCAAGGGGTGTGAATACTTTCTGAAGGCACTGTGTGTGTGTGTGTGTGTGTGTGTGTGTAAAGGGCAAGATGCAGCTTCGTATGTATGGAGGAATGCTCTGTGGCTGCCAGAGCAATGACATAACCACGGTTTGTAGCAGAGATCCCAGGCCCGATGCTTGGATACCATGGCAACCTGTGTGCCTATGACACACACCCACCCAAACTGTAGGGGATTGGGGTTATATTTTGTTGTTGTTGGGGGAGTACGCCCTGTGAAGTTTATTCCACTTGTGCTCGTTCAGTCCTGGTAAACTTGTAAGTGAATACCAGATGTGTGGGGAAAACAGATGTGTGGCCGTCACAGTGTACAAGCTATAGCACCAAAAATGTGTACTCAGTTAACAACGGTCAACACACACACACATATTTGAAATACTTTCTTTGAATCCACAAGTCACATTACAGACGAGAAGGATTGAAACATTTCATACAGGTAACTGGCAAAATAATGGAAACACTTGAGTAAACGATACATTATATTGAAAGCAGGTGCTTCTCCTGAGTTAATTAAGCACTTAAAATCCCATCATGCTTAGGGTTATGTATAAAAATGCTGGGCAGGCCATTATTTTGGCTACCATGGCTATGGCCTATCCACAGGGCACGAGTGGTCACTGAATGGTTTGATGAGCATGAAAATGATGTAAACCATATGCCATGGCCATTACCAGATTTTAACCCAATTGCACACTTGGGAGATTCTGTAGCAGCGCCTAAGACAGCGTTTTCCACCACTATCAACAAAACACCAAATTATGGAATTTCTCGTGGAATAATGGTGTCACATCCCTCCATTAGAGTTCCAGACATATAGAATCTATGTCAAGGTGCATTGAAGCCGTTCTGGCTCGTGGTGGCCCAACACCCTATTAATTAAGACACTTTATGTTGGTGTTTCCTTTATTTTGGCAGTTACATGTAGGTCATGGATATCTGGACACTTATGGATACAGATAACACCTTCTTCTCCACACAGCAAGGCTGCAAAGGACCACTGACACAGAGCAGTACCTTGCTAGCTGCTTTCCGTCTGTCCTATGCAGGCCTGCAATCTGAAGGGCATCTACTGTCAGCCTATGTACATGGCCGAGACTCATGAATATCAGCACTATAACCAAGGCTATTAAGGCGTGTTAAGGCATATTTCAGGAACTTGTCAGTAAAGGCCTGCTCCATGTAGGAGTCAAAAGAGCAACCCACTTCCAAAATGAGCACCTCCCTCCGGCCTCCTCCCACAACAATTATATCTGGCATATTTGGTATACAAGTAAACACATCATCATCAACATCACACACACAGACACACAGACACGGAGTGTATTTCAGTAACCTGTGTGTATACATTAAAGAATGAGGGTAAGAGTGGGTTGGTTCTAGAGAGAGAGAGTGGGTTGGTCATAGAGAGAGAGTTGGTTGGTTCTAGAGTGAGAGTGGGTTGGTTCTAGAGTGAGCATGGGTTGGTTCTAGAGTGAGAGTGGGTTGGTTCTGGAGTGAGAGGGGGTTGGTTCTAGAGTGAGCGTGGATTGGTTCTAGAGTGAGAGGGGGTTGGTTCTAGAGTGAGCGTGGGTTGGTTCTAGAGTGAGAGTGGGTTGGTTCTAGAGTGAGCGTGGGTTGGTTCTAGAGTGAGAGTGGGTTGGTTCTAGAGTGAGCATGGGTTGGTTCTAGAGTGAGCGTGGGTTGGTTCTAGAGTGAGAGTGGGTTGGTTCTGGAGTGAGAGGGGGTTGGTTCTAGAGTGAGCGTGGATTGGTTCTAGAGTGAGAGTGGGTTGGTTCTAGAGTGAGCGTGGGTTGGTTCTAGAGTGAGAGAGGGTTGGTTCTAGAGTGAGCGTGGGTTGGTTCTAGAGTGAGCATGGGTTGGTTCTAGAGTGAGAGTGGGTTGGTTCTAGAGTGAGCATGGGTTGGTTCTAGAGTGAGCATGGGTTGGTTCTAGAGTGAGAGTGGGTTGGTTCTAGAGTGAGCATGGGTTGGTTCTAGAGTGAGCATGGGTTGGTTCTAGAGTGAGAGTGGGTTGGTTCTAGAGTGAGCATGGGTTGGTTCTAGAGTGAGAGTGTGTTGGTTCTATAGTGAGAGTGGGTTGGTTCTAGAGTGAGCATGGGTTGGTTCTAAAGTGAGCATGGGTTGTTCTAGAGTGAGAGTGGGTTGGTTCTAGAGTGAGCATGGGTTGGTTCTAGAGTGAGCATGGGTTGGTTCTAGACAGAGACTGGTTTGGTTGTAGACAGAGAGTGGGTCGTTCTAGACCGAGAGTGGGTTGGTTCTAGACAGAGAGTGGGTTGGTTCTAGACAGAGAGTGGGTTGGTTCTAGAGTGAGAGTGGGTTGGTTGTAGATAGAGAGTGGGTGGTTTGTTCCAGGGGATTACTACTCTATTGTTGTAATCACCTGGCTGTTCCTTCAGCCTGTACACTACACTACTGTTGTAATCACCTGGCTGTTCCTTCAGCCTGTACACTACCCTACTGTTGTAATCACCTGGCTGTTCCATCAGCCTGTACACTACTCTACTGTTGTAATCACCTGGCTGTTCCTTCAGCCTGTACACTACTCTACTGTTGTAATCACCTGGCTGTTCCATCAGCCTGTACACTACTCTACTGTTGTAATCACCTGGCTGTTCCATCAGCCTGTACACTACTCTACTGTTGTAATCACCTGGCTGTTCCATCAGCCTGTACACTACTCTACTGTTGTAATCACCTGGCTGTTCCATCAGCCTGTACACTACTCTACTGTTGTAGTCACCTGGCTGTTCCTTCAGCCTGTACACTACTCTACTGTTGTAATCACCTGGCTGTTCCTTCAGCCTGTACACTACTCTAATGTTGTAATCACCTGGCTGTTCCTTCAGCCTGTACACTACTCTACTGTTGTAATCACCTGGCTGTTCCATCAGCCTGTACACTACTCTACTGTTGTAATCACCTGGCTGTTCCTTCAGCCTGTATACTACTCTACTGTTGTAATCACCTGGCTGTTCCTTCAGCCTGTACACTACTCTACTGTTGTAATCTCCTGGCTGTTCCTTCAGCCTGTACACTACTCTACTGTTGTAATCACCTGGCTGTTCCTTCAGCCTGTACACTACTCTACTGTTGTAATCACCTGGCTGTTCCTTCAGCTACTGTTGTAATCACCTGGCTGTTCCTTCAGCCTGTACACTACTCTACTGTTGTAATCACCTGGCTGTTCCTTCAGCCTGTACACTACTCTACTGTTGTAATCACCTGGCTGTTCCTTCAGCCTGTACACTACTCTACTGTTGTAATCACCTGGCTGTTCCTTCAGCCTGTACACTACTCTACTGTTGATCACTGTTCCTTCACACACTAATGTTGTAATCACCTGGCTGTTCCTTCAGCCTGTACACTACTCTACTGTTGTAATCACCTGGCTGTTTCTTCAGCCTGTACACTACTCTACTGTTGTAATCACCTGGCTGTTCCTTCAGCCTGTACACTACTCTCCCATACAGCGTGTACTCTGCTGTATTCAACTACAACCACTACTACACCAACACTCTCCCTCTGCCTGTACCATACCATAGAGCCATTCAACTACAACCACTACTATACAGACACTCTCCCTCTGCCTGTACCTCCCAAGTGGACAGGAGAAAATAGAGGTTCAGAGGAAAAGGGGCATTGAGTGTGAACAGACTGGGAGTGAGAGTGTCTCGACGTCTGGAACTGGTGTGACGAGGAGGGAAGTAAGTGAAAGAGAAAAAAAGAAAAGGGTGAGAGATTGATGTCTGTCATCCACCAACAGCACAAACACTATCTGATTGAAGATTATAACACTTCACAACCATGTGACCCCTGATCTTCTGTCCTCATCTCTTTACTCATCTCTCTCTCGCTCTCTCTCGATATGTCTCTTTCTCTCTCTTTCTCTAACCCCCACTCTCTCAATTCAATTCAAGGGCTTTATTGGTATGGGAAGCATATGTTTACACTGCCAAAACAAGTGAAGTAGATAATAAACAAAAGTAAAATAAACAATACATATTTACAGTAAACATTACCCTCACAGAAGTTCCAAAAATATATAGACATTACAAATGTCATATTATGTCTATATACAGTGTTGTAACGATGTACAAATGGTTAAAGTACACAAGGGAATATAAATAAACATAAATATGGGTAATGGTGTTTGTTCTTCACTGGTTGCCCATTTCCTGTTGCAACAGGTCACACATCTTGCTGCTGTGATGGCACACTGTTGAATTTCACCCAGTAGATATGGGAGTTTATCAAAATTGAGTTTGTTTTCAAATTCTTTGTGGATCTGTGTAATCTGAGAGAAATATGTGCCTATAATATGGTCATACATTTGGCAGGAGGTTAGGAAGTGCAGCTCAGTTTCCACCTCATTTTGTGGGCAGCGTGCACATAGCCTGTCTTCTCTTGAGAGCCATTTCTGCCTACGGTGGCTTTTCTCAATAGCAAGGCTATGCTCACTGAGTCTGTACATAGTTTTGGGTCAGTCTGTGCATCATTTTGGGTCAGTCCCCGTGGTCAGGTATTCTGCCACTGTGTACTTTTTGTTTCGGGCCAAATAGCATTCTAGTTTGTAATTATCTTATAGTTTCCTCATGATTTGTTTGGTTGGGTCCAATTGTGTTGCTGTCCTAGGTCTCTCTCTCTCTCTCTCTCTGAGCAGCGTGGCAATGACCCACTGACCCTTGACCTTGATCGAGTTTGGTTAGTTTCCATGGAGACCAAAGATATATACAGAGTTTTCTATCTCTCTCGCTCTGCTCTCCCTCTCTATGCCTCTATGTTTTTGTTGAGCTGAATCTGTTCTACTGTCACTCTTGAAGTTTGAAACTTGAAAAGGCAGCTGATGGGGATGATTATGCATAGAATTTTAGGAGATAATTCCCACATATACGTGTTATTATGATAAAGCTTAGCTAAGGACTTATCTCACTTCTGAGACGTGTCTTTTGTAATCTCTGTGTCTGATTGCGGTCTCCTTATGGGCTCTCTCAGCTGATGACACGCTTGGCTCTGACAGACAGACAAACGGAGAGAAGGACAAACAGACGATAGCAGATACAGGAACATGCTTCTACTGGTACTTGAACATCAACACTGCAAATTAAAAGAGCGATGATAAGAGAAAGAGAGAGAGTGAGTGTGTGTCTTTCTCGTTGACACCCCGAGGCTGAACCTACAGGACCTCACTGCACTTCCACACAATCATCTCTATTAAGACACACCACACACACACACACACACACACACACACACACACACACACACACACACACACACACACACACACACACACACACACGTGCAGTGATGTAAAAACAGCTCTGGTCTTGTATTCAGATATAAATAGCTTTAAATACAATTATTAGTGGTTATTTAGCACAGATCTGTTCGTTTCCTGTCCTCCACTCTGTACATTCGCTGCAGGAAATAAGTCTTCATTAACAGTCTACTCATTCCAGAAATAGTCCTCTCTTTCTGTCTCTCTCTCTGCCTCTCAGCTTTTTCTTCCTTCTTTCCATTCACTCTTCTCACTTTCTATCTGGTCAATCTCTCATTCCTCATTGTCTGCATGCAAAGGGAGTTCCACCTGGGATACTGTAGGTCGGATGGTGCCAAAACACAGGGGCAGTATCACATGAGGAAATAAGGAACACACCTCTTTGGGAGCGCCAATGCTCCAGGCGTATCTATGACATAATCTAAGATAGGATCTCTACTGTACTAGAAGCATGTAGATGTTATCATGGCAGCATGTCTACAGTCTGTACATGCTGTACGGTACTGTATTCCCTGACTGGTTTAAAGGGGAATGGAAACACTAGGATTTAGAACGTCAGCTAACTGTAACTGTAAATCGCCATGTTGGCATTGTTGCGTCACTGGCAGGAGAGAACATTTTGGAAGCAACCAAAAATGGCTGAATTTACCGAGAGCAAATCTGAGTCTGAGAATGAGTTTATTACCGAGTTAGAGAGCCAATAAACCTACTGAAGCCGTTCATGTTTGAGCCGATCGTTGCCCCATATCAAAGAGTTTGTTCTCGTATCAGTAACAACACAGACATGCCGCCTGAAACACCCCAGAGGGTTGGGGTAGCCAAACACAAACTGGTGTGAGTGAGGATGCTGCCAGGTAATGGCTAGAGTAGGGGTGCGTGTGTGCGTGCGTGTGTGTGTGTGTTGTAGCGAGATGGTAGCGATACAGCACAACAGAGGTCAGAGGTTCCGGTCAGTCTGTCTGGATGGTGATGTATTACATCCTGTCAATCTGTCTGGATGGTGACTGTATTACATCCTCTCAATCTGTCTGGATGGTGACTGTATTACATCCTGTCAGAGGTTCCGGTCAGTCTGTCTGGATGGTGACTGTATTACATCCAGTCAGAGGTTCCGGTCAGTCTGTCTGGATTGTGACTGTATTACATCCAGTCAGAGGTTCCGGTCAGTCTGTCTGGATGGGGACTGTATTACATCCAGTCAGAGGTTCCGGTCAGTCTGTCTGGATGGTGACTGTATTACATCCAGTCAGAGGTTCCGGTCAGTCTGTCTGGATGGGGACTGTATTACATCCAGTCAGAGGTTCCGGTCAGTCTGTCTGGATGGTGACTGTATTACATCCTGTCAGTCTGTCTGGATGGTGACTGTATTACATCCTGTCAGTCTGTCTGGATGGGGACTGTATTACATCCTGTCAGTCTGTCTGGATGGTGACTGTATTACATCCTGTCAGTCTGTCTGGATGGGGACTGTATTACATCCAGTCAGAGGTTCCGGTCAGTCTGTCTGGATGGGGACTGTATTACATCCAGTCAGAGGTTCCGGTCAGTCTGTCTGGATGGTGACTGTATTACATCCTGTCAGTCTGTCTGGATGGTGACTGTATTACATCCTGTCAGTCTGTCTGTATGGTGACTGTATTACATCCTGTCAGTCTGTCTGGATGGTGACTGTATTATATCCTGTCAGTCTGTCTGGATGGTGACTGTATTACATCCTGTCAGTCTGTCTGGATGGTGACTGTATTACATCATGTCAGTCTGTCTGGATGGTGACTGTATTACATCCTGTCAGTCTGTCTGGATGGGGACTGTATTACATCCTGTCAGTCTGTCTGGATGGTGACTGTATTACATCCTGTCAGTCTGTCTGGATGGTGACTGTATTACATCATGTCAGTCTGTCTGGATGGTGACTGTATTACATCCTGTCAGTCTGTCTGGATGGTGACTGTATTACATCATGTCAGTCTGTCTGGATGGTGACTGTATTACATCCAGTCAGAAGGACTTCCTGCTAGAAGAGGCTACTTGACCAGTCAGCAGCCAATATGCCAGTTAAATAATTGGTGAAATGTTGCTTGATTATAAATGAAGGTTAATATCAGTAGTGGGTAGGTGCTCAATATACTGTATATAATCAGTATCCTATAAAAATGTTTATCACCAGCGCTGTTTGGCGCGATGCTAACACATTTACGTTTAGATTAGACGACCAGAGTTGGAATCGCAGACGGCATCATGATTGATGAAGTCTCATTCTAACCAATAATGGACGAGCTCATTATAAATACATTGTGATATAGTTTACAGCTCATTATAAATACATTGTGATATAGTTTACAGCTCATTATAAATACATTGTGATTTAGTTTACAGCTCATTATAAATACATTGTGATATAGTTTACAGCTCATTATAAGTACATTGTGATTTAGTTTACAGCTCATTATAAATACATTGTGATATAGTTTACAGCTCATTATAAATACATTGTGATTTAGTTTACAGCTCATTATAAATACATTGTGATATAGTTTACAGCTCATTATAAGTACATTGTGATTTAGTTTACAGCTCATTATAAATACATTGTGATATAGTTTACAGCTCATTATAAATACATTGTGATATAGTTTACAGCTCATTATAAATACATTGTGATATAGTTTACAGCTCATTATAAATACATTGTGATATAGTTTCGAGCTCATTATAAGTACATTGTGATATAGTTTACAGCTCATTATAAATACATTGTGATATAGTTTACAGCTCATTATAAGTACATTGTGATATAGTTTACAGCTCATTATAAATACATTGTGATATAGTTTACAGCTCATTATAAATACATTGTGATATAGTTTCGAGCTCATTATAAATACATTGTGATTTAGTTTCGAGCTCATTATAAATACATTGTGATATAGTTTCGAGCTCATTATAAATACATTGTGATATAGTTTCGATCTCATTATAAATACATTGTGATATAGTTTCGAGCTCATTATAAATACATTGTGATATAGTTTCGATCTCATTATAAATACATTGTGATTTAGTTTCGAGCTCATTATAAATACATTGTGATTTAGTTTCGAGCTCATTATAAATACATTGTGATATAGTTTACAGCTCATTATAAATACATTGTGATATAGTTTACAGCTCATTATAAATACATTGTGATATAGTTTACAGCTCATTATAAATACATTGTGATATAGTTTACAGCTCATTATAAATACATTGTGATATAGTTTACAGCTCATTATAAATACATTGTGATATAGTTTACAGCTCATTATAAATACATTGTGATATAGTTTACAGCTCATTATAAATACATTGTGATATTAGTTTATAGATCTCATTATAAATACATTGTGATATAGTTTCGAGCTCATTATAAATACATTGTGATATAGTTTACAGCTCATTATAAATACATTGTGATATAGTTTACAGCTCATTATAAATACATTGTGATATAGTTTACAGCTCATTATAAATACATTGTGATATAGTTTACAGCTCATTATAAATACATTGTGATATAGTTTCGAGCTCATTATAAATACATTGTGATATAGTTTCGAGCTCATTATAAATACATTGTGATATAGTTTCGAGCTCATTATAAATACATTGTGATTTAGTTTCGATCTCATTATAAATACATTGTGATTTAGTTTCGATCTCATTATAAATACATTGTGATTTAGTTTTGAGCTCATTATAAATACATTGTGATTTAGTTTCGAGCTCATTATAAATACATTGTGATATAGTTTCGAGCTCATTATAAATACATTGTGATTTAGTTTCGAGCTCATTATAAATACATTGTGATTTAGTTTCGATCTCATTATAAATACATTGTGATTTAGTTTTGAGCTCATTATAAATACATTGTGATATAGTTTACAGCTCATTATAAATACATTGTGATATAGTTTCGATCTCATTATAAATACATTGTGATATAGTTTCGAGCTCATTATAAATACATTGTGATATAGTTTACAGCTCATTATAAATACATTGTGATATAGTTTACAGCTCATTATAAATACATTGTGATTTAGTTTACAGCTCATTATAAATACATTGTGATATAGTTTACAGCTCATTATAAATACATTGTGATATAGTTTACAGCTCATTATAAATACATTGTGATATAGTTTACAGCTCATTATAAATACATTGTGATTTAGTTTCGATCTCATTATAAATACATTGTGATATAGTTTCGAGCTCATTATAAATACATTGTGATATAGTTTCGAGCTCATTATAAATACATTGTGATTTAGTTTCGAGCTCATTATAAATACATTGTGATTTAGTTTCGATCTCATTATAAATACATTGTGATTTAGTTTTGAGCTCATTATAAATACATTGTGATTTAGTTTCGAGCTCATTATAAATACATTGTGATATAGTTTCGAGCTCATTATAAATACATTGTGATTTAGTTTCGAGCTCATTATAAATACATTGTGATTTAGTATCGGTATCACAGAAACCTTTCTTATGGTTTTGTTTGCAGAGCACACAGGTTGGTAGTTTACCGCCAGTTCATCCTATGGGCACAAGGTAGAATTGGATGAGGTGTACGGTGTCTCATCCCTGCGCCTGTTGTTTCTTCCATAAAGCACGCATTCCCAGAAGCAAAGGCAAACTTAATTTAGTAAATCTAGCCTGCTGTCATTTTCTTTCAAGACATAGACGTAATGACTGACCCTTATGTACAAATAGTATTAGTTAGCGTGTCCACTATAAAAACAGGTTAAAGCGTAACCAGATAAACTTGCTTTTAAGATAATTCTTCTTTCAACGCGCACTAATCCCACATACCGCTCGCTAGAGTAGAGAATTCAACTAGCTTTGGCTGCCATCTATTGGAAAGGATTGGTAACTTCACTGGGAAGCTAGTTGAGTCAAAGTAGACTTTAATAATATATGCAATTTAGCAGACGCCTTTATCCAAAGCGAACTGGGTACATGGTAGTGGAACCAGATCATAGAAAGAGGATTTCAATTTGGATATGATGGATTGTCAGTCCTTGCGTCTATAGCTCTGTCTATGAATTTGATAGTGATGACATTTCTCCAGCCCCATCCCTCAGCTTTTTACCGAAGGTTTCTACTGCTGATTGCCACTTTAAGAAGTTAAAACGCAGATTAAATACACACCAAAATATGTTACAGATACTATGAAAATGTCCCATCACTCAGACCGAGCCAATTCCTCAACGCTTTTAATCATATTTGCCTAGGGTCGCAGAAAAACATATTTCCCAGAATTCCCTGGTTTTCAAAAAGATCCCAGTTGGAAGATTCCTGGAATAAGCAGAGCATCCTTCAACCAGGGGATTTTGGGGGAGTTACTATCATTTTGCAACCCTAAAATTTGCCTAATGTAGACCCACATGGAAGAACACACAGCGTTCCCCAGTTGTAGGTTACGGTAGGCTATAATGTAGACCCACATGGAAGAACACACAGCGTTCCCCAGTTGTAGGTTACGGTAGGCTATAATGTAGACCCACATGGAAGAACACACAGCGTTCCCCAGTTGTAGGTTACGGTAGGCTATAATGTAGACCCACATGGAAGAACACACAGCGTTCCCCAGTTGTAGGTTACGGTAGGCTATAATGTAGACCCACATGGAAGAACACACAGCGTTCCCCAGTTGTAGGTTACGGTAGGCTATAATGTAGACCCACATGGAAGAACACACAGCGTTCCCCAGTTGTAGGTTACATGGAAGGCTATAATGTAGACCCACATGGAAGAACACACAGCGTTCCCCAGTTGTAGGTTACGGTAGGCTATAATGTAGACCCACATGGAAGAACACACAGCGTTCCCCAGTTGTAGGTTACGGTAGGCTATAATGTAGAAGAAGACCATCAGTTAGTTTAAGAGGATCTAAATCAGCACCACTATTCCACTCACTGTCGCTGCAATTTAGGTCACTTGGATGTTGATGTCTCTATACCTGGAAAATAGATCTGCTAGGGTTTTCGCTGAACTGAAGAGGCTTGGCTACTTGTCTGCCCGGGGCACCTAAAGCTTGCTGCTGCTATATGGCTGCTCTTCAGGTAGCAGATGCAGCGGACCTGGCTTCAAATAGTATTTGAAATATTTTGCTTTAGCCTGCCTGGAGTGCCAGGGGCCGGCGTTTGCACTTTTCTGACTTATCTATTGGTTCCACCGCAACAAACACGCTCAATTAAGCACAGATACAGTATTTGAAATTATCTCAAAAAACGAATTGAACCCAGGTGTGGCGCCATGCAGCCGTGAGGACTAGCAGTAGAGGAATGGTGTTAGCAGGTTATCACTCCTCTGCTAACGAAGCCAGAGTTAGCAATAGCATTACATGCTACAGAGACAGCTAATCTTATTAAGTATCATATGGCTGAGAGTTGGACACCACAAAGGATATTAGTCTAGCTGCCAGCTAGGACAGCAACTGAAGAGGTTCAGGCTATGGTACAACACAAACATGTGTATATTGGTGCTTGAGCGGGGGGGGGGGGGGGGGGGGGGATTGTGAGAGGTGAGGGGTGTTGTGTTGGTGTTTCAGTGGAAGTGAACTCCTCAAAGGACTTTTAAAACCAGATCTTAGTTTGTGGCCATGTATCAGTCATAGTTCCTGCCTCAATCTATTATATGCTAAGGCCTTTTCTTCACCAAACCAGTTCTTTGAACCAGGGACCATGATAGACTTGGAAAGTTGATCAAGTGACAGGTCATAGCTCAGTAATGAATCTGACCCATACTGTGTAGTCATCGTCAACATTTTAATTGAATCTTTATTTAACTAGGCAAGTCAGTTAAGAACACATTTTTATTTACAATGACGGCCTACCACGGCCAAACCAGGACGACACTGGGCCAATTATGCGCCGCCTTATGGGACTCCCAATCACGGCCCGTTGTGATACAGCCTGGAATCAGAAAACTAAAGGAGAGCCACACACTCTAGGAGCTCAGATGCAATAATTGAATAACCTAATAACCAACGTTTGGACAGACAAGCTGTCTTCATCAGGTTATAATGACCAACACTGCGGGGTGACTCGTTTGTACCTTGTCAGCTCGGGGGTTTGAACTTACAGGTGTCTGTAATCATGGCGGCAGGATAGCCTAGTGGTTAGAGCGTTGGACTAGTAACCGGAAGGTTGCAAGTTCAAACCCCCAAGCTGACAAGGTACACATCTGTCGTTCTGCCCCTGAACAGGCAGTTAACCCACTGTTCCTAGGCCGTCTTTGAAAATAAGAATTTGTTCTTAACTGACTTGCCTGGTTAAATAAAAGTATATAATTTTTTAAATGGCCGGGTGTGGCCTGATATCATTGGTTAATTCTTAGATATAAAAATAACATACCAAAAACATGAATGGATAGCATATGATCATAGATACAATTTGGCTACATAAGCCTACAAACATTTACAATAGCAGAATCACAAGAATGGCTTCAGATCAAAGTCTACAGCCTAGAATCGAACCAAGGTCTGTAGTGACATCTCCAACACTGAGATGGAGTGCCTTAGACCGCTGCACCATTTGGGAGACAATATAAGCTCTGGTCACCGTGAGAGTTGGCAGGCCATAGGTCATTTAGCTCAGGGTGTCCCATATAGTTACTGTGAGAGCTGGCCAGGCGATAGGTCATTTAGCTCAGAGTCCGACCCATATAGTCTAGTCAGCATGAGAGTTGAGACTCAGACCCATATAGTCTGCCCTGTGAGTTGGCACCCTCAGGTCACCTCGCCTGGCATCTAAACTTGATTAGCAGTAAAGTGCTCCATTGATGACTTCCCATCGCATTATAGCGTTAGCTAATCTCATCAATCATGGTTAAGTCAGCCAAGTTTTAAGCAAGAGGACCTAACGAGAGAGAAAGAAGGCAGAAAATCAAATCTCCCATTAACATTTATTTTACCTTTATTTAACTAGTAGTAGTTAACTAGTAGTATCTAACAATTCACAACAATACACAAATCTAAAAGTAGACAAATATAATTTAGAAATATATAAATATTAGGACAAACAATTTCGGAGTCCGGAGTGTAAATATATATATGTGCTGGAATGTATAGACATTATGGATATAATATGTAGTATATCTGTAGAATATGTAGGATAGAATAGTATATGTACAGCAATAGTTGAATAGGATGGCCTTGACTAGAATACAATATTATACATATGAAATGAGTAAAACAGTACGTAAACATTATTAAAATGACCAGTGATTCCTTGTCTATGTACATAGGGAAGCAGCCTCTAAGGTGCAGGGTAGAGTAACCGGGTGGTAGTCGGTTAGTGGCAGTGACTAAGTTCAGGCCAGGGTACTGGGTGGACGGTACTGGGTGGAGGCCGGCTAGTGGCAGTGACTAAGTTCAGGCCAGGGTACTGGGTGGACGGTACTGGGTGGAGGCCGGCTAGTGGCGTGACTAAGTTCAGGCCAGGGTACTGGGTGGACGGTACTGGGTGGAGGCCGGCTAGTGGCAGTGACTAAGTTCAGGCCAGGATACTGGGTGGACGGTACTGGGTGGAGGCCGGCTAGTGGCAGTGACTAAGTTCAGGCCAGGGTACTGGGTGGAGGCTGGCTAGTGGCAGTGACTAAGTTCAGGCCAGGGTACTGGGTGGACGGTACTGGGTGGAGGCCGGCTAGTGGCAGTGACTAAGTTCAGGCCAGGGTACTGGGTGGACGGTACTGGGTGGAGGCCGGCTAGTGGCGTGACTAAGTTCAGGCCAGGGTACTGGGTGGACGGTACTGGGTGGAGGCCGGCTAGTGGCAGTGACTAAGTTCAGGCCAGGATACTGGGTGGACGGTACTGGGTGGAGGCTAAGTTCAGGCCAGGGTAGTGGCAGTGACTAAGTTCAGGCCAGGGTACTGGGTGGAGGCCGGCTAGTGGCAGTGACTAAGTTCAGGCCAGGGTACTGGGTGGAGGCCGGTACTGGGTGGAGGCCGGCTAGTGGCAGTGACTAAGTTCAGGCCAGGGTACTGAGTGGACGGTACTGGGTGGAGGCCGGCTAGTGGCAGTGACTAAGTTCAGGCCAGGGTACTGGGTGGACGGTGACTGGGTGGAGGCCGGCTAGTGGCAGTGACTAAGTTCAGGCCAGGGTACTGGGTGGACGGTACTGGGTGGAGGCCGGCTAGTGGCAGTGACTAAGTTCAGGACAGGGTACTGGGTGGACGGTACTGGGTGGAGGCCGGCTAGTGGCAGTGACTAAGTTCAGGACAGCGTACTGGGTGGACTAGTGGGTGACTAAGTTCAGGGTGGAGGCGGTACTGGCTGGAGTGGCAGTGACTAAGTTCAGGCCAGGGTACTGGGTGGACGGTACTGGGTGGAGGCCGGCTAGTGGCAGTGACTAAGTTCAGGCCAGGGTACTGGGTGGCCAGGGGTACTGGGTGGAGGCCGGCTAGTGGCAGTGACTAAGTTCAGGCCAGGGTACTGGGTGGACGGTACTGGGTGGAGGCCGGCTAGTGGCAGTGACTAAGTTCAGGCCAGGGTACTGGGTGGACGGTACTGGGTGGAGGCCGGCTAGTGGCAGTGACTAAGTTCAGGCCAGGGTACTGGGTGGACGGTACTGGGTGGAGGCCGGCTAGTGGCAGTGACTAAGTTCAGGCCAGGGTACTGGGTGGACGGTACTGGGTGGAGGCCGGCTAGTGGCGTGACTAAGTTCAGGCCAGGGTACTGGGTGGACGGTACTGGGTGGAGGCCGGCTAGTGGCAGTGACTAAGTTCAGGCCAGGATACTGGGTGGACGGTACTGGGTGGAGGCCGGCTAGTGGCAGTGACTAAGTTCAGGCCAGGGTACTGGGTGGACGGTACTGGGTGGAGGCCGGCTAGTGGCAGTGACTAAGTTCAGGCCAGGGTACTGGGTGGACGGTACTGGGTGGAGGCCGGCTAGTGGCAGTGACTAAGTTCAGGCCAGGGTACTGGGTGGAGGCCGGCTAGTGGCAGTGACTAAGTTCAGGCCAGGGTACTGGGTGGACGGTACTGGGTGGAGGCCGGCTAGTGGCAGTGACTAAGTTCAGGCCAGGGTACTGAGTGGACGGTACTGGGTGGAGGCCGGCTAGTGGCAGTGACTAAGTTCAGGCCAGGGTACTGGGTGGACGGTACTGGGTGGAGGCCGGCTAGTGGCAGTGACTAAGTTCAGGCCAGGGTACTGGGTGGAGGCCGGTAGTGGCTGACTAAGTTCAGGCCAGGTACTGGGTGGACGGCTAGTGGCAGTGACTAAGTTCAGGACAGGGTACTGGGTGGACGGTACTGGGTGGAGGCCGGCTAGTGGCAGTGACTAAGTTCAGGCCAGGGTACTGGGTGGACGGTACTGGGTGGAGGCCGGCTAGTGGCAGTGACTAAGTTCAGGCCAGGGTACTGGGTGGACGGTACTGGGTGGAGGCCGGCTAGTGGCAGTGACTAAGTTCAGGCCAGGGTACTGGGTGGACGGTACTGGGTGGAGGCCGGCTAGTGGCAGTGACTAAGTTCAGGCCAGGGTACTGGGTGGACGGTACTGGGTGGAGGCCGGCTAGTGGCAGTGACTAAGTTCAGGCCAGGGTACTGAGTGGACGGTACTGGACGGTACTGGCGTGGAGGCCGGCTAGTGGCAGTGACTAAGTTCAGGCCAGGGTACTGGGTGGACGGTACTGGGTGGAGGCCGGCTAGTGGCAGTGACTAAGTTCAGGCCAGGGTACTGGGTGGACGGTACTGGGTGGAGGCCGGCTAGTGGCAGTGACTAAGTTCAGGCCAGGGTACTGGGTGGAGGGTACTGGGTGGAGGGTACTGGGTGGACGGTACTGGGTGGAGGGTACTGGGTGGAGGGTACTGGGTGGGCGGTACTGGGTGGAGGGTACTGGGTGGACGGTACTGGGTGGAGGGTACTGGGTGGAAGCCGGCTAGTTACGGTTATTTAACGGTTTGATGGCTGAGATAGAAGCTGTTTTTCAGTCTCTCGGTCCCTGCTTTGATGCACATGTACTGACCTCGCCTTATGGGTGATAGCGGGGTGAACAGGACGTGGCTGTCCTTGATGATCTTTTTGGCCTTCTTGTGACATCGGTGCTGTAGGTGTCATTGAGGACAGGCATTGTGCCCTCGGTGATGTGTTGGGCAGACCGCCCCACCCTCTGGAGAGCCCTGCGGTTGCTGTACCAGGCGGTGATACAGCCCGACAGGATGCACTCAATTGTGCATCTGTTAAAGTTTGTGAGGGTCTTAGGGGCCAAGCCACATTTCTTTACCCTCCTAAAGTTGAAGCTGTTGCGCCTTCTTCACCACACTGTCTGTGTGGGTGGACCATTTTAAATTGTCAGTGATGTGCACGCCGAGGAACTTGAAGCTTTTCACCTTCTCCACTGCGACCCCGTCGATGTGGATGGGGGCGTGCTCCCTCTGCTGTCTCTGTTTTTGACAATATGTTTGTGTTCACAGATGCCCTAGCTGGCTGTCCTCTGTTGTCGCCTCATTCATTAGTTAGAGCAGACCTGGTTCGGTTCTGGAGTGGAGCCAACGTTCTCATCCATCGGCTTAATCAGTAACCCACAGTACTTATACTATAGTATACTGTAGAATACTATACTACACACTGTAGTAGCCCTCAATCATGTGTCGTACTTACTGTAAAATGTTGTAGAATACTATAGTAAATACTACAGTAATATCCACAAAAACACTTTTTAAGTTATAGTGAAATCTACAGTATATAATTTGCATATACCCCGCCCATTCCCCTCCTCCATGTCGCAGTTTGTGCCACCCATAAGTGAGAAACATACATGCCAAGTATAAACCAAATATTGTGTTCCCTACAGGTTATAGAAAGAGCAGAAGATCTGTACTATCCATTCAGACCCCAGTCCTACCTACTTACAGGTTATAGAAAGAGCAAAAGAGCTGTACTATCCATTCAGACCCCAGTCCTACCTACTTACAGGTTATGGAAAGAGCAGAAGAGCTGTACTATCCATTCAGACCCCAGTCCTACCTACTTACAGGTTATAGAAAGAGCAGAAGAGCTGTACTATCCATTCAGACCCCAGTCCTACCTACTTACAGGTTATAGAAAGAGCAGAAGAGCTGTACTATCCATTCAGACCCCAGTCTGTACTATCCATTCAGACCCCAGTCCTACCTACTTACAGGTTATAGAAAGAGCAGAAGAGCTGTACTATCCATTCAGACCCCAGTCCTACCTACTTACAGGTTATAGAAAGAGCAGAAGAGCTGTACTATCCATTCAGACCCCAGTCCTACCTACTTACAGGTTATAGAAAGAGCAGAAGAGCTGTACTATCCATTCAGACCCCAGTCCTACCTACTTACAGGTTATAGAAAGAGCAGAAGAGCTGTACTATCCATTCAGACCCCAGTCCTACCTACTTACAGGTTATAGAAAGAGCAGAAGAGCTGTACTATCCATTCAGACCCCAGTCCTACCTACTTACAGGTTATAGAAAGAGCAGAAGAGCTGTACTATCCATTCAGACCCCAGTCCTACCTACTTACAGGTTATAGAAAGAGCAGAAGAGCTGTACTATCCATTCAGACCCCAGTCCTACCTACTTACAGGTTATAGAAAGAGCAGAAGAGCTGTACTATCCATTCAGACCCCAGTCCTACCTACTTACAGGTTATAGAAAGAGCAGAAGAGCTGTACTATCCATTCAGACCCCAGTCCTACCTACTTACAGGTTATAGAAAGAGCAGAAGAGCTGTACTATCCATTCCAGGTTTCAGACCCCAGTCCTACCTACTTACAGGTTATAGAAAGAGCAGAAGAGCTGTACTATCCATTCAGACCCCAGTCCTACCTACTTACAGGTTATAGAAAGAGCAGAAGAGCTGTACTATCCATTCAGACCCCAGTCCTACCTACTTACAGGTTATAGAAAGAGCAGAAGAGCTGTACTATCCATTCAGACCCCAGTCCTACCTACTTACAGGTTATAGAAAGAGCAGAAGAGCTGTACTATCCATTCAGACCCCAGTCCTACCTACTTACAGGTTATAGAAAGAGCAGAAGAGCTGTACTATCCATTCAGACCCCAGTCCTACCTACTTACAGGTTATAGAAAGAGCAGAAGAGCTGTACTATCCATTCAGACCCCAGTCCTACCTACAGGTTATAGAAAGAGCAGAAGAGCTGTACTATTCAGACCCCAGTCCTACCCTACTTACAGGTTATAGAAAGAGCAGAAGAGCTGTACTATCCATTCAGACCCCAGTCCTACCTACTTACAGGTTATAGAAAGAGCAGAAGAGCTGTACTATCCATTCAGACCCCAGTCCTACCTACTTACAGGTTATAGAAAGAGCAGAAGAGCTGTACTATCCATTCAGACCCCAGTCCTACCTACTTACAGGTTATAGAAAGAGCAGAAGAGCTGTACTATCCATTCAGACCCCAGTCCTACCTACTTACAGGTTATAGAAAGAGCAGAAGAGCTGTACTATCCATTCAGACCCCAGTCCTACCTACTTACAGGTTATAGAAAGAGCAGAAGAGCTGTACTATCCATTCAGACCCCAGTCCTACCTACTTACAGGTTATAGAAAGAGCAGAAGAGCTGTACTATCCATTCAGACCCCAGTCCTACCTACTTACAGGTTATAGAAAGAGCAGAAGAGCTGTACTATCCATTCAGACCCCAGTCCTACCTACTTACAGGTTATAGAAAGAGCAGAAGAGCTGTACTATCCATTCAGACCCCAGTCCTACCTACAGGTTTACAGGTTATAGAAAGAAAGCAGAAGAGCTGTACTATCCATTCAGACCCCAGTCCTACCTACTTACAGGTTATAGAAAGAGCAGAAGAGCTGTACTATCCATTCAGACCCCAGTCCTACCTACTTACAGGTTATAGAAAGAGCAGAAGAGCTGTACTATCCATTCAGACCCCAGTCCTACCTACTTACAGGTTATAGAAAGAGCAGAAGAGCTGTACTATCCATTCAGACCCCAGTCCTACCTACTTACAGGTTATAGAAAGAGCAGAAGAGCTGTACTATCCATTCAGACCCCAGTCCTACCTACTTACAGGTTATAGAAAGAGCAGAAGAGCTGTACTATCCATTCAGACCCCAGTCCTACCTACTTACAGGTTATAGAAAGAGCAGAAGAGCTGTACTATCCATTCAGACCCCAGTCCTACCTACTTACAGGTTATAGAAAGAGCAGAAGAGCTGTACTATCCATTCAGACCCCAGTCCTACCTACTTACAGGTTATAGAAAGAGCAGAAGAGCTGTACTATCCATTACAGGTTATCCATTCCATTCAGACCCCAGTCCTACCTACTTACAGGTTATAGAAAGAGCAGAAGAGCTGTACTATCCATTCAGACCCCAGTCCTACCTACTTACAGGTTATAGAAAGAGCAGAAGAGCTGTACTATCCATTCAGACCCCAGTCCTACCTACTTACAGGTTATAGAAAGAGCAGAAGAGCTGTACTATCCATTCAGACCCCAGTCCTACCTACTTACAGGTTATGGAAATGTGATCTTTTAGTATTTCTTCAGTAGGTTTTCTGAAGGAAAAAGTCTCCACTTCTATGTCAAAGATAATAAAACATTATAGTAAATAGTAATGCCTGCGAAGATACTAAAGTCTGTAACAACACATGAATTATATAGTATATACAACAGTTTTATTTTACTACAGTATTTATACTATAGTTAACTGTAAATACTACAGCAAATACCACTTTAGTCCACAAAAACCCTACAGTGAATACTACAGTAAAGTCTGCAAAAACACTACAGTGAATACAATAGTATTTATATCATAGTATACTATAGTATTTATTTTTATGTGGGAAACTTTTATTTTCACAGGCAGGTGTACACAATCAGACATGCATACATGCACATAGCACTCCACACACACACACGTTGTGCCCCCCGGAATGAGCCTCTGGTCTTTGGTCTTTACACACAGTATCCTGTGTCTGTTGTGTGAGTGACACCGTGAGAATATGATGTATTTTTGTCACACACAGCTAGCAACGCTCTATCTGCCACTGATGAGTATAATGGAGTATATGCATTCAATCGTTTTGTCATGCTCCACTAGCATGCCATAGACTGGAGATGAACAGCTATACCCTGAGAGTACTATCCACAGCAGCTACACTATGAAGAGAAATCAATTGGTCCTAACACCTGCAGAAGAGCTGATCCACACCAATCAACACACACACACACACATACACATGCACTGTACTATCCATTCAGACACACACACACACACACACACACACACACACACACACACACACACACCTACACACACACACACACACACACACACACACACACAGTCTCATCTGTGCTATCTGCTGTTGTTGGTTAGCAAACTGTCCCTCACATTAGACCTAATTTCTGTCTATTCTCTCTTTTTCATTTTCTTTCCATCTATTTCTCTCTCTCTCTCAGACCCCAGCTCCTCCTCTCTCTCTCTCTCTCTCTCTCAGAAGAGCTCTCATTCTCCTCTCTCAGGTTCTCAGAAGAGCTCTCTCTCTCTCTCTCTCTCTCTCTCTCTCTCTCTCTCTCTCTCACACACACACACCACTCTGTCTCTCCATCTATTTCTCTCTCTCCATCTATTTCCCCCTCTCTCACTCTCGCTCTTTCTCCCTCCCCCCTCTATGTTAAGGTACATTGCTATCTCTCTCTCCCGTCTGGTCGTCCCCATTACTGAAGCGTATCGTAAACATTTCAGTCACACTTAACTGCAGCGCTGTCTGATTTCTACATTTTATTGACCATTTATCCCTGTCTGCCCTCCTTCTAATCTGCCCTCTCCATCTCCCTCTCCTCTCCTGTCTCTCCACCTGTCTGCCCTCCTTCTAATCTGCCCTCTCCATCTCCCTCTCCTCTCCTGTCTCTCCACCTGTCTGCCCTCCTTCTAATCTGCCCTCTCCATCTCCCTCTCCTCACCTGTCTCTCCACCTGTCTGCCCTCCTTCTAATCTGCCCTCTCCTCTCCTGTCTCTCCACCTGTCTGCCCTCCTTCTAATCTGGCCTCTCCATCTCCCTCTCCTCTCCTGTCTCTCCACCTGTCTCTCCACCTGTCTGCCCTCCTTCTAATCTGGCCTCTCCATCTCCCTCTCCTCTCCTGTCTCTCCACCTGTCTCTCCACCTGTCTGCCCTCCTTCTAATCTGCCCTCTCCTTCTCCCTCTCCTCTCCTGTCTCTCCGCCTGTCTCTCCACCTGTCTGCCCTCCTTCTTATCTGCCCTCTCCATCTCCTGTCTCTCCACCTGTCTGCCCTCCTTCTAATCTGCCCTTTCCATCTCCTGTCTCTCCACCTGTCTGTCACACCTTCATCCTCCATTAATGTGCCTGTGCATCTTTTAGTATTTCTTCAGTAGGTTTTCTGAAGGAAAAAGTCCCAGTCTTCTATGTCAAAGATAATAAAACATTATAGTAAATAGTAACAGATACTAAAGTCTGTAACTACATGAATTATATAGTATATACAACAGTTTTATTTTACTACAGTATTTATAGATAGTTAACTGTAAATACTACAGCAAATACCACTTTAGTCCACAGTCCTACCTACTACAGTGAATAGAAAGACAGTAAAGTCTGCAAAAACACCACACCCCCTCTATCTCTCTCTATGCCCTTCTCTTTCCTTTCTCTTTACCCTTATTTTACGTTCTCTTTTTTATTTGGTTCTCGCTCTCTCTCTCGTGTTGTCTCACCACTTCCTCTACCCATTGCCATCTCCTCTCTACCACCCATTTCTCTGTGGCCTCTTATAACCTCATCTACATTGTTTATACTTACTATCTCTCTCCCTGTCACTCCCCCACTCTATTTCTTATATAACTCATCACTATCTAGACTTGGTGGCAGTAAATATCCAAATTGAGATTTCAGAGTGATTTATCCTCTGCTCTTTTCAACAGAAGCTCATATTCTCAACCATCCACATATCCCCCCTCTCTCCCTCCTCTCTCCACCTGTCTGCCCCTCTAATCTTCCTCTCTAACTCTCTCCCCCTCTTCTCTCCCTTCCTCTCTAACTCTATTTCCCCCTCTCTCTCTCCCTTCCTCTCTAACTCTATTTCCCCCTCTCTCTCTCCCTTCCTCTCTAACTCTATTTCCCCCCCTCTCTCTCTCTCCCTTCCTCTCTAACTCTATTTCCCCCTCTCTCTCTCCCCTTCTCCCTTCCTCTCTAACTCTATTTATTTCCCTTCCTCTCTAACTCTATTTTCTCCCTCTCCCTCCTCTCTAACTGCCCTATTTCCCCCTCTCTCTCCCTTCCTCTCTAACTCTATTTCCCCCCTCTCTCTCTCCCTTCCTCTCTAACTCTTTCCCCCCTCTCTCTCTCCCTTCCTCTTCTCTATTTCCCCCCCTCTCTCCCTTCCTCTCTGTTTCCCCCTCTCTCTCTCCCTTCCTCTCTAACTCTCTCTACCCCCCTCTCTGTCTCCCTTCCTCTCTAACTCTATTTCCTCCCTCTCTAACTCTATTTCCCTCCCTCTCTAACTCTATTTCCCTCCCTCTCTAACTCTATTTCCTTTCTAACCTATTTCCCTTCCTCTCTAACTCTATTTCCTCCCTCTCTAACTCTATTTCCCTCCCTCTCTAACTCTATTTTCCTCTCTCTCCCTTCCTTTCTAACTCTATTTCCCTCCCTCTCTCTATTTTCCTTCTCCTCTATTTAACT